>NW_024368041.1:7747966-8207839 GCF_014805655.1 Passer montanus | reverse complement strand
CCCCCCCGCCAGCCGGTGCTCTGCCCCCCGCCAGTCACCGCCATGGAGCTCTCGGAGGTGCGGTGCTTGAGCGACAGCGATGAACTTTACACCATCAACAGGACTCCCCCCGGCAGCGGCAGACCCCAGCGCCTGCTGTGGCAGACGGCCGTGCGGCACATCACCGAGCAGCGCTTCATCCAGGAGCACAGCAGCAGCAGCGGCGGCAGCAGCAGCGGCGGGGGCAAGGGCTTCAGCTCCGACGAGACCGGCTGCCCCAACCACCACCCGCACCCGCCGCACCACCTCCGGCGGCAGTCGGCCGGACGGAGTTTGGGCAGCGAGCGCCACAACAACGGAGGCACCAAAGTCTTCCCGGAGGGCACAAGCAGCAGTGGAGACTTGGGCTTTCTGCCCCTGGACTGTGCCCCCAGCAACTCCGACTTCTTCCTCAACTGGGGCTATACATATCGCGGGGTGATCTTCCCCACTCTCCGCAACTCCTTTAAGTCTCGGGACTTAGAGCGCCTTTACCAGCGCTACTTCTTGGGTCAACGGCGCAAATCTGAGGTGGTCATGAACATCCTGGACGTGCTGACCAAGCTGACCCTACTGTTCCTCCACTTGACCCTGGCCTCTGCCCCCATGGACCCCATTAAGGGCATCCTCTTGGGCTTCTTCACTGGCATTGAGGTGGTGATCTGTGCCTTAGTGGTGGTCAGGAAGGACACGACCTCATACACCTACCTGCAGTACAGTGGTGTTGTCACTTGGGTGGCCATGGCCACGCAAATTCTGGCGGCAGGACTGGGCTGTGGCCTTCTTGGGGACGGCATTGGCTATGTGCTTTTCACGCTTTTTGCGACCTACAGCATGCTCCCGCTGCCACTCACCTGGGCCATCCTCGCTGGACTGGTCACCTCTGTCCTGCAGCTCGTCATGCAGCTGGTTATCCCCAGGTTTGCCGTGACTTCCCTCAACCAGGTACTGTGGTGAGGAGAGGGTGGGAACAGTCCTCTTTCTCCATCACCCTGAGTGAGAGGAGTTGAGGGGGGGTGTCCCAAAAGATCCCTTCCCTTTTAATCAGGTGCTCAGAAGTTCATTATCTGGAGGAGAGCTCATAGGCAAAAAAATCAACCTTCTTGTCTCCTTTTCTTCAGTCTCCCATTGCCCATCCCAGTGTTTCACCTCAAGCTGGGAGTTGGGACTTTCCAACCACCCTGTCCCCTTTGCTTGTATTCACTACATTGCTGTCTCTTGAAATAGTACTGGGGAGAGAAGCTCCTGGGGCAAGTGGGGAGGATGGGTCATTTATTATTTATTCCCCTCCCTGACTTCCAGCAGTGGTTTGGGCTTTGTGATGACCCTGCCTTGGCCAAACTCTCCCAGTGCTCCCATTTTACTGCTCATGCCTTTTAACTCTGAATCTGCTGGGGCAACTGGTACTTTTACAGGTGAAGGGTAGCTTGAACTGAGCTATGGGAAAACAGGAGCAAAGCATGCTGCTCTTTTGCAAGGAGAAACCTGTGAAACCTCAGTGAAGCCAGAGCAAAGCTTCCCTGGAAGATTTGGTGTGAGATCCTAGGCTGCGTTAGAGGACACTAAGAAGCCTTTTCTGACGGTGGTCAAAGGGCAAACACTGTTGTGCTGAATCCTTACAAGTGATCTCTAGGAGAGAGTGCTGGTTACATGGAGTGTTGTGTAGTGCAGATTGCTGAGAGGCACTGGTCAGGATGGGTCTGAGGGGTTAAAACCAGGTCTCACCTGACTTCACACACAGATGACTTCTTCCACAGTAAAGTGAAAATCCATCAAACTCCCTATCCCTGCAAGGCAAGAAAATAGTGTGTACTAGGACAACTTAATCCTGGAGATTCTTGCTGCTCCCTTTTCCCTCCCTTTCCAGACTGTCACATCTCAGTGCTATCAATATTTCATAGCAGATTATCATCTCCATTTGGTTTGTTCCATGGAATTGGGGAGAAGAGGGTGGAGATACTGTCAGATAATCACGAAAGGTGGGAGGGTACAGAGAAATTTGTTGCTAGTGGTGTGTTTTTTATATGATTGTTGGGATGTGCACCTGGGAAGTGACTGATCTTCCACCTGGAAGTCTGATGCCCATGATTCTTGGGACACCTTGGGATTCCTTGGTTCTCCTGAAACTCCTGCCCACCCCCGCCCATGCCCTTACTACATGCACTGGTTGTCTGTGGGCTGCCTCACCTCACGTCCCAGGGATTGGGCTCACCTGTTTTGGGAAAAGCTGCTCACCTGTTTTGGGTGTGCTGTGCCTGGCTGAGCCCTGTGGATGTGAGGCAATTAGGCTGTGGCAGAGCTGTTGCCCAGCCCTTGGTGATGTGCTGATGAATGAACTGCAGCCGCATGCCATGTCTTACTCCCGTGCACTGCTGGTGCTGCTAGTGACGGGTCAAAAGCTGTGTGAGTTATGCTGATTTCTTAATTTACTTCCATGTCCTCTCCTGGAGCTATGAGTAATGTGCTGCTGTCTCATTACGCACCAGTATCACCGCTGTTTAGCTGCTACACACACACACACACCACACACATTTCCCACAGACATTTCCCAGGAGAGATACTAGTATCTTTGTTTTGCAGCCAGTTGTGTGAACAAACTGCCTTGGAGCGGTTCACAATGAGAGATTACCAGCCAGATGATTGCCTCCATGAACTACATATATAAACCTCCTTAACAGCATCCGTGCAACTTCTTCCACGTCGGTGCTGATTTACACCGGCTGCCCGGGAACACTTTACACAGCCCGCCGCTTCGGCCCTTTGCCTCCAGCCCCTGCGGGAGAGGCCGGACCCTTTCCCGCCCCGGGACTGGCTCCCACCGGAGGCCAGAGGAGCTCGGAGGGGTCGGGGAGGCGCTGGTTCGGGCGCGGAGGGCAGCGCGGGGCTGCGCGGGGGACGCGCGGAGCGCGGCTCCGAGAGCTGTCCGCCCCGCGGTGCTGAAGGCGGCGCGGCCCCGGGGCTCCCTCCAGCGGCCCGCGGGGACCGGGGCTCCCTCCAGCGGCCCCGCGGGGATTGGGGCTCCCTCCAAAGGCCCCGTGGGGATTTGGGGCTCCCTCCAGCGGCCCCGCGGGGACCGGGGCTCCTTCCAGAGGCCCCGCGGGGACCGGGGCTCCCTCCAAAGGCCCCGTGGGGATTTGGGGCTCCCTCCAGATGCCCTCGGGGACCGGGGCTCCCTCCAAAGGCCCCGCGGGGCCCGGGGCTCCCTCCAGAGGCCCTCGGGGACCGGGGCTCCACCCAGAAGCCCCGCGGGGATTTGGGCTCCATCCAGAGGCCCTCAGGGACCGGGACTCCCTCCAGAGGCCCCGTGGGGATTTGGGGCTCCCTCCAGAGGCCCGCGGGGACCGAGCCCGCCCGCGGCCCCTCTCCTCCTGGGCCACCCCTCGCAGGGCAGGCGAGGGCTCGGCCCGGGGCCCCGGGGAGCCGGACCTGGTGCCCGGGTGAGGCACAGCCCTACTTTGGCACTTTCCAGCGTTGCACCATTTTCTTGCTTTTGGCAGAGGATTGCTGAGCCCTCTCGAGCGTTAGTGGTTGAGGGCTTTTGCGGCTCATGAAGGATATAGATCTATTGATTCACAGGTGAAGAAAAGTAATTTAAATTACTGTGTCATCAAGGCTATGTAGAAATCTAAAGATTTCTTCCTCCTGCAGGCAAAATATTCTCTTTTATCACAAGGCTTATTTGCTCAGGTAAAAGACAGCATCTTCCCTTCAAAGAAGCTTTACAAGACTAAATGAACTATTTGATTATGTAGCAATATCTGTGAGCATCTTGCTCTGCCTCAGGATGCAGACAGATGCTTACACTGGACAAAACCCAGGAATTAAAGCATGCAATGAACGAAAAAGTAGGTGGTAAGACTCTGATCATGCTACAAATAATGGGTTTTCTACTGATTTTTTGAAATCTGGATTTCATACAGGGAAAATACTGAATTCAGTTCTGAACAGAAAAAAAGATGTCTTGAGTTAATTTAGTACTGTATCCAGTAGCATCCGTGGGCAAAATGGTTGTGATCCTCTTCTCAGCCACACAGGTGTAAGTCAGCCACACATCTGTCTAAACTCATAAAGTTGCAACAGTTTTCACAAAAGGAAAATCAAGTGCTTCGATGCGTTTTCCCCCAACCTCTTAATTAAGTTTAGTTTTCACTGATAAGTTTCTTTACAAGCAGGTCAAACCATAACTAATGCTGCATGCATGCACAAGCATGCAGTACTGCTGCCTGGTTCACTATCTGTTCTAGTTTTCATGCACTATAATGAATACAAATAATTATCTCTGTTTAGCTTTTTTCTTGCAGTAACACTTAAGATATCACCTGATTTTTCCTCCCTAGCATCCTAGAAAAAGGTGAAGGAGAAAGGCTTGAAACTAGATTTTCATAAAGTAATAAGAACAAAAACCAAACATAGACTTGCTAATTTCAATCCTGCTAAGTCCTGAGTGTTTCTGGGGGGACATGATCACTCTTAAACCAAACTGACTCCAGCCTGAAATGCTGAGGAATGTGCTGCTGCTCAGCTTGAGGGGAACCATGAAAAAGAGACTGATTCCATGACTTAGGTAAAGGCTGCACTGATACTGATTAAAGATTGGATCAGGAGGCAAATGAGAATGAAAGATCTTACTGGTAAACAAGTGCACTGCATGGATTTGTGTTCCTGTCCAAATACTGTGTGGGGGTAGTATTTGTCTCTGACCTTCTCCAAAATGAATGGTTTATTTGTATTGCATTTATTTTTACTTTTTCCTGGGTGACAATGTACGCAATCAGAAATTTTGAAGACCACATGTGTTTCAGGCATATGGGGAAGAACAAACAACTCAGAGCTCCTTCATGTTATGTAACATAGGCAGATGATAATATAGACATGAGTTTTGACAGGCTTGAAATTATGTAAGCTACACACATACTCTGGATTTTAATCCTCTGGCTTTGCACTCTTCATTCACATGAGCAAATTCCACCAGAGTCAGTAAGACTACTCTCATTATTAAATCACATATATAAGGGATACCTTGAAGAACCAAGTCCTAAATGAAACTCTAAAAATACATTTAGAAATAACCTTAAAGTGGGTAATACTAAAACTGGGTAAACTCATTCTTTTCCCTTTATATTTCCAGGCCTAGGCAGTTCTGTGAATTAAGTTTTTTCCTCACTTATTTTTTCCCTCAGATCCTCTCTCTGTGTTATTAATAGAGGGAAAGGCAGAATTTATGAAGTCACAAGGAGCCCTACAGAGATAAATCTGTGTAACTGTACAATGGAAACTGACAGCTTTTGCATGCGTATTTCAGTTGCATGTTTTCCAAAATCTGATCAGAGGTATCAGTATATGAGTATATGCAAAAACACTCTCATCTCTTCAAAATTTCTTCTAAATGCTTGTGGAAAATCTATTCCATCTGTAAAATATAAGGACATTTCAAAGTTAGCTACCATTTGAGAAGCAGAATGTTTGCTTTTGTAGCATTATTTGCTATGCGTTTTTCTGCCATAGTCTCTTGTGGTGACTTATAAACTGAGTGTGTGATTTTAGACTGGATTACAAACTGCTTTCCTTTTATATCCTGTAATATCACCTGACCAGTATCAGTGGGTCACAGCTTAATTAGCTTAACATTGGATACACTTTTCTCTGAAGCAGCTGCATCATTGTTGTGCTAAGTAGGGCAAATGCACTAAGTATATTTACAATTTGATGATTAATTGCCTCCAATATGTAGGAACTCAGGTAAAACCATGAATGAAAAATGCTTTAATCAGTGAATTTCTGCTTACAACAGTCAGTATGCTTGTTCTCACTAAAACTTACCTTGCTAGATTTGATATGACATTTTTTCTGCCATCAAGACACTTCTGAGTTACTTTCGAGGGTTTGTTTATTGCTTGTTAGTTGTTTTTCATGGCCTAGAAAGAGGCATGTGCTCCAAAACAGCAACATCTAATGCAAAATAATCACATACCAGAGCACTGCACTTACAGCTCACAGTTAACAGCAGATCATGTTTGAATGATCCTTATTAGCCTGTACAGAAGTCTGAAGGGGATAAACATCTCCAGTTCAGCTTCTTACTGCACTTCTCAACACTTCAATGATGTCATGGGAATAGGAAAGAGAAGAAGGCAAAACTAGAGCTGTTCAAGGGATGTCTTTTTCCAGAAGGCAGAGAAGGTTGAGGGTAGAACAACTTGTCCTTACCTTTTCATTATTTCCAGAATATCTGGCTATGCATGAGATAAACTAGAGTGTTTCACAAAAAGGGTGAAATTTAGTAAATAGAAAATAAATTGTGCTTTTAAATTAATACTTGGGTTGATGAAAACTCTGAAAATCCTTACTCAGCTCTTGCCTGGCATTCCATTCCTGTAGGTACACAATGTATAATGGTCTGGGCAAGTGGTCAGTGCTGAGGGTAGGGAATTTGCTGAAAGGCAGCACGCATGGGGTGGTGACAAATGGCTCCTTTTCAAAGTGGTAGCCTGTCACAAGTGGGGTCCCCAAGGGATTGATATTGGGCTTAACGTTGCTTAATATTTTTATAAGTGATCTGGAAGATGGGATCAAGAGTACCCTTATAAAGTTGTCCATGGTCCCAAAGGAGAAGCCTCCCTGCAGGAAGATCTGGATTGTCTGGAAGATTGGGCTAACACGAACCCTATGAAGCTCAACAAGGACAAGTGTAAGGTGTTGCCTCTAAAAAACATAATCTAGGATTGCAGAGCAGGCTGAACTCTGCCTGGCTGAGAAGCAGCTTTATGGAGAGCGACGTTGGGGTCCTGATGGACAATAAATTCAGAATGAGTGACCAGTGTGCAGCTGGGGCAGAGGAGGCCAGCAGGAGGTTGGGCTGCATCGACCAGAACATCTCCAGCAGAGATCAAGAAGTCATTATCCCATTTTATTCAACATTTGCCTGGCCTGGAATACTGTGTTCAGCTATACAAAAAAGATGTAGACTGGTAGGACAGTCTCCGAAAGGAGGCCAAAAAGATGAGCAAAGAAGGGGGAAACCTGATGTATGGGGAAAGGCTGAGAGAACTGGGCTTTTTCAGCCTTGGAAAAAGGAGGCTTATGGGAGACATTTTCACCCTCTAGTATTTAAAGAATGGCAACAAAGATCAGATGCCTTTCTTACAAGGATTCTTATAGAAAAGGTGAGAGGTAATGTGTAAAAGTAACTCTTGGGGAGATTATGATTGGACACAAGATGAAAAATATTTGCAATGAGAATAATCTCTCCAGGGAAGTGGTTGATTGACTGATATTGGACATCTTTGGGATTAGTCTGGACAGGATGCTGGGTCATCTTGTCTAGACTATGCTTTTGACAAGAAAGGCTGCACCAGATGATCCTGGAGGTCCCTTCCAAATTTGCATTCAATGTGTCTGTGACTATATGATCACATTTCTTTAAGTATAGCCTTCTTGCCCTTAACTGTGCTTCTGTTTCTGTGAAGTGCCTCAATAACTCTCTGTTTATGTTACCAGGCAGCCTACCCTACCCCGCGTCCAAACACTGTTCTATTTGGAACACATTTTGCAGTTGTACTACACACACAGCACCTTTCCAATGTCAAAGTCAATAGAGAAGGTTATTGTGCTCTTCTTCTGTGTAATAAATGTGGTAATGAAAATATTCCTGGGATGTGGTAGACTAATGTTTGAATCTCTTTTCCCTAGAGGGGATTTAAGTTGGTCTCTCTTACCTCACCAGAAAATTTCCAAAGCAAACCCATTCCTAGCAAAACTGTTCTTCTGTGAAGATAAAAGTTTAAGATTCAATGTGAAAAAAGAAAAAAACTAAAAAATAATAATCCTGACTCTGTAACCAACTGATTATGGAATTCATCACTGGAGGTGTCCTTGCTCAACATTTTAGTGTTCTATATAATGTTGTTAAATCATTCCCTTGAACATAGGTCTGTACAGACTGTACAGTCTGATCTCCTTTCTGACATGATGAATCTTCTTTTCAGAATGCTGAAAATCCCAAGTATATAGGGGAAACATCACAGTGATTCTCAAAATCAGAGAAACCAAGAGAAATTAGGGAAAACTGAGGTTTTAGTTGTATTCCTTGTCTTTCATAGTTGCAGAGTCTTTTTGCATACTGTGTAAGGATCTGTAAGAGTATGGTGGCATTCAACACAGGCCTCCGAATTAATCTCTAGTAGTTGTGTGTCTGCAAATGAGTTGCTTAAGGACCTTGCTTTATGAACCATTTTTTCTTCATCTTGCCTTTCTTACAAAGACGAGTTTTGTCACTTGTTCTGTTCTTGGTGCAGTGCAGAAAGGACCGCAGAAAGGACTGTAGAGTTTCAGTCTGACCCAAGGAGGGAGATGAATGCAAATCACTGGGTTAGTGCTGCAGTGAATCTTGAGCATTTTGTTAGCAGTCTCAGTCATTCAAACCAAGGATGGAAGAGACCTGGATCATCAAAAGTGATCAAGCACAAAAAATCCTGAAGATCTGGCATTTCTTGAAATGAAAGATTTTTCTAAGTGATATTATTAAGACTTGACTTATAGGCTTCCAACAACTTCATTTAGATCCTTGATTTAAAGCCCACAGAATGTAATATAAAGAATCCTATAGATATCAGGATTTTTAGGTGAACCATGAAGACGACTTCTCAGAACTCTCTTTAGGGAAAGTTTTACTGTGAATCCACAGTTCTTCTGAAAGAGAACACAAACATAGACATCCAGCTCCTCCAGGAATCTCTCTGAACAAGCTCTGTCATGCTTATCTCTCCAAACAGCCAGCTCTGCTGACAGAGATACCAGGTGCTGCTGCTTAACCTAGAACAGAAATATCAGGAGCTGTACACAGGATGAAGTGCAAGGCAGGCAGCCATTGGCTGACTGAGGAATTTCTTGTCGTATGAGTTGTATTAGCAACTATTTTAAAAATGCTGCTATTTCATTTGCCAGCTTATCCTGCTGCAAGGCTTCATGCAGTTAGCTCTAGAGGACAGAAGAAGGCTGTGAAGTTCATTAATTAACCATTGCTGCAGTCTGTGAAGCAGCTGAAGTATATCAGTGTAAAAAAAATTAAAACTAACACAAGCCATTTTTTCCCACAATCACAACAAATAATTGTACTTCTTCCAAATAGTCTGATGTTGGTGTTATAGTTTTATATGATGCATTAGTTTAAATCTAGATAACAGTAGCCCCCATGTCTGAGTTCAATAATATAATTTTTTACTTCGATTTTATTTTTCAATTTTGATTTAATCATCACTTTGCACTTTTGTATTTTCCTCTATCTTTGCTTTCCTTTCCATTAAAAAATGGAAATTCTTCTTGAATTAAATTAATGGAAGCATTCAATATTGTCAGAATCTTCATTTTGAAAATCAGTTTATGTCTTTGGGTGGATCCAATCTTTAGGCACTATACTATTTCTCCTTTGTTCAAACTCTCCTGCTTCATTTACCTTAGAACTATTCTAAGGTAAATGGGAGGGAGCTATCTATTCTGTGTTCCTTGTATTAGGTCTGCCATAGTAGAAGGCTCATTCATAAATCCATAACTATCATCACAATGCAAAGAAGAAATAAAATAAAAAAAAACCAAGAAAATGAATCAGCACAGAAAAACTAAATCATATTACATGATATTACAAATAGCAGAGGTTATACAATTCTGGAGTTAGGATTTTAGGTAAATAAATTACTTAGATCTCAAGGAAGTTGTTCAAATAATGGGATAAGGTCTAGATATACACATTCTTTTATCCTATGATACTCTTGTCATATGGGAAAGTATCTCCAATGCTTATTAATATCAATAAGCTTCATAAGCATACTAGACAGGCTTATAATTGACATAGAAATCATCCCACATGTGCTCAGTATAATTTAATATGCAGATATGCATGTTCTTTTAGAGGAAGGAGTAATATTCACCACAGATTTCAGCAAGGGATTGGGAATGAGGATCATACCCATTCCATCACTAAATTAATCATTGGTCTGTGGTGACCCACACGCATCTTTATGCATTTCAGAGACGCATTTGATTTGAAAATTTGCCTTCCTTAGCTGCTGTAGTAAGTGACTAATATGTTCAATTGCTTTGAGAGTTTTGTGTAAAACATGCCAACATGCTCTGTGATACATCAAAGGAGGAACACTGCATTGGCTTCTTTCAGCCATGCACATTTTTGTTGAAATATGAATCCATTGAATATAGAGGGAATGCATGCATTTAACTTAATTCTTTCTTTAAAGATCTGGTTCCACATTCTCTTCAGAGTTGGAAGGTATGTCCAATAAGAAGTTAGCAACTCTGTTTTTGTCTAGTTTGGAGAAGAGGAGACTGAGGTGTGACCTCGTTGCTCTCTAACAGCTTCCTGAGGAAGGGAAGAAGAGAGAGAGGAGCTGAGCTCTTCTCTTTGGGATCCATTGACAGGACATGTGGGAATGGTTCAAAGCTGGACCAGGGAAGTCAGAGAATAGACATTAGGATGCATTTCTCTACACAGACAGTGTTCAAACAGGCTCCCTAGAGAGGTGATCAATGCCCCAGGTTTGTCAGTATCTAAGAGGCATTTGAACAATATCCTTAATAATGTGCTTTAAATTTTGATAGCCCCAGAAGCTGGACTAGAAGGCTGTTGTAGGTCCCATGAAACTGAAATATTCTATTCTAGTCTAGTATAGTCTAGTCTAGTCTAGTCTAGTCTATTCTAGCCTGATCATCAGTGACTCTAATATCCACCTGTACTGAGAAGATGTAAAAGTAGGTGTCATATAGGTCGAAGAGGACCTGGGGGTGCTGGTCAACAGCTGCCTGAACATGAGCCAGAGTTTGCCCAGGTGGTCAAGCAGGCCAGTGGCACCTGGCCTGTAGCAGCAATAGTGTGGCCAGCAGGGCTGGGGCACAGATTGTCCCCCTGTACTTGGCACTGGTGAGGCCACACCTCAAATCCCATATCCAGTTTTGGGCCCCTCACAGCAAAAAGGACATTGAGGGGCTGGAATGTGTCCAGAGAAGAATAACAGAGATGGGGAAGGGTCTGGAGCACAAGTCCTGTGAGGAGCAGCTGAGGGAGCTGGGGGTGTTTAGCCTGGAGAAAAGGAGAATCAGGGGAGCCCTTATCACTCTCTACAAGTGCCTGACAGGAGGGTGTAGCCAGGTTGATCTCTTTTCCCAATTAGCAAGAGACAGAACAAGAGGATGTGGCCTCAGATTTCCCCAGGAGAATGGTTTAGATTAGATAATGGGAAACATTTTTTCATCAAAAGTATTGTCAAGCACTGGAACAGGCTGTTCGTGGAAGTGGTGGTGTCACCATCCCCAGAGGAATTTAAAAGTCATGTAGGTGTGACACTTAGGGATATGGTTTAGTGATGGACTTAGCAGTGCTGGGTTAACAGCTGGACTTGATGGTCTTAGAGGTCTTCTGCAGCCTAACTGATTCTATGATTCTTTACAGTAAATTATTCTTGAAATGTTAAGGGTGTAGCATACCTTAAAATGGTCAGAAAGATTTACAGGAGATTCCTCCAGAATCTGAAAGTCCTTGAGAGAAGCCAGTGAAAATTCTTTTTTGAGACTTAAGCAGAACTTAAGTCATGAAACTTGCCTAAAGGGCTGTACAAGTCCAACATATTGCTGTAAAATTTTTTTGACATTCCAAAATGTAGCCAAATGCCACTCTGACTGATCCTAGGACAATTTACACATTCTCTGCCATCCTGAGTTTAATAGCAGTTTGCTGACAACAATAGGAAGAGAAGAATTTATTACATTTATTTAATTTGTGCTAATGGAATTGCTTTTGTCTGCTGTGTTCCATTAGCCACCTGAGAGGCTGTAAGAAATGCCAGAAGTACACGTGAAGTGTTCCCATTTTCTATGTGATGGTACAGGATGATCGGTCCCCATTAATCTTCTTATCATCTCAATGGCTCTTCTTGCTTAGAAATTTTTTTTTTCAATTACTTATTACTTTCTTCTCTGTAAAAATACTTGTGTCTGGTTATTCTTAAGGTATATTTTCTGATGACAACCACTCTTCTTTGCTAACACTGCATGGTAGATTATGTAACACAAGCATTCAGTTACTCCAAATCTCATCAACAATCAAAGCAATAAAATCTAAAAGCTTTAAGTACAGAATTCTCCAAGGCAATGTGAATTTGGAGAACAAGTGTAAAAGAATGAACCTTAATGTGTCAATTATTTTAAACTCAAGAAAAACTCTCATATACATAAAGATTGGTATAAGTTTAAGTTGTTCAATGTCCCAGTGACTTCGTACAAAGATTGTTAAGGTAGTTGCTCCATTCCTCTTCAGACTTTTGCTGGCCAGATTGCTTTCTATGACACCAGAACATGCTAACTTCCACACTGAGTTTAAAAATGGTCTATCCAAGTTAATTTATTAAAGAACACTTTTGATGGTGTACAAGAAGGAAGAGGATTTGAGATCACTACTGGTATTTTTCTACAATTTTTTCTACAATGCAAAGCTTCTGTAAGTTGACTTGACCAAGTTGATTTTTTTGTTAATCGAAAAGCAATGTATATACCTAGTAAGATTTCATATTTAAATTTCTAAAGGTTCAGACCACTTCATAGATTTACATATTTTTTAATATATGATGCAAATACTCAGTAAAAGTAATGCTGTGAAATTTCATGCTTTATTCCTTTTTTGGTAACCTGCTTTCAGGCTCAGTAATTACATTTGCAAGTCAAAATAATATTTACTATGTCCCTAAAGTTTGTGTATATCTAAAGATGGTTTATAGGTGCAATTTAAAAATGGAAAATATGCACACCATTAATTAAGAGATGTTTTTTCTAATTACTATCATTAAACTATAATTCAGAAATCAAACTGTCATATTCTGGCTAACAGCAATATGGATGCAGCAGCTGCAGATTTTAAGAGAACCTGAAGGGTGTTTAGTCAAAGTTAGTGCAATTTACTCCAGAATGACAATTCAAGGAATCTCAGACAAGGAAAAAAGAAAATGCTAGAGTATCCTACAAACAAGAAAATCATTAAAAATCCAAATAATAAACACAAAAATCCACAGAAAACCTCCAGATTTTCTTGCAGACTTTGTACAAAACTTGTGGCCTCCAAAACATGGAAGCGTAGATGATTGGCTATCCTGAGTTAGTCCAGAGAAGGGCTATGAGGAGCTGCCAAATGAGGAAAGGCTGAGAGAGCTGTGACTGTTCAGGCTGGAATGAGAAGGAACAGGGGAGTGTGAGGAGTGGTAACCTGGAAATTATGTATGACTAGATTACTCTAAAAGAGTAAGGAGACAAACTTTTCTCAGCAGTGCCCAGAGACAGGATGATAGTCAATGCACATGAACTGAAATGCAGTAGATTCCACTTATACATATTAAAAAAAAAATGATTTTTTACTCTAAATTTGAATGAGAACCTCTAGGTCGGCTAGAGGTTTTGTGAAGTCTTCATTCTTGGGAAAATTCAAATTCTGACTGGACAAGACCCTAAGCAGGTGATCCTGCTTTGAGGAAGATCGACAACATGATCTCCAGAAGTCCTTTCCAAACTCATTGATTCTGTGATAGCAATACAGGTATTGTTTCAAGAATGCAGATACAAAGATCTACTGAGGATCTGGAGGGCAGAACTAACATGGGAATACAGACTGAACATGGTTACATGGTCATGTGCAAGGCACATCTCCTGTGATCACAGGGTGAGACCTGGTTTACATGCTGTGCCTTCTGCACAGACTCCAGTCCATTCTAGCCCCCAGTCATGGGAGGGACTTGCCTGCTGGTCTTTGTGATAGAATCATGCAATCATTTAGGCTGACAAAGACATTTTGGATCATCAAGTCTAACCATAAACCTAAAACTGCAGAGTCTACCACACATCACCAGCTCTCATTTCTTCATGGGAGTTGTTCTATGGGCTCATCACCATTATATGGTTCAAAGCTCAAAGCAGCAACCTTTTCTTCCCCATCCCCATCTACGGACATCAAGCACTGCCAGAGCACCAGCTTACAACAAACATCAGGCACGTGCTCACTCCATGCTTCTTTTGGGGAACAATTCTGTCTCCACTTCCTAGATCTCTGTGGTCTGTGCAATATTACAGGTGGAAGAGTTTGAACAGTATTAGTAATACATGTCTTTCTCTCTGCCAGCAAAAAAAAAAAATTCCTGTACCAGTAGCAACCATTCAGTTTCACATGGTCAGATTGCTGCATTAATGTTCAGAGATGTGATGCCAGCATGAGTGTGTGTGAGTGTGTGTGAGTGTGTGTGTGTGTGTACTGCGGTCTCCCTGAGGCTTTCTCAGCAGTCTTAAGTGCCAAAAAAAGCTGGAGGCAGGTTTACCCTCAGGCAGTTAATCCACAAAAGTTAGAATAATATTTTGAGCAGCAGATCCATCTAACCAGCAACTATCCTTTAAAAAAAATTAAAATTTGAAACTAGCCTTCTGCCAAGAAAGCACTGATGATCTTCAGTTGCAGTGGATCCTGCTCATTTTCACTACTTCTCAGGATAGAGGATTACTCTAAAGGAAAATGAAGTGACAGCTGTGACAACTTTCAAATATGGAAGAGTTGCTACAGAGAGGAAGAAATCAATTGCTCTTTGCTTCTATGAGTGATTGTGACATGATGAGTTAAGTTATTCTATGGAATAGTTACATTAGATAGTAGGAGAAATCTTGAAAAAACAACCTAATAACAGTATCTTAAATAACCTCATTTTGCTTGGAAGGTTTTACCTTGAGGTATAATTAAACAGTTTAGAGAGGTAATTTTTAGAAGTGATTTAGGTAATATTCAGAACCCTGGAGCATGAGTTAAGTGACTTATCAAGGTCCTCTCATGCTCTACTTTCTATAATTAAATGATACTTGCTCCTAATTTTGACTGTGATGCAAAGTGTTCTCACCCCCAGTTTCAAAAGAAGTAAACCATTTCATATATACAGTGATTGCTGCCCTGAGGCTGATGGATTAATCTGAATTATTTTCATTTATGCAGCCTGAAATGCCACAGATTCAGGTATTTATATTTGTGGTTTGCTACAAAAATGTTGGATCAAATATTAGCCAGTAATATTGTTGATGGTGCAAGAAAATGACAGAATATGATTGTCTCTTCTGAGAGAGTAACAACTGGTAGAGAGACTGTGTTGCCAAAAAAGTCATATTGAAGACAAAACAGAGAAGAGTGAATCACTTGATTGAATTTTGACTGTGATGCAAAGTGTTCTCACCCCCAGTTTCAAAAGAAGTAAACCATTTCATATATACAGTGATTGCTGCCCTGAGGCTGATGGATTAATCTGAATTATTTTCATTTATGCAGCCTGAAATGCCACAGATTCAGGTATTTATATTTGTGGTTTGCTACAAAAATGTTGGATCAAATATTAGCCAGTAATATTGTTGATGGTGCAAGAAAATGACAGAATATGATTGTCTCTTCTGAGAGAGTAACAACTGGTAGAGAGACTGTGTTGCCAAAAAAGTCATATTGAAGACCAAAAAAAACCAGAGAAGAGTGAATCTCTTGATTGAGTAGGAGCTATTTTGGCCCATTGAAAAGTATTTTTTAGATCACCATCACCTCATTTTAGTTCACCTTTAATCTTCTTCATCTTATGTCATTAACCTTGTCTAATTTATTTAATTTCATGGATATATACACATAAATATATTCAAAGGAGCAGTGTTATTTTAGATTATTTCTATTGTATAAATGTGCATATACCACCTAATTTTAAAGAATAAGAATTTTCCTGCTCTAAGCAAATATTTCAGCAATTGTGTACACTAAAAAATATGTCTCAGAAGTCTTTTGGACTGCAGCTGACTTTAGGACTATCCCTAGTTATGTTGTGCACATGAAAGTAATGGAAACAATATAGGAATACATAAGTAAATATAGAGATTAATTAATGCTTGCTGTGGAACTGGAGCATCCTTCAGAGGTGGAAGAGTCCTGTTTCTAACTTTGCATCTAAAAGTCCATCCTAAACTCTGGGAATGCCCATGGAATATCTTGTCTCCTGCCAAGTTTCTCCATGTGTGACATCCCCAACAGGTTCATTAGACCTGAGGATGCCTTTTGTCACTGCAGTAACAGAGCTCCTTCCATAGGGCTGAGCATCCCACTTGACACCAAAAGGGAATAGGGCTTTTACTGTGGAACAGACACAAAATATTTCCTTCCTTCTCCAATAAAAAGAAAGGCCTTAGTAACAGAACTGGGAACCTGTTGGCTAATGTTCTCTTCAAGGGCAATAAACTCTGACCTTGGCTGGATATTTTAATCCTGTTTTTCACGTTGTGAAGGGCAATTCAGTCTTTCAGCAAAATGCTTTCATTTACAGACTACCAAATCAGTAGTAGTCGTTCAGAGTAATTATACAGACAACTCTAATGAATTATTTTCAGACAACCATTTCTACTCCTGCTAGACACAGGACTCTCTTTGAAAAATGAGTGCTTTGCAAATTATGCTGGATTTTTTGTTCAAAGGGGAGGATGGTATTAAACACACAGGCAAAATACAGTTACTCTGTTCTTAATGGAAGTCAGGTGGTAGGTAAAGGTAGGACATCCAGGGTTTTTCATGATAATAATAATTTTGAATATGATACCTACATTGACAATGTATGGATTAGGATGCATTTTTCCAGATGCCTTGTCATCCAGCAAAGAGTTTTTGTTGAATACTGAGGTCAGCAGGAGCTGACACATCTCAGAGGAGGGATTTTGCAGCTCTGAGTGGCAGTGACTCTTCCATTTCAGTTTTCCAGTTGAACTGGGAGCTGAGGAGTGCTACATGCTTCCCACATACTGTGGGTGTGTTCTGAAACTTAAATATTTCTATGTCACTACATTTTCCCTTCTGGGGGCCACCAGACATGTATCAGCCTAAGAAAGGCATTTCCACACCTAAAAGTCTGAGATTGTCAGAAATGCAGCGGTTCCACTGCTTTACTACTTACTAGGGAAATATAAAAGATGTGACAGTGCACTTTGGGGTTTTTCCAAATTCTGCCAAGAACTGAAAATTTTATCATAGAAACACACACACTTTTTAAAAAATATTAACACTTCATAAAACTGTTCTGGTTCTCCATATTTATCTTGTTTGTCTGCAGGTATTGTTCCACAATATTTGTATTTTTAATATCATCTTGTGCAGTATTTTGTCACATATTCTACTTTTATGATCAATATTTTTCTCCTTAAAAGGAATAAGTGGCATGATTTAGGGTCCTTGTTTTTTTTTTTTCAACTATGTAAAATACTATATAGGAACGTGTCAGAAAGTAAGAAAGAAGACCAAAAGGCCTGGAAAAATTAATTTATTATACAACTACATGGTGTATTTATTGGAAAGAATATGTAAGGCTTGTACTCATATAATGATTAATCATGCTGACAAATGGATGTAAATATTCATGAGGATGACAACATGGAGAAGTCATTTGAACTTGTTCTTGTTTTCACCTAGAATTTAATATAGGTTACACACGTAGTTACTATACAGTGTCAGCAGTGAGATATCACTTTATATCAACAACTAGTGAGTTCATAGTTCTGTCTACAGACATGGCTTTAATTGCTTTCAGCACCACACTATCTAAACAAGAAGAAAATAACTTGAACAATGGAGCTTGGCTGGGGCCTTATTTCACTTTTAAGAACAGAAAATTTCTCTTTCTTTTTTTTTTTTTTTCTTTGAAACAATCTGATCAATGCTAACTGGCTGAGTGGTAGTACTTGTGCAGTAAGAACTGATTTCATCCTTGTAGGGATGACAAAATATTCAAATTATTATCAGGAAGGAGCCATAAGCAATTCCTTAGGATATCTGAAATGCTTTGTTTCAGTCATGTCCTGATATCTAACAGATCAAGATTGTTGGAAGAGACTGCTTAAAAAACTAACAGGGCCAGGATGAATATCTCCATCAAAGAGATGGAATCTGGATCAAGCATTAAACTCAATGAAATGTCTCACCCTGTCATTACCTGTGACCTTTCTCCTCCAACCCTTTCATAATTTAACTACTAGAACTGCCTGGCTTTCAAAAAATATTAACCAGTTGGAAGACCAGTTTATAAAACTAATTGTCTTTGGTTCTCTCTTTTAAAGCTCAGAGGTAATGTTCTCTCCCCTGCCTGAAATTCCAGCAAGAAATCAACTTTATCAGCTAATTCCTGTCTGAAATGATAGGATGGTTTTTGTGCCACACAACACAGTGTCATCAGCCTTGGTATTCATACACCAACATGTCCAAAACCACACTCCGTTTCTTTAGCACTGGTCTGCTTGAGTGCTCCTAGGAGCACAATATTTACGTATCCTGACTACAGTGATATTGACTTAAATATTAAATCTGTGAGCTAAATACTCACAAAGACCAAGCACTGTTTTGCTCCAGAAAATTTCCTTTTGAAGACAATCAGCTTCTGTGTGAGCACATAAACACTGACCTTACTCCTGAGTGGGTTCCTTTACACAACCCAAACTGCAAAAATGTCCACATCATTCATGGCTGTTCATTGTATCAAATCATGTACCCAGCCATCCTTATGTAAATAATCTGAGGGGCTTCTCTTGTTAGTTTATGTCCATCATGTTTTAATAGTCTCCAGCAGCATTCCTTGTATCAGCAGGATTCACTATTCAACATCAGACGGGTCGTTTTGCATTTTGCGTCATTTGTTTAATATTCCATGAACAGTCCAGTTTGTTTCTCGTGCTTATACAAGTAGGGAGAACAAAGGCATGGCTTGTATTGTCAGGCAAGGAGAATTTGGCTCACGGTAAATATCAGGGTTTGAAGTTAATCCCATCCTTGTTTTAAACCAGAATAAGCCACTGCCTTCAAAGGAATTAGTCCTAAATCACACCACTGTCAGTGCAAAATGAATCCTGCACTATATGTCTCCTCTGCTAGCAAAGTGTCAGGAGAAGCCTAATCCTTCATTATTTGTCTCTGGTATATTCTGTCAGCCAAGGACTGAATAAACTCTTTCCCACAGCACTCTCTGTACTTTTGATGTCAGTTTGACTTCTTCTAGCTCACCACACTGAAGCGTTCACCATGACTAATAGCAGAACAACACCCACAGGTTTCACAAAGGAAAATGTTTGTCCTCGCCTAACTCTCGGAGATAAAGTTTTAATCCAGCAGGTCTGGAATGTTGTAACCTCTCATGGCTTTTGTCTGGTACATTTCCATTTGCTCCCATGTCCTTTCCCTATTTTATGTCCAGGATATCCCTAAATGATAGCTTAAAAAACTTGAGATAAAGCAGACTTTAAAGGAAATATCAAATAACATTAGATATCAATAAAATCCCTGTTTAACCTTATGACTTATGTCATCTGCTGTGCCTAAGACATGTTCAGTTCAGCCCTGGAGGACAAAGTCTCCTGGGCCCTACTATAAATTCTCAGCCATCCTAAAGCTTTCCTTGCAAGTTCATCCAAATCTTCATGGGCTCTCCATTGCCTGAAATCTCCCAAGGTCTCAGCACTGGTTCTCAGTGTGGCTAAGGGTGCCTGAAATTCTGTGTACACTGAAGCAAGACTACAACTACTTATTTTAGTATGCCCAAGATTTCTCTAAAGTGTAAATCTCATGTTTACAGCTCAATGGGGACAGCTAAGAAACTAGGTGTTTGGGGTTTTTTTTTGTTTTGGGGTTTTTTAAGGTTTTGCTAGGAAAGGACTCTAAAAATAGGATTGTTGAGTTCTGTCTTTTCCTGGCTTTCAGATCATCACTGTCAGCAACAAAAGGAGATACTGAAGAAAAAAATGAAGACAGGAATATCAATTTCTTTTATTGGAGCTTTCTGGTTACTTTTCCAAAAAGTAATTTTAAGTGGAAGCAGAGCAGCCATGACGAGAAATTTGAAGGGAGAAGATATTTTCCATGTTATTTCTTGTCTATCAAAGCTAAAACCTGACCTGGAGACTAAGTTGATTTTTGCTATCTCGCAAATCAATCAGCTGTAAATTCAATGGGCAAACTCCATCACCAGTGACACCCATGCAGAATGGCAGCCACTTACAGGTCAAACTGTGGGGAAAAAAAACGTAGCCTTGAGATTGGCCTGCTGTAAAAAAAGCTAATAATAAAGTGTAAAGAACATTTTCTTCCATCACTGTTTTGGCCTCTTTTTTTTTTTTTTTTTGTGAATAGTTTAAAAAAAGAACAACTGTAAGGGATAGCTTGTTTGCCAGCAGGTATCACTGACTAACACACACAGTTAATTATTAGAGCTTCCCATCAGAATACATGCAGGCTTTGGAAAAGTACACTCAACACTGTAATATCCCTCATGTATTTTTCATTAGCAGTATTCTCAGTACTATTTCAGTTAAACCAATTCTCTTTTTAATAGGTATTAGTATCACTCTGACACAGACTAGAGTGGACTTCATAAGGTTGTCTATTTCTTGATAAAGAGTTCAAGAGTAATTTCAGATCATTACATTTTGCTGTCACTCTATTTTTTTTCCATTGTAATATCAAAAGGGAAAAATGGTTTGCAAAATCTTGCGTCTTTCTTTGTTCTATGGGCATAGCTTGGTAATTCAGAGGAAAATACATGCAACCTGGCCTAACATACTAGGAAGAATAATGAAAAGCTTCTCTTGTTAGAGCTCTGTGGAATGCACCAAGACAGGGTCACCTGCACAAAAATTATGACAATTGCCAGTTCCAGTGGGAAGAGCTACGGAGTATGTCCTGCAGGTAATTTATGGGGCATGAATACAATTCATCAGATGGAAAGGACAATGACAAATGCCAGAAAAGAGGAGCAGCTGTCAGCCCTACAAACATAATTATTGGTCACCCTCTTTTGACATCTTACTTTGGATAAGAGCCATTATCCAGAGCAATAAAAACAGCTGTGCAGAACAACACCCCAAAAATACTTAGCAGAAACTCACACTACATAATTTGCTTCTCTTTAAAAGGTAATGAAACTCTTTCCAATGCTGTAAAGCAGCTTTGATATGTGTGTTTGGTTTTGTTTTTTTCTTTTTCTTCTGTTACTCCTCATTAGTTGCATCATCTAACAAGGGATCTACTAGGATTTCTTCTGCTTTGGGTTCTGACATTGACTTAGGTAAAACTATGATAATAATTAGAAAAAAAAATCCAGAACTGACTTTCACATCCTACTTTTAGATTGTCCAGGCTTATTCTAAACACAGTGATGCTCTCAGACTTTCCCAGAGAAAGTGTCATCTGAAATTTTTTGTCAATGGTTTGATGTTTAGTGCTTGGTCCTCAAATGCTGGTACATTACTGGGAGACAGTTATTTAAAACTCAGATATCCATTAATGTAATGCAAGGGGAAAATTTAATATTTTGTAAAGGTTGCTTCAAAAAAAACCCCAGAGACATTATTTTTAATTGTCAATATCCAGGCAGTCATGGGTGTACTTCCCCATTTCAGATTAATTTCTTGTAAATCTTTGTTGAGATATTGTAAATTTCAGTTGGAGTAATTTATTTCTCAAGCAGTTTTAAATGGAATGTGGCTCCTTTTTGAACACAATTGCTTTGACATTTGTTTTGAACAGTAAATATGCTGCTTGTAAGGGAGCACAGCTGCATAGAATCATAGAATATCCTGAGCTGGAAGGGACCTTCAAGGACAATTGAAGTTCAGCTCCTTGCCCTGCACAGGACAACTCCAGCAATAACACCATGCGCCTGAGAACATTGTCCAAATTCTCATTCAGCTCTGTCAGGCTTGAGACTATGACTACTTCTCTGGAGAGCCTGTTCCAGGGCCCAAACACCTTCTGGTTGAAGAAGCTTTTCCTAATATCCAACCTGAACCTCCCTTGACACAACTTCAGGCCTTTCCCTTGAGTGTTGTCACGGGTCAGGAGAGTGATGAGATCAGTGCCTGACACTCCACCTCCCCCATGAGGAAACTGCAGACTGTGATGACATCCATCCTCAAGTAATTTCAGCTGTTCCTCATATGTCTTCTTCTCCATGTCCTTCACCATCTTCATAACATCCCTTTGAACATTTTCTAATAGCTTTATATCTTTCTAAGATCTCTGGTGCCTAAAACACAGGTCTTGAGGTAAGGCTGCCCCAGTGCAGAGCAGACTGGGATAATCCCCTCCCTTGCCAGCTGACAATGCTGTGCCTGATGCCCCTGAGGACACTCTTGGCCCTCTGATTCATGTTCAACTTTCCATCAACAAGGACCCCCAGGTCCCTTTCCACAGCCCTGTCGCAGGTGCAGAATCCAGTACTTGTTTTTGTTAAACTTCATACAGTTGATGATTGCCCAGGTGTTTAATATGTCCAGGTCAATCTGAAGAGTCTCTCTGCCTTCAAGGGATCAAGAGCTCCACCCTGGCAATGGAAAAGTATAGGGAAAATTTCAGAGTCAGACAGAGCTTCATGAGTCTGAAATATGGAAGTGCAGGAAGAGAAACAGCTGCTTTGCACTCCCCTCTGAGCAATGAACTGGGAAATACTATCTCTTTGTTTCCTAATTTTCCCCAACTGCCACAGGCTGCTTCCAGTGTTCTCTGCTGCACAGGATGTTGTGCTGTGCCTTGTTTTTTGCTGGAGTTTTTTTTTGTGTGTGTTTTTGCAAGATCTACTCCTGGTTAGACAGCACAGGTAATTTTAAGTATTTCTGCTGTACATGTTCTGTGGTTTCAGGGTCACATATATTTGAAGAAGAGATTCCTGTCTGAGCCCCTTATGTTAACTTATAAAGACACCAAACAAGCAGATGTTTTTTGGCAATGAAATAATTATGTCTGGAAGATTTGTCTTTAGATTTCTCCTTGTAATTGCCCTGCAATACAGCTGTCTCAAAGCAGAAGAAAAAGGTACCTAACTAACACACAGAATACACTGAATGGAGAAAGTTATTCATGTCAAAAAGAGAAGATTGTTTTTTCTACATGGGAATATTTTAGATATCTGGAGGTGACAGCATTCTGTATACAAAATGATGACAAAAAGGTGCTGTGCTGCTCAGTGAACTGGAGATGTGATCACCAGATTTCATTGCATAGTTCAGGATCAGTTCCTAGGTAAGTGTCAGAGAGTTCAGCTAAATACCTTATAGCCATGGAAAAGTGAAAAAGTGAAAGTCATTTTCCCGTCTTTGTTCATTCCCTTGTATGCATGGGCTATGACCCTGCCACTGACATTGTCCCAGTCATGTCTAGTCACTTTAACATCTATAAAAAGAAAAGTACCAAAAAAGGATCCAAAGTTCCAGAATAGATTTATTTTATGATTGAGATTATTCCTGAACTCTAAATTTTAGACAAACTCAAGGGGACTAGGAGGAGATATGTTGAAACTTTGGGGCTGCTCGATGGCACTAGCAGGGTTATGTATTTTTTTGACTGCCTCTGCATCCCTCAGTTATGTCAGTCCTTATGTGTATGAAATTATTTAGGATACAATTATGATATTTTATGATTTATATTATTTTCTTGGAAGGTGTCTTGTACCACACCATGTTGCAAAAGTTTTGCCATAGTTGGTAGCTGACTTACCAAATTTGTATGGCTTTAGCTATTTATAAGCAACTTAATCAGGCAATCAATTTTCTACATTTCTAATTAATTCAATGGGAGGAAGAACAAAAAGGATACAGCTATTTTTTATAATAACAAATCACACTCCTGAATATTAAAGATACATCTTTTCAAATACTATCTTGAACTGGAACAATTGATTATATGCAAACTTGTCATTGTTCAAAGGGAAAACAGTTTTTGTTTTCTAAATCACTAACAGGACAAAAATTAATGTTAGAATATTCTGCAACAGGGTGGAGAAAACATTGTCTGAAACAAGTTGTTTTCATTGAAGGTAATATAATAATTTCTTGTGGTACCCTTTGTGATTTCATAGGGCCAACCTGCTTGCAGTCTGTACATTTTTTGCACCTTAAAGGCTAGTCTCTTCCTAAGCACACTGTGAAGTCCTCTAATGACAGCTCTGGTAGCAGCAAGATCAGTCATCTTTAAAGGTCTCAGCTCTCCTAGAGGCATAAATAAGACTGGAATTTTTGAAGAATCAGCCAATGTTCCCATGGGAGCTGTGCACAGCTGAACCACAAAATTCAGTTCTAAACACGAAATCAGATGGTGACACTGGTACAAATGGCTTCTTTTGCATGTAGCAAATCAAGGGTGGGTGGGCTAAAGGTGTTCTTAGCCATCATAGTCTGTGCTTGTCTAACTTTACCATAAATAAACATTATGCTATTCTCCATCCCTGTCTTCCCAGGGGTGTGGTATATTTCTGTCTTTCAGTAAAGTACATGTACGTAGATCAGATAAGAGTAGCACTCACTCCAGCTGTGAGTAGGAGTTAAACATCTGTTGTACTTATGCTTTGGAAAATAGAGACAATCAGGGACAGCTGAGTTTTCCAGAAAGTTGAGGCAGCATTTTGGGCACCTTTGTGTGTCAGATTGGTTTCCAATAAAAGTTAGTGAAATAGCACCCACAAACTAAAACAAACAAAAGTGGCTCTTAACACAGCCAGGGGAATTTAGCAGTTAGACCTGGCAGAAGTCAGAATGAGTGAACATTAGGAATAAAAACACTCTTTACAAGGTGATTTAACAATAAAGCAGCAATGATTTCCATTTAATGAGTTGGCAGCAGTGCCAGCTATGAATGTTCACATGCTTCCTCTTCCTGTGGAGGCTGTGCTGTGAACTTAATCAGACGATTGCTCTAGATATGGCCAACACCAAATGTTTGTTTTTTAAGTTGGCTAAGCTCCCTGATATAGTTCACAGTATGGTCCCACAAATAATTGATCTGGCACGGCAAAGGGGAAGCTGTACTGAGGGATCAAGGTGGGCATAAGGCAGTACAGAGAAACAGGTACTTACTAGTTTCTCTGCCAAGAGCTTTGATTCATAAAATCATACTCTCAGTGGGAGAGAAAGGCTTGCTGCAGCTCAGCAGTCAGAGAGCTGTAGAGTCTATGCTGCCAGATGTTCCTATTTTAGAGAAAGTAGAGCATTTTGGTCTTCTTGTGCAACTCTCAGTCCATTCCTAGTGATAAATTCTTATAAAAGCATTTATTTTCTCTCAAATAACCAAAGAAACACAGTGATTGAGAAAGGACAGAGCATTTTCTGAGACATTTTAATTACAAAAAAACAACCTTGTGGTGAACTTCTATTTTTAGTTAAACAACTAATGAAGAATCAAAATGCTTCTCCAAACTTAATTATCCAATAATAATTACCATAGCAACCAGTTCTTTATGTGGCACATGCTGAAAACACTCTCTAAGTTTACTTTCCCCGTTTTTCCAAAACAGTCAAGAAATACTCTAATCTGTTTCTAAAGCCCTGAGGATGTCTAGCTGGAGATTACATTGAAAACCATTTCGTTACTTCTCACATGTGTTTGGGTGACATCAGCCCCAACACTGCTCTGTTTCTATGCAGCAGCAAAAAATTGTCTGCTGAAGAGGTTAATAATAGGTTTATTACTGCTAAACAATCTGGAGTGTATTTCTGCACTTGAGGTAGTAGCACACAAGTTCACTGTCCTCCTGGATTTCAGAGTAATTTCAGCTTTCTCTCCTCTGCCTCCATTGTGCTTTCCATGTGGATATATGCTGTTGTGGTATCAACTTCATGATGGAGATTGCCTGCATCAGTTACAATCTTTTAGGGACATCTATCAATCATCATATTTCCAATCCATTCGGCTTGTTGAATGTTCATAAATATTCATTTTCCTCAGGTTATGTGTTTTTTGGAAGTGCTAAACTCAGTCAATCACTATACACTGCATAAACATCTGTTAATGGCTGGTTTTTCCCTGATGGGCAACTGCATATTTCAAAAGGAGAAATAATGGCAAAACTAAAGCACAGTTCAGTTACGATTTTTGAAGTCTTGAAACTTCTGACATTTGCCAAACCTGCTTTAATTTGTTTCCAGTTATTAATAAGCTCTCAGGATTCTGTGTAAATGCCTAAGGAAGGCCAACTCAATTAGGTGCTCTTAATAGCAGAAATGCCTAAGAATTGTTGTTGTGCTTAGCCCAGTATCTCACCTGTACCCTTCTGAACTTCCTGCTTTCTGACCTAGATTCAACTCTGCCTTGAAAACTGTCTGCAGCTGATTACCTACCACTTCACAACAGACACGGGAGCTACTTTGCCATCTTTTCAATGAATTTTCCTTTTCCTGCTCTCTTGCATTACTATATTGTACCTGCTTTGATTATCACTTCTTCCTGATGAGCCATGTCTGGTGCCTTTTAGTTGTTTCTTTGAAACCTGGTGTTTCCCAAATCAACTCAAAATGTTTCCTTGGTTTCAGCTGTCTTGTCAGAGCCTTTTTTATATGAGTAGCAGATAAAAGTGATGTTATTCAATCAATGTGTTCCGTCAAATTTAAGCTTACTTGTCTGGCTTACATCCTCCGCAGATAAAAGTGATGTTATTCAATCAATGTGTTCTGTCAAATTTAAACTAAGCTTACTTGTCTGGCTTACATCCTCTCCTTTGATATCTTTTGGTTTTTGCTATTTTTCATAATGATTTTGCGAAGAGTTCTCAGGTGCCTTTATGGAGGACACTTCATAAGTGACCATTTATTTGACAAGTGATTTTTATGTGGACTAAGTTCTTAATCATGTCCTATGAGAAATGAAGAGCAGAGTTTTGGAGTAAGAATTTTAATGGCTGCTTCTTCTTGAGCACCTCACTTCCAAAGGGACATTGAGATGCTGGAGCATGTCCAAAGGAGGGCAATGAAACTGGTGAAGGGTCTGGAAAATGTGTCCTGTGTGGAGTGGCTGAGAGAACAGGGCTTGTTTCATCTGCAGAAGAGGACACTCAGGGGGACCTCACTGATTTCTACAACTACATCAGAGGAGGTTTTAGTGAGGTGGGTGTCAGTCTCTTCTGCCATGTCTCAAGTGAAAGGACAAAAGGAAATGGTCTTAAATTAGATGGTGCCAGGATTAGATATTAGAAACAAAATTCTCTTTGAGTGAGTAGTCAGGCATCAGAATAAGTTGACCAGGGAGGTAGTAGAGTCTGGAATTAATCAAGAGACATCTAGATGTGGAACCTTGGATGTTATTTAAGGATGATTATGGTGCTGCTGGGTTGGTGCTTGGAATGGCTTCCCTTGAAGGTCTCCTCTAACCTTGATGACTCTGTGATTCTGTGATTCTACTGCCTCAGTGATCTTGTCAAGTAACTTCCTTTAGCTCTGTTCATCCTATTATATGATTATGTGTAACTGAAGGTTCAGTAGGGACAGTGACGATCCTGTTGCAGAGATATTCCCAAGCAGTGTGGTGAAGGGTACCTTCATTGCATTTTTTAAATATTCAAGAAGCAGTCCTCCTCAAATCCCTATTTAAAATCAAAATATATCACTCATGGCTTTTTAAGATCATTTGCTGTGCTACTACTGTTCATTATTTAAGTGCCGTGCAAGGTACAAATAAACATAAATGTTGTGAAAGTATTTTTTTTCCACATTATGCCTCAGCTTCCCTACTGTGTGAGCAATGATTACTTTCAGGTTAGTCAAAAACATATGAAACTCTGTACATCTTTGAAAACAGAGTCTGTCCTGGCTTGTAGCCTTGATAGGTTGTAGAAAATCCTCCAAGACTTCTGAAATTGACTCCAGTAAGCTCTAGAAAAAAAGGAGCAGCAATGAAAGACTCAATGCTTATATGTCTTTTTTGTTCTTTTATTAACAAGAGCCCCAGATTAGTATGCCTTGCAAGTCGTAGTGCTTCACTCTTTGGAATGGTTTCAATCAGACTACCATGTGTCAGGAAAGCCGATTCTGCCCCTGCATAAGCTGTTGTTTTACCTGTAACATGTTTTCCATTATTCCCTTTGCCCAAATCAAATTATGTACCCATGAAATCTAATTGAAAGTCAAACTCCAGTGCATTTGCTCTAAGGAGATCTGCTGAACTGAGTGGATCAAGTCCTGAGCATTAGCAGAGATGGGTGACTGAACTGGGCTCATGAGGAAATTGCAAATGAATTTGCAAGCAAAGGAGGCCACCTTGTCACTGCTTTCACTGTTGAAATGCATTTTTCAAATGTTCTGGAGGAATTTTCTTTTTTTTTTTTTCACCCTCTAACCTTCCTAGTATGTGTGAAAATACAGCCCAGGTCAAAATTAAAAGTCAGTCAAAAAGTTTTGAAAAGTTGACTCCTCCAACCTCCCACAGCTGATTTCAGTTGTCCTGCTGAACAATTCAGTTCTGAACTAGTTCTGATTGAGAGTCTTAATTTCATGTCAGCTCATCATACACCTCTTATTATCTTGCACCAGAAAGGAGTTATTTCATAGAAAAATTACTGCTTTCTCTGATTTATCTTGGAGCAAAGGCAGAGTGTCAGGGGGAAGCTGGCTGGACCAGGGCAGCATGTCTCCAGGAAAATAGGGTATGGTAGATAACAGGAAAAAAAGCAGAAAGTGCAAAGAGAGAACAGTGATACATACAGAGTGACTAAAGAGACTCAAAGTCCTGCCTTTTAAAAAGTAAAAGTAAGGGGTTATGTTTTAAGACAGTAAAATCAGGAACAGAGACGAGCTAATTAATTGGAAATGGCTACTCACTCTTTATAAACATGATGCAGCACTCAAAGAAATTATAAAACTGTGAATTAAAGGAAACAAAAGGAAGCATTTTTATCTCTAATTAAATTGTAAAAAATCTTTATTATTGAGTGACATAGGAGCCAAATGTACTATTAACTTGATAAAGACATCAGGAAAATTTGTGCAGGTACACTGAGTATACCACCTCCAGCTCAGAGGATCCTGGAAGACAGGGAAATGCAAGGATCATGCTAATCATGCCCTATTTCTCACAAGCTTTGTCTAGACATCTACTTCTGGAAAAGGTTAAACAAAACTTCATCTGGAGCCAGGATATTCATTATTATTTAATCATAGCACATAAATTGCAAATTAATTCCCTGTACTGTAGTAGAACAATACTCCAGATTCAGAAATATGGGAATATATAAAGCTGAAGTTTTTGCCAGATGCTTTTGGTACGATATCAGATCTCACTTTCAAGCCCACATGACTGTGGGGAGTGGCACCTGCAGATCTGAGTCAAAGCATCACAATGAGATCAGGGAGTCCTCTAATAGGACAAACAACACTTGGATTTTTGGAAAACAGATTATTAGAGGATAGTAAAAAAATGTAATGTCTGTCCCAAAATGTTCTGCAATCACAGATTGCTGGAGTGTTCAAGACTGTTTTGACAAAACATCATTGAATTCTTGCTGTACTTTTTTACACATTATCTACTATTTTATCCTTCCACTCCTGCCTGAGCAGTCTCTGTTTTCCACCACCAGAAAGAGTATCCTGAATGATGAACATTTGGTCTGCCTTGCTGTGGTTGTTCTGGTGTTGTTATGATCCTGTAGGTATCACCCATAGCTATCAAAGCCTTTGAAATCTCAATTAATAACAAGGATGAGATATTGGATAAAGATACTGAGGCTGCAGAATTTTTTCCTGTCTCTAGTGTAGCCAAATGTTACCAGTTTCTTACTCACTTTCCCAACCAAGCCTCACTTCAGTGGTGTTGATGTGCCCTGCCTTACAAATATGCAGAGCACAAAGAAAGGTCAATGACAGATAAATAATCCACTGAAATTTACACTGCCCAAGGATCCACTCCCATTTGGCTCTCTTGAGTTCATATGGAAAAGGAAGAAGCTGTGACACAGCTTCTACAAGGAAAAGCAGCTCAGCTCTTGCGTAGACTTTAGCAAAGCAAATGTCTGTGTACACAGGCACTGGATGTGCAAGAATTTGCTTATCCTTTCAGCTTCCCTTGTTGAATGGTTCAGAATTCAGATTGTGTAAATTTGTGCTTTAGCATCAGCTGAAAATGAATGTATTTTATTTGGTTGATAATAATAACTATTGTCTCTGATATTAATAATTAAATAACTATTATCACTGATAACTATTATAACTGATATTAATTCATAGCTAACTGATATTCTTTGTTTTCCTTAATATGGCTTGGTTCCCAAACTAAAGCAATGGAGCAAATCACAAAGTTTCTCTTGCAGAAGAGGCAGTGCAAAAACAAATTGTTAATTACATATGTAATCATTCCTGGCTAGAGCTCTGTGAGTCAATTTTTGGAAACATAATTTGTGGTTCAACCAGAGTTTAATGCCCCCAAATACTGCATATCTCATCCTCAAGGCAGAGACAACTTACAAAGTTGATTTCTCTACTTAAGATCCAAGACATTCTTTTATGCAAACTTTCCTAACTGCTATTTTTGCAGCCTACAAAGCTGTCTTCTTCTCTCTTTCATTTTTTTAAACAGATATTTTTGCTTCTCCTGTCTAATCAAATCCTGTTTGTTGTTCTTGCAGATTGCAGCTCAGGCAGTGTTATTTATGTGTATGAACACTGCAGGAATCTTCATTAGCTACCTATCAGACAGAGCACAGCGCCAAGCCTTCCTGGAGACCAGGAGATGCGTGGAGGCCAGGCTGAGACTAGAGACAGAAAACCAGCGACAGGTAAAACATTCCTGGTTTTGTATTAACTGCTATGGATAGTTGGACAAGACCAGGCTTTTGTAGCCTTGCTAGCTCCAGTGTGATACCACCTGATTTGTGCAGGTTAAGTGAGTTTTATGCTGTTGCTGTGCTGGTGTGTATTGAGTTGTTGTGGCATCTGAAAGATTTCCCCTAGGAAACAGGATGAAAAGAATGGCTGCTCATCATCCTTTCCCACAGAAGAGGCCATCAAATGAAACAGCACCTGGCAGGTGTTTCAAAATGCTTCTTTACACAAGAGGGGTTAAGCTTCACATTTCAGAGTGCTGTAGACATTAAAATATGCATTACTGAAGTGAAAGATACTCCAGAACCATCTGGATGCAAACCTGTGCCATGTGCCCTGGTACGGCTCTTCCTGAGCAGGGAGGCTGGACCAGATGAAGCACTGTGGTCTCTTCCAATCTGACTGCTTCTGTGAGTCTTTCAGAACTAAGCAAGTTCATGGAACTGAAGTCTATCTAGGTAGAGAAAATACTAAAGCATCCCTTCAGGCTCATAGATGGATTTTTGCAGCTGCAGCAAAGTATCACTGTTCTGTTTATCTGTCCTTAAACTCTTGAAAAATCAACCTTTGACCACTGTGTGTAATAGCATACTGGATTAGGTGCACTTGTGATCTGAACAGGTATGGTTGATCTTAGGTAATCATCTCTTGTGATCCAAAATAAGTACTGAATAAAAAGATGTTTGCTGCTTATTATTTTGCACCAAGGGAGCAGCACCCATATCACATATGTTACATTGCTGTATCATTCTAAGATGAATTTAGCCTTTCATTTTGCCTTGCTGTATAAATATGTATATGGCTTCTCAAATTTATTTCATTTTCCCCTGAAAGTCATGCAGAGTTCTAGGAAGATGTCCTACTCTGGACTTTACTTACTCAGTACATATGGCTGTGTTGAGTAATGCCAGGTATCTCTGCCAGAACATCTCTGCAGCCATTGCTGACTGAAAAGACTTTGAGGGATATTATCTAGGATGCTCTGTTCTTTTTTTTTTAACTGCAGGATCATATTTTCATGTCTTTTGAGGATTTTGGGGTATTTGGGTTTTTTCCTTTTCCTTCTTGCCTTATTTTTCAGAAACCATGATTTTGTAAGCTTTGCTTTGACCATAGTTTTCTAGAGTTTGTTGTAAAAAAACTTTATACAACTAACAAAAGTTTCCTTGTTCTATATTATTCTGAGGTTTTCCCATTAGAATTATTTTATCCTCTCATGTAAAATGAAGGTAGTACAAAGAAAAATATTTTGAGAAATTCAGTTTTGCTTGTATTATCGAACTTGTATTATCGAATAGGTAATGAAAACAGATAGTTTCCATTTGGGCAGGCAGATTTTTAATTTTTTTTTTTTTTTTAGAGAGGACGGAAGTAGTGGTTGGATCAGAAATATTTGTTTTTATTAAGTCAGGTTGAACTGTGAATTTTGTCTTGGTCCTGTGCTTTGCAAGGTTTCAGGGCTGTGTTATTCCCTGAGGGCAAAACTTCCTGGAGTGTTACCTCACTGCAGCTGAGATTCACCTATAACCAAACAAAGCAGTGTGTCACAGGCATCATATGACTGGAAATGCATAAGGAGAACTGTCCTTGGGCCAAGGAAAAAGCCCACAGGAGAAAAATACAGACAAAAGGACAGCAAATGAAAGATCTCTTCTTACACTTAATTTATAATAAACTAGCTCAAATTTTTGAAATTATTTTATTATGTAAAGCCAAAACGTTTTGAAATATTTCTGATTAATTTTCTTGGAACTTTGTAATTTTGTTATTATGCACACCACTACATATGGAAATATTTAATAAACATTTCAACTTTTCATTTGTATTTGGAACAGCAACATTAAAAAAATATTCCAATACTGGAACATCTTGAGGAATGGAGACTGTTTCCCTCACCATTCTATTTTTTCCATTTGTTTCTGGGGTAGCATCTCATTTAAGCAATTTTTACACCTATCTGTTTTAAAAAGACTGACAAGGTCACATTTTAGGTGACCACTTTTTTAGCAGCTTGTTCACGCTCACTTAATGAGTACATAGGCAGTCATTCAGTGACTTCTAGCATTTTTCTATCTTGAGGAAAAATATTGCATGATAAATGGTATCTATAGTTCAGATTAATGTAAAAAAATCTTATTTCCTGTTAATAAAATTTAAAAAGTAAGGATTAAAGTTTACTAAATTAATTCCATTATTTTAATTTCCTATGGCGGGGCTGGGGGGGGGCGGGGAAGGTGGAAAAGAGTGTGCAGAATGATAGTTGTGATGTGGCTTCTCAAAATTTCTAGAAATATTGTTGATGAACAAATATTTGCAGGGAAAATAGAGGAATTATTATTTGTGTAATTCTTCCAGACAATAATTCCAGGAATTCCAAATTTATTCCACTTAATTTCATTTTCCCTTCACTTGCCATAAACTGTTTGAACTAAAGGGTACTTACAGCAAGGACAAGGTCTTTGTTGCTTTCAGTCGTGGTATTGCTACTTTTTATAGTAGTGGATGACTTAATTTAAATCTCTTGAGGCTTCTTTCATCACCACACATCTTCTGCTTGTTCAACTGAAAGTAATAGGAAATTAAAATTTATTGACATGTTGTATATATGGTATGTGACATGAAGTGTGACAGCTTGCCAAAAAGATCCTGTAAGGTCTGGTTTTTTTTTCCTTTACTTTATTTAAATCAGAATACCAGTAAAATTAAAGTAAGAACAAAACAATATAAGTTTTAAATTACAGCAAGGAGTGATGTGGTTGTCCATAAACAATTACACAACAAGGCTCCAATTTTATGTAATCATGGAAGTTATATAAATGATTCAGATATACTTCTATTCATTATTGTGTATTGTTAAAACCAAGAAATTAAGTTTCTGCTCTCCCAAAATGACCCTTCCAATTTCTCAATATCCCTTGGATTCATAATCTCTAATCTTCTGTCATTTTAACAATGATAAATGCTACTGCTCTCATTATGCAGTATTGTGCAATGCCTAAAAGAGCCAGTCATGGAAAGTCACCCAATTGTGAGACAAACATTTTATAATCTGTGTTTTGGAGAAAAGCAAGAGATGCCATTACAAATGTGGAGGTGTACAAGGAAACAATGATAATGACAAGGAAGGATCTCATTGTCAGAGGTTTTTAAGGATCCTCTAATGAGTATATGTAGATTTGCTGGAATACAAATTTTCTACTGTGCCAGCTTCTGCTGCTGGTGAAAAACAAGAGATTTTTCTGTATTTCCAGATACATTTCATGTATATAATTGTTTGGGGTTTTTTTTTCAGTGAAAGAAGCTTAATTTATTCACTTGCAACCATTACATAAGGAATGATGAAAATAAGAGGTGAAATCACCAAAATCCCATTAGGGATGAATAAACATTTTCGTTGTTTTTCATGTTACTCTAACCTGAAATTTGGATGTCATGTGTTTTCCAGATGCCATTATCTTCCAGCAGCGTCTCTCTTTGTGGGTTTTCAGGGTTCAAGAATTCCACGAGCTATTTTGGTTTTGCTGTGAAGTTTTCCAGTTAGAAAGTCAAGGCCATTGTGTTGTTCAGAAATGTCTGGGCCTATGGACTCTGTAAATCTGAATTAGCTCCATAGGCTCATTTTCCCCTGAAAATATCTTCAGGTGCAAGTTCAGCTTTTACACCAATTAAAATTCATTCAGTGACTGTACAGGAAGAAGGAGAATGCAGTGCAGACCTGGATGATGCAAAGGACTTTGTGGAGCCTGGATGATCCAGGTCACCATGACTCCAGTTTTGAAGTGACTCTGTTTCCAGTGTCTGTTTCCAAAAGTCTACATACAGTGAAGCTCCTACATCTTTGTTCATTCTGCCTCCCCCATCTCCATTTACTCTCCACAAGACTTGTAGACAAAATTTTCTGAAGTGTTTCAGAAAGTCAGGACTTTCAGTTGTATTTTCAGATCATCAAGGATGTGATTTTCTATTGTTATCCTTTTGTTTTTAAGCACCTGGGGTAGTTAAAAGTACATATTAGCATTTTCAATTGCAATGAATTTCCTAATTCTAATTACTCTATTATGAAAATGAGCAGCAGTGTGGCTACAAAGGAGAATTACTCCAGCAGTCATTGCTAATGATGTTTATGCACTTACCTGTATGGCTTTATCTGTGTGACCCCATTTGGAAATCCCAGCACCCTGTGGAACTGAGGGAACATCTGTGTCTACTTATTCCCCAGTTATCATAAAAAAAAAATTGAAATTTTTGTGAAAATCTAAAACATATCAGAGCTTTACATAAAGGAGTGGATAAGTACCTGAAAGACTTTATCATCAAAAGATTAAAATATCATAGAAACAAGCTGCAGGAGGTAGTACAGACAAATGTGTTGTAAAACCAGCCTCTGTTAAGCAGTTATTGATAAAATAATAAATTTAAATATTTTCTAATGAATTGTGGTTAGTGGCATGTTCTTAAGAGATGTATTTATATCAAGCAGCCAAATATGGCCACCAAAAATGTCCTCTTTGTTTTCAAAACATTGCAATTATGAATAAAAAACAAACATGAGTCTCTCAGTTTTCATAAATCCATTTTATTCCAACAATATCATAACTTGCTACCACCTGTTTGAAATTTTAATACTTTCATTTGATATCAAAAATGTTGACAACCAGTGCTATACTTTGTTAATGAACACTTCAAAGACACTGTCTTTGTTTTTAGTTTGATTTTGGTGTAAGGACACAGCAGGTAATTCTGCTTTCATCATATCTGGGCAATGAAAATAGATAGTCTAACTCACTTTCTTAATTAGCTACTGAAAACCCTTCAAAACCAATGAGTATGTAATTTCCCTCATTGTGAAAATGCTGTGAAATATCCTTAATGAAGAGCAGAAACCTGCATTAAATTTCTTTTTCATTTCTGTTTATGTGGATACAAAATCCCTAAGCTTTATATGAATGACATATTAAATCCAGACACATATTGAAATTATGGCTTTATGTAGAATTGCTTTCAATATATATCAGGCGTTCTCACCTGCTCTTTCTCCAGTCTTTACTTGAAATTTGCATAACATTTTAAACCCCGAAATACTACAATTTAGTTATAAAGAGTCTCTCAGATAACTTTGTAATGCTGCCTTTTCCTGCACCCCACATACATATGTCAAGTTATACATATCTGAAACAAACATTGTGTAGTGAAGTCAGGAATATTGTTGTGAAATAAAAATTATGCAGGAATATTTGACTAACTGAAGATGCAAATGAAGCCTTAAAGGGACTAGACAGGGAAAATCATAAAAGTTAAATGGCTAAAGTTATTACAGCTACGAGTCTATAAAAATCAGTCCAGCCCATACCCATTTCTCTTGTAATAAGATCACAACATTGCAGGACAGAAATTCACAGAAAAGGCATTTAGTCATAATTAGAAACTTCCCTGGTGTCATGACCACACTCCAAAACTGCTCTTGAGCAGAGACACTAATGAAGCCTGGACAAAGCAGTAGGAAAGCATGGATGGGAGGCAGCTTTCAAACTAAGCAAAGCTGTTAAACTGTATCTTACTAACATGAATAACCTGGGGTCTGGACTAACGTTTAGAAAACCCAATATATATCCTCTCTGAAACATTTTGTTTGCATTATTTCTAGCAGAGCACCTAATATCATTTCATATGGAAGTTGTTTGAGATCAGAGGGGAAAACAGTCCATATCTGCTGGACTTTTACATTCATCCTCTGGAGAGGTGTTCATTCTTGCTCTCAGTGTACAGGTTATGCATCATTCATGGAGAGAAAACTCTTTACCTTTTGCACAGAGCTCGCCAGCAAGACTGCTCAGCTCTTGCTGTGGTAAACAATTGGGAGGGAGTGAACTCAAATCAGAAACAAATCCTCCAGGTTCTATCTCTTGACAAGCCAAATGGAGAAAATTATTCTAATTTTAGCACTACATTTATGTCGTTTCAGTGCAGATACCTAGTTCTAGAAGTTACTAAAGGCACAACACATTAGTCATTTTAGTTGTACTGTTTAAATCCCTCTCCAAGACAGTCCTCAGCAAGCAGGCCCATTTCTCTCCAGAAATAATTTCCAATTTCACAGAGAGAAGGTCCTCTTATGTCAAAATGAGGGCCCTTCTTAACATCTTCCTTAATTCTTATGGAAATGTTCTTGGGCATCTCACACAGGGGCAGAGGAATTGCAGCTGAAGCCTGGAGGCAGGAGGGGAGGAGGGGAGCAAGCACTGCCTGCTTCCAGTCTTGCAAGGAGCATTCAGGCCAGAAGGTCCAGGCTGGTACCAAACCTGATCCACTGGGTTTCTAGGGATGCTTCCCATCAAGGTGGGACAAAGATGGGTGTCTGCAAGTTTTAATTATGGATTGAGTCAGACCAGTGAGGAGAAAGAAAACCTTCTCTACATGAAATGGTGTAATGAGAAGAGTCCCCTAAGAGAATACCCTACAGACAATTCCTCCCTGCAAGTCCTGCCACTGCCTTACCGAGCACCTACATTCCAGGTAATCTCTTTCTCATAGGGGGATTCCACAAATCCAACTAAAGCTCATTTTGAAAGTCAAAACAGTTTGGATATTGTTGCATTTGATCTGCATAAAGGATTAGAGCTCACCACCTGAAAGGACCATTTGTCCAGGTGAGAAGAGGATAGTTTTGTTTCCTAGGTGTTATCACACATTCTGTCTTTCTAGTATGGGTACCAGGGCTAGAAAATGAGAAGACAGCCCTTAGTCTTCAGAATAATCTGCTGTTGGCATATTTAGTCTCTTCTGCCTGAGATCTTTGGAAAAACTGTAATCCTGCCTTAATCTCTTTTTCCATTAAAAAAACTGTTCTGTTTGACCATTTGTTTCCTTCCACCTCTACTTCCAGAGGACTTTTTTTCACACTTTCCCTTACAACAAGCTCTGTTTCCCATGGCTTTAAGAAGCTCTCTGTAGATTGATGAACTCTAGTTTGTTTTTTGTTTTTATTTTTTTTAATTTTTTTTAAGCAGCTTACATGTTATAAAGGTTTTATCAAGCTCTCACAAAGCTAGAATTTAATCAACTGTCAGTACTTTGCAACCTCTAAAATAAAAGCAGATTGGAGTGGGATTGGAATGGACATTTTAAGAGGGTTAAGCACCATGAATCTGTAGATATATATACATATATATGTATGTAGGTATAAGTATATATATGTGTGTGTATATGCGTGTATATATAGTGGTAGTAAGAATATTAAAATCTCTCTAAATTGGTATGAGGATAAAGTTCAGATTTAGTTTAAAAAATAAATGAATAATCTTAATTTTAGAGAGCATATGGTCTTTATAAAAATAGTTTAATGTGATTAATATTTTTAAATTATGATCATAATAACTAAGCCTTTATTTTTAAAGGCCAAACAATAAACTCACAATTTAAAAAGAAAAGCTATGTAAATGTCTAGTTAGATATTACATTTTAGGGTTTTTTTTCCACTTGACAGAAACCAACTTGTTAACTGTGATGTTCTAAGTAAAGCTTCATATTTGTCCATACTTTCTTTTATCTTAGTACTTTTCTCTAAAGAACCATGGTCCCCACAGAAAATTTTTCTTCATGTTGACCCATCAGCATTTAGATGATCAAGCTCTAACATACTGGTTAATCCAACAAGAAAAGGAATGTGAAAAATTTATATTGTTTTTCACAATCAATCCATTTCCATATTCTGATTTAGTGGGTGACCTGTTTTCTAAATCCAATAATAGACTTTTCTTCCTTATTGTTGACAGGAAGAAATATTTACATGCACTTATGATTCTGTAGATACCAGGATGTATATTTACTACACCTTCTCTCAAAACGCCCCATTACTGAACCCATTTGCAGTAGAAAAGTCAGATTTTATATGTAGTACCTTCACATCCACTGCTGGTGTTTGTTTCTTGTCATCAAAGCATAACTTCCACATTTTTCTGTCAAGTCTAAGGTGAAATCAATATAAAAACTGTCTGCTGCCTTCTCTTCCATTCCTTGCAAATCCAGAGTTGTCAAATGGTCTCAAGCAGAATAATGAGATTTATAGTCAATGACAGAGAGAGAGGAGTCAGACACTGAATTCATATAAGGGAGAAATCCCAGTGTCAAATCTTCATGCATGGGAGCTTTCCCTAGAAAAAATTAGTGAGAAGGAAACCTCCTTCCTAGTAGATGGATTTTGGATTCACTGAGGATAAAACTCATGGGTGGTACTTTGATCTCCAAACCAGGTTGTTCAAATGTTGTGCTGGTCAACAGAGAACGAAACTGACAAGATTTTAGTGGCCTGTGTCTCCTCTGTTCTCAGATCTTTGCTAAGAGAGAGTTGTCTAAAAAAAAGAAAAGTGCCTTTTTCAGACCTGCCACCAACTAGTGACCCTTGCTGATGCATCAGGGAAGGGGACAGAAATGAAATTAGTAAGGAGGATGAAATAATTTCAGCCCCTTACAGTTATGAGACTTCTACCAGCTGGGCTGTCACACATTCCTCTTGGCTTAATAGAGAACTCCAAGCTCCAAAATCATCAAGTCAGTGCCTCTGCTCTGAATTTCTCATTCAGGATCAGAACTTTTAGTGTTCTAAGAAACTTCCCTTAGTGCCCTAAAAGGACTGTAGGAAGACTCTAAAATTAATGTCCTTACAAGACACTTAATTAATAGAGGGACTCTGTCGTCCAGGTAATGGTTTGAAATCATATAACCATAAGCAATACCAATTCCAAGATAAACAGAGTCAAGTTTGATGCCATTTCTGAGATAATTTAAGGTAAGTTAGAATATTTGGATAAACATTTATAAATAACCTAATGGTCCTTCATATGGATGCCATTTGGGTATGCTCTTATATGTTCTCAATATGTATTCTTCACATATATATTTGTAACTCTGTCAACATACTCTGTTGTATTAGTAGCTGGTTTTCCCAGTACTTTCCTCTGGGCTTTCCCTGAGCAGAAAGACAAAACAAATTCCAGAGTTCCAATCCCCAGGAGGTAGAAGGTTCTGTGCCATCTTGGTTCTTCCTGGAAACCAAGGCTGAGAACAACTCATTGAGATTCATTCTTATGGACAAAGTACAGCTAGTGCTGAAGGAGAGGCTCCAGAGAAGGGGTTTTACCTGGGGGGAAAAGCATCACCCCTTGTCCTCCTGACTGGTGCTTTTTATCAATTATGCTAATTTCCTACAATCTATGAATGTGTACTCATCCCTGTAGGAGTGGGCTTTTGTGGACACCTTTCCATAACTGCCCCTGAAGGCCTTCATTAAAGATCTCCTTTTATATTACCTCCTTACTAAAATTATCTCGAGTTTCATTTCCAGGTTGGGCAAAAGGCAACAATGCATTCATTCAGTATTCACCTTCCCATCTACAAGCCTATTCAAAGGGGTTTGATTTTCAGGTGGTGACTACTTCTCCCACCTACTGAAAGGAAGATTTATCCTGCTTGTTCTGTTTAGTACTGGAGTCTTGTAATTCTCTGACAAGGTGCATCCCTTGTTTTGACCAGAAAATATGACCTTGTGGCTCTTATTCATCTTGGTGTCTGCAGTGATTTAGTCATAGAAATAAAAGGCACAAAATCTTTCTTTATGATATTTTCTATGTCATTAGCTGCCATGAATACTCCTGACAGATGTGTATTTTGCTGAAGTTGTCTAGAAATTTTCAAAACAGCTCAAAAAAAGGAAAAAATGGAAAAAGAGACATGCAAATCTATAGAAAAAAGAACCAGTACAGAAGAATTAAATGAAGATTTAACAGCAGATAAGTCAAAGCTATTCCAGAGAAGCACAGCACAATAAGCATTAAAGTCAGATGGTGCCATTCTGATATTTTTAGAACAAATTTGAATTGTAGGACTTATTTTGTGATCATTTTCTATCCCAGTAAAACAAGGAAAAGCTTAAGATTATGCTTTTATGAAATCAGTATTGTGTCTATCTCTCCTGTTCCTTAGCTCTGACTCTGGCCTTCCTTGCAAATAACTGAAATTTATGGAAGACAATACACCAGAAGATAGTACAAAGCTTTTTGTCATAATATGGGTCTTATTTCCATATAAATATTTTTTTCTGAATATTTGTCTTCTGCGCTATTGTTTAACAAAGAATAAATTTTTAAAATCATCATGATATATGGAAGAAACAAAATTAAGAATATAAAATATGCCTTTCCATTATTAGATGAGTCTAATGGGTTACTCTGGGGCTGGAGAGTATCACTTGCTCAGTTCAGGGATCCCCAACAATAAGTAGGACATTGACCTTTTGGAGAAAATCTAGAGGAGAGTCATGAAGATGATGAGAGAGCTGGGACACTTCTCCTATTAAGAAAGGTGGAGAAATTTGAAATTGTTCAGTCTGGGGAAAAGAAGCCCACGGGGAAACCTGATAGAACCTCCCAGTGCCTAAAAGGGCTACAAGAGAGATGGAGAAGGACTTTTGACTAGGGCATACAGTGGTAGGACAAGGGGCAATGTCTTCAAACTGAAAGAGAGTAGGTTGAGATTGTTATTAGGAAGAAATTCCTGACTGTGAGGGTGGTGAAGCACAGGAACAGGTTGCCCAGGGAAGTTGTGGCTGCCCCTTGACTGGAAGTTGGATGGGACTTTGAGCAACTTGGTCCAGAAAAAGGTTCTCCTGCCCATGGCCAGGAGATGGTAACTGACTGATCTTGAACATCTGTTCCAACTCAAACTATTGCATGGTTCTATGATAAATGTTCATGTCTACAAGGTAGGGCAGTAATACAAATTGTTTTGTAACTCCTGCTTTTCACCACCCATCTTTCTAACATGGTTGGGTTTCACAATGAAATGTAAATCTAACATGCTCTTCATTCAGAAGATAAAAAACATATATAAGGGTTCAGAGGACCTGGAATTATTAACAATTTCGTGAATTCAATACAATCACTTAATTTGAGAGAACTTAATTTGAGACCTGTAGATCCTACTGCCTAAGTTAAAACACAACTCAAATAAACAAAGCACTATCAGGAGATTGTTTCATGATGTGCTCCCACACACTTCTGTGCAAGTTAGTGGTGCTCATGTGGCCTTATGATAAAATGGTTCATTGTACCTGTGCCATAGTGTAATTACTGCCTGCAGTTAGCAGTTAGCTTCATGACCAACTGTGTTACTTCAAAAAAAATTTTTTTGAAGTATTTTTGTAAATATTTTGAAGAGGAATAATTATTTTTTATTAAATAAACCTGCATCAGCAATAACATGTATCATCAAAAAAAAAAATACAGGGAGTGTTGTTTTATCAATTCCCAGTATGTTACAGGATAAGCTACATATTTATGAAGCCAAAATTATACTGGGAAGGCATAAAACCCCCAAACTGGCATCCCTGGAATCATCCTTCTACATCTCAGGAACAGCAGGGTCAGGAGGCACTAAGATTGTGATCTCCTTACAGGGCCAACTGGGCAATAAAAAAGACACCTCCTTTTACACCTGACAGTAGACTGTTAGTCATCACACCCTGCCAAGATTTTGGCTTCAGGTATTGAATCATCAAACCATTCCCTATCCAGCTAAAACAAAGGTACCAGCAGTACCTTGCCGTTCCTCCCTTCAGCCTGTGCTATGAATATTGTTTTATGCTGGTTTGGAAAACAGCATAGAGGAAACAATTTAATAGCATGTCCTTCATACAAGAATTGTGTGGAAATAACTTTTTCCTACTTTCATTGCCACGAACTTTGCAACATCTCATTAGACGCTTTCATGAAGGGTTTACTTTCATTCAATCTCATAAATACTGGGTTATCAGTTTGTTTGAGATTCAAGATATGTTTCATAGGCAAAAGCTAAACAAAAGGAGACTCGAAGACCTTCTGTGTTATCTGGCCTTGTTTCTCTTTGAAAACAGCAGATACCTAAATGGAGCATGTGGCCAAGGATGGGATAATTTTTGTTGGATAATGGTTGTTGGAATTAAAATAAAGAAAAGTTAATATTGCTCATATCAAACATTGCAGAAGTAAGTAGTAAAAGTTAAAGGCAGCCTCATAACCCCACTAGTCTGCATGAATTAGGTACTGCAGTAATTTCAGTAATTTTTAATTAACTCCCATTGTCTTGATGAGACACAAGAAAGAACAACTGCAAAAAGACTGTCCATTGTATACTTAGTAAGCACAAAGGAATTTCTCTTCAGAGCAGTTCATCATAATAAGAGGTGCTAATTTCCATTTTCTAGAGTGGCACCTACAATAATTACATCTATTCCGAACATGGTCAGATTTGCAGTACAAAACAATACAATTTTTATTGACTTCCCTTAATTGTAATAAAAGCTCATGTACTGCAGAAAGATTAAAACTACTCCTGCTCTGAATGGCCTTTTTTACATCCTATTAAGTTCAGTGTTTAAGACAATAAAACACCTCTGATATTAATTTTAAATGTTGTTAAAGATAAGCTTGATGGTTCTGGAAAAATGATTCTTAAAAATCAAGATGAAAAATGTTAAACAGTTTCTCGAGAGCATCTATGGTTAAACACTTCTGGGGTACGCCCACTCCAATTTTTCACAAGTGTCTTGGGAACAGCCATAAGCAGCATGATTCCAAACCCAGATTACTCCCACGACTTCTCTGTTGCCTCCCCCTTTTGATGGTACATGCAGGGGAAGAACTTCTTCCTGAACTCACCTGTCACTCAAGAGGGGTTTTTTGTGCCTTGCCAAAGCAATCCCTCATAAAAATTATGTGGGACAAATAAAAGTCTAAACCATTTAAGTGGAGCTTGTGCATGGAGCCTTTGCACACAGCAGACCCTGCAGTGGTGATTCCCTCACATGACCTGCAGAGAAACCTCGGGGCATTTGACCTTTCTCTTAGCAATTTCCTCCAGATCCCAAACTGCTTGTACACGTTTTGTGCTTGTTGGAGTTTTGGTCTCTTTGATCAGCCCAAGTGGAAAGGTCTCTCATTTTTATTCACAAGACTGAGGCCTCCTGCACTGGTTAATTGACTGTTCTCAAAAACTGCTGCAAAGGTCATTATTTATTCATCAGGGACATGTCCCACTTCTCCATGAATATGCCTACCTGTGTTTGTGCAGTTGTAAGCACTGGTGCCCCCATATTTCAGTACAAGTGACTCAAGGGATCAGTGCATGCAGACCACAGCAAAGCTGTGCAACAAAGACTGATTATTGCAGATCATTAAAAACAGTAAATGGGCCTTAGAGGCAGTATCAATGTTAAATTGCAGTCTTGGGACTTTAAGTAGATGTGGGTGACTCATGAAGTTAATTTCCTTATCATTGCAGGATTTGTTTCACTGTTGCTAACTTTTCCTGAAGGAGTAGATTGGGTAGGAGTCAGCTCCATATTTGACACCTCCTAAACTAAGTGACTACACACTCTACATCTATGAACTCCTACTACCATGGACTGAGATCTAGTCAAAACAGGCAACAGAACCCAAAGAGACCCACAGTGACACCACAGGAGTAATTTACTCAGCTGAGTATCACTCCAGATTCATTGGATTATATGGAAGTTTGGGCATAACTACCTTAGAGTCACAAAAATCAGGTGTCTGAATGCAGACCTGAATTCTACCATCAATTTGTTACATTTAGTGATTTCTGTTGGCTTTTTTCTTTACCATAGTTATTCTTCATGTTAAAGGTACTTTTCAAATTTATTTACTCTAAACTCTATCTGCTCCATCTTAAAGACTGTGGTTGATTCATGTTATTAGAATAGTTCACCAGCTCTTTTCTAGCATTCCTTTGTTGCTATTTTCTTTCTTCTATGTCTTTTCTCTTGAGCAAATATATCTCTGCTCCTTTTCAAACCACTCATCACTGCTGCTTTGAATTGTCTCCACTTAGCCCACTGCTCACCTAGTAACCTTTCGAAAGATTTGGGTGATGGAGTTTCCTTCACCCTAAAGTTCACAACATTTTATTAGGGTTTTCTCTGTAAGAGAAGGAAATGTTTCTCATGTGTTACCCTCCAGATCTGAAAATGCCTTCCAAGAGAGACTGACTAGAAATGTAAGGACCTGTGATCATGTAAATAGTAAGGTACAGAGGACAATAAAAGATTGACATTTTTCTTTTGCCTAGGATTAGCTACTGCTTTCTTGTACATGACCTGCACACCTTTGCGCTGTTCTTCTGTGCCACAGTATCTAAATCTGTGAAATAGGAGCAATAGTATTTAAGTATCTTGAAGGGGAGTCATGTGGCAAGGATCTTTATATCAAGGGAAGAGTGATATGACACTCATTCTTGAATAACTGAAAATCTTTCTTAACTGTTGGACTGAAGAAAAGTGACGTGAAAGACCTCTGAAAAAGGACATATTTTGGTCCAGAGAACACTAGAATCAGCTGTAGGAAAAGAAAGAATGGAAATTATCTATACTAGAGCCCAGTTTGGAGAAGAAGCCTGGTTCAGCATCCCCACCATCTTGTCAGTGTGGTGTGAGGTAAGAGTAGCTGGGCATAGCAAGGGACAGCTGATGCCCACAGAGCGCAAAAAAATTTCTGTCATTTGAATGTTTCAGTTCCAGAGAATTTGAATGTTTCAGTTCCAGAGAATTGATGGTAACTGAAGTTCCTCAAAAAGTATCTATAGATACACACTTAAATGCTGTTTTTCTTGAAGTGCCCTTCCTTAGCACAACATACATCATGCAGAATAGTGACATGAGCTGTTCATGAACCTTCAGTTGTGATTCTGACAAAGGCTCATCAAACCCTTCAGTATTAATGGAGGAGGGCTGCTACAGAGACAAAGTAATTAACCTCAGTTTTACGGGTCATTGCCAGATCTTATGTGCAGACAAGAACATTTAACTCACCTTAATGAGTAGCATGAAGGTTAAGATATCAAATGTTCTAGGCACATTTTTCTTGGCTTAGTGAACATGTGCCAAGCCAACTATGTTTTATTTTAAATAAACTTTCTAGAGGCAATCTCAATACCCCCTTAGGTAAGTACAAATAAGGAATGTAAGATTTTACTTTTGGGAAAGAAAAGTACATTCTCTATTTAAGTCATATATGTATGAAGGAACTGATTTTTTTTTTTAATGTTCACTTATCATAGAGTGCATAAATAGTTCAATAACAACCAGGATTTCTGTTTATTTTCTTTTGTTTTTAATCTCCTTTTTTAAAAAAATTTGTCTTCCAGTTTGTCATCCTTCATGGATAAGCTAGGAAATAACATGTTTCTTTTTACTGTGAAAAAATTTAGTATTATTCTGAACACATCTTCGCAAGAAGTCATTGGACACTTTATTAATACGACTTCTGAAATATTGATCTGATTTGTTCAGAAGGTGGTTTTATTTTTTGGTCATATTGAGCGATGTATCTTGATAGTGAAGGAATAAGAAAATCTAAGTGCCTTCTATCACAGGAAGCTCAAGGACACAGAATTTTAAAAATATTTCTGGCTCCTAGACTATCAATCAGCAGCCCTTTGCAAACATGCCATCTTAAGAAACCATGGGACATTTGCTTGTGTAATATTTAGCTGCGGGCTAAATATTCCTGTGAAACCTGGTTTGCAGGGGTATGAAGGACCTCCTAAGGGACTGGTTTGCTTCTTGCTATCACAAGCATCACATCCAGTGTTTACACATCAGAAGAATGAAGGATAGCAGAATTCCCAGGTGGAAAGGGTGGAAGAAAGCCAAAACAAAGCAGATGTGCTAAAATTAGAACCATCCTGTATGGGGAAACAGAAAGTCTGAGCTTGGCTATTTCCCAAAATAAAGGAGGATCTCGCTGCATTATAGTTCACAGCCTACCCTATATCAGCCAACACTCACGTAATTTTTTGTCTCTTCCTCACAAAGGCAAGTCTTGATTTAGCAAAGGTTTGTTGAATAGGTGGATAAATTGAATATTAGGAGATTTTCAGTTCTCTCATATTCTGTCCGCATGTTATGCAGGAAGGAGTGCCTTTTTGGAGGGGGGTTTAACACTCCAGTGCTCCACTGGTGAAACACTCCAGTGCTCCAGTGCAGCTTTTGGCAGATTTTGTTCTCCCCTGTTAAACAAACAAACAGTTCACCTCAGCTGGTGCTGCCATCCAGACAAATGGAGGTGTTTACCCACAACGTGTTCCCATCAGAGCTGAAGATTGTTTACTAACTGCTGACAAAAACTGCTCAGAGTGAGAATTCTTCATGATCTACACTGTGAAATTGTAAGTTAGCAGTGATATCACTTCCTATGAAAGCTAGGAAGGGATTCCTTCATTTATTTAGATGTTTCATCTATGGCAGCATTTCATCCATATGACATTGAATCCTGCTGGCATAAAATAATTATTTTCATGATTGGTTTCCTTGTCTTTCTCATTCCACCCATCATTCCTCTTTGTTTTTTCTTGTTTTCGCTGAACAAATTTTCATTCTTGAGAAGAGACATAGCACACAGCCTGTATACTATGAGGTTATTTTACATCCTCCTGATATCAAGTTGCCTCAAAACAAATTCAGCATCTGTTTCTTTGACAGAAAAGGCTGGAGGAGAGGAGAGGAGAGGAGAGGAGAGGAGAGGACTTTATTCATCTGTGTGTTCTGTAGTCTACATATGTGCTTGATTTGGAAGTTAGTATCTGGTTTTCCCTAGACATATCCTATTTTCCAAAATGTTGTTTGAAATTTGGTTATAAATACATTACATACATGGTAGTAACATTAACTTCTTTAGTTCAATAACAATTCAGTATTTGAAATCCTGTAATACAAAAGAAAAGTAAAAAATTGTACCTTTGGTTCAGAGTGATTGGGAGTGATAAATTCCAATACTGAACAAAGATTTCTAATCTGAAAAAAAAGGGAGACTGAGGGCAAGAGGACACAATAACAGTATTTTGATACAGAAGGATTATTACAGAGAAAGCAGCAGTCAATAATTATCCATGTCCAATTTGAAAGGATAAAAAGAAGTTTTAATTTGCAGAGAAACAGATTTGGGTTGGATACTTGCAAAAATCTGTCAAAGCTGTTAAATTGATGAGCCACTGAAGTCAGTCTAAAATCTCTCTGGGGATGATCTAGGGCTTTCATGAAAGAACTTGATTACTTTTTGAGGGCTTGCCTGGCTATACTAAGATGTGGTTAGTTAGAACACAGTGCTAATAACCACGATTCCAGGTCCAATCCCCATATAGCCCAGTCACTTAAGATCCTTGGGGGTTCCTTCCAACTGAGAATATTTGGTGAAATTCTGTGAAAATTCTGGGGTTAAGTATATTATGACAGGGCTGGAAACAGCACTTGTGTGGATATGTATATATCTTTATACACTAATGCTAGAAGTATATGTGCACTAGTATGCACTGATACACTGTGTTTGCACACTAATAATAAACTAATATACATGGATACTCTACTAGTATGCATTATAAATAAACATGTGTGTATATATATAAACATATGTCTCAAATATTTACTCTTCCTGAGTGTTCTTGAAACACAGACAAACTTAATTAGAAACGTTGGATATGTTATCCAGTCTTCCTAGTCAAGAGAACTGGTTTGAATGAGCATGTGAGCTCATTTTATTCTTTCTTACCTAAACCAGAGGTATCCTGGACTCTGGACTCAGGCTGATAAAGTGATTTATCACAAATGGCCTGAGCTAGAATTTTTAGACAGGAGGGTCATGTCTTAACCAGTTGTCCAGATCCTCAAGCAGGGCATTGTGAAATACCAGTTCAGACTGATACTGGTTTTCTCTTTGTTTCAGGAACGGCTGGTGCTCTCTGTGTTACCTCGGTTTGTAGTCCTGGAAATGATAAATGATATGACCAATGTAGAAGATGAACATTTGCAGCACCAGTTCCATAAGATCTACATTCATCGTTACGAGAATGTCAGGTGGGTGAAGTAGCCTTTCTGTAATATTTAAGATCTCAGACATTGCTAAATTACTCTTGTCTGAGGGTTTCCCTTCTGTTGCTTTATTCATCCATGAATCAAAAAATTAGTGTACCCTTGTTTAATATTTGAGCAGAGGAGCATTTTGACGCCGCCTTCTACTCATCAGGATGGCTGGATGCCATGGCAATGGCAAAACCCATTTGAACTAAACACTGGGTCTGGACCATTTGTGGTTTTTTCTCATTTTTTTTCACTTTTTATCACACTCAGTTCACTTAAGTGGTCAGGATTGCACTGGAAGGGGAGCCCTTCCTACATGTGGACACATATTCTGCCCCAACCTGGTGGTTCATCCCACACACTGAAAAATGAGATGAAGACTTGTAAGATGTTCTCAAAGATGGTTTTGTGGTTCCTCTGCTCTATAGCCATTTTCATTTAATCAGTCTTATGATTTTCTTAATCTTTATTCTTCTCTCTAAATTTTTTCTTTCCTGAAATAAGTTATCGGAAGGGTGATAATTATCCTGTAAGCTGCTACTCAAGGTAATTAGTCCTAATTGTACATTACACCAGAGTGATCAACTTCTACTCCATGATATTACATATTCTTGGTTTTATTGTATTTCCTGATAATCAGAATATTTTGTCAAGCCAATACCTTTTTCCATAAGCCTTTCCCAAAACAAGAGGGTAAATCATTGAGTGATCATCTTTGAAATCATCATTGAAGGAAGTGCAAAATAAGCATGGATATGATGGTAGATAAATTTCTTGGGAAGCAAGTACTTTGCCTTTCGATGAAAACAAAGTATAACTTTGTCTGGAGAAGTCCAATAAAAATAATTTGCACTTCTGCAGAAGAATAAGTTGATTATCTGCTTCTTCTGTGGCCATGCAGTAGCTCAGATATGTTATTTTATTAAATCTGATTGAAAGTTTATATCATAAAGATTTATCTTTATATCATAAAGTTTATATCATTTATCATAAAGGTTTGAGTTGCACTAAATTAAAATGTCTTCCATTAACCTTTTTCATACTCAGAGTAAGTGTTGCTGTAGAAGAATCAAAATATGGAGAAGATGGCCCTTTTGCTTTAATGGAAAAGGGTTGTAGACAGGGTGAGAAGTGGAAACATATTTTATGCTTGAAAATGATTTTAAATTAAAATTCTGTATGCTTTAAAATACAGATACTGGTTGGCTTCTATACATGCTGCCAGAAACTAGATAACTTCAAAACAAGGTTTCATTCACCTTATTTTGTTTCTTAAATGTTCAGCACTGAATACTACCTAAACCAATGCTATATGAATCCTTAAAAGTAATATCCAGTTAGAAATTTTTTTGGGTTTGAAAATTAAAGGGCTAGAAAATAGTAATTTGAACATCTTATTAGCATAAATTTAGTCTATTATTACTATTCATTACTCTTTGCATAGCTTGGTACTTTACCTTTTCATTTTATTACTTCTCACTGGTAAAAATCTCACCAAGTTTGTAAGCATTTTGTTTAAACCTCACCCAATCCTTTACCAGTCCATACATTTGAAGAAGTGTTATCAGTCAACCTGATCATTACTGTATTTCTTATTGGTTACATTAGTAATTCTCAGACACTGTCAAGTTGTGATCTTGTTCACCACAAGTCATCAGATAAAGTGAAAAAAAGCATCTGGTACTCAGTTTGTAACACCAGTAATTGCTAAACTTTCAATTGCTAACGAGGTTTGTGCCAGAATGATGAGTGTCTTTTCGAGCATCACTGCTTTATGAGGTAGCCAATACTTTCTTTGTCTAATAATTACTGAGCTACTACATGCTTTGCTCTGGGTGGTATCTTGCACACCACAGACTTCGTGTGTGTTTATGTTTCTCTGTATTCAGATGTTGTCATTCTAGGCACAGTGAGCAGCCAAAAGGCAAGAAAAATAACCAGATATTCAAACACAGGTTAGAAGTTTGTTTGCAAGTATTTTGTTAATGGAGATCCTACGACAATTTCAGGCACACAAGCTGATACACCTAAATTCAAAGTACGATCACACTAGGCGCCCTGCAAAGTCAGTAGAATGAAAAAGGAATTATTCAATTAAAGATTCATACCTTATAAAGAGAGCACTAGAGTTCTAACTCAGGTACTGCTGTCACATGCCTAAAATGAGACTAAACAAAACAGGTCTTAGCCTGGTGTATCAAGACTGTCACAGATTTGCATGATTCCTATTTTTAGCAAAACATTTTCTCACTCTTAGTAGTATTTTTTTTAGTTTCCTCAATATTTATATTTAGTACTCCAGCATGTACAAAGGTATAGAACAGAAGTAGTGTTACTTCAAGGGTGATAAAATGACCTTTCCACTGGTAAAATGCTAGAAGGTAACTTAAAACATTCAGTAATGAAAGGATGTAGACTGAAATATTAATTTATTTTTTTTTATTAGCATTCTTTTTGCAGATGTTAAAGGCTTCACCAACCTTTCCACAACTCTGTCAGCCCAGGAGCTGGTCCGAATGCTGAATGAACTCTTTGCCAGATTTGATCGACTAGCACATGTGAGTTAAACACAATTTATTTCCAAAAAAACAAAATCAATTCCATGTTTGGGAGGTTTAGAAAATACTTTCTGATCAATTTGAACAATATATATCTATATTCTCCCCACAGGGATTTTATGTAGCAATTGAGTTTGGAAGACACTGACAAAGTTATATGAAAAATGCTGAGTTCTGATAACAAGTGAAAGCAGAGGCTGTCATCAGGACATTTGGTTTCTGTAGTGCTGGACAGAGAATAGTATAAAAGTAGATCACCTATGACAGTTTCTAAGGAAGCTTCATATTTTGGATTTTTGCTGGAAATTTTTTTTAAGACCCTAGCTTAGCTTTATTTGTCTTTTCTTCTGAAAAGTGAGGAAGATTAAAAGACCTATTCATTTAAGGTCATCTAATTAGTTCTCACAGTCATTGCAGTGGTTAGTTAATAGCAGGGTTTACAGTCTTTAGGCTGGATTCTATCTAACTCAACAATGAAATTAATTAAACACAGCAGAGAAAATTATTACATCAGGAAAATTAGTTGCTCCTTAATTAGCACTGATCAGGAAAAAAAATGAAGCACAAAAATACAAGTGGAACATGCTCAGTTTTGCTAGGCTTGTATATTTATTTTTTTCATATTTCTTTGGTCAAAATACAATTTAATATGGCTATCTTTAGGTGTTAATATCTGAGCTGACTAATAGGGCTTCTATGTGGAGGCAATGAAGTACATTTCAGGGAGTTTTTCTTATCATTTATCCAGCCAAATGTGGGTACATACTATGGGAAAATGCTAATTGCACTGAATATCACAGACCATGCTATCTATCTACTATAAAGGAAACTAAAGTGGCTTGGCCTGATGTAGAGATTTGCATCCCTCACTGGCTTTTATACATTTCTGAATTAGGGTGATGGGGTATTTGTACACATATTACACTGTATCAGAGTTAGATCCTTGTGGTTTTCTCTCATCTTACACATTAAGGTCAAGAAAAGCAAGTCTTCCATAACTATTGAAATTTCTTTTGATACAATTATTTTTATCTCAAATAGTAATGTGTCTCCTCTTGTACAGAGGGGTGCCATAACCCATTGCCTGGACAGTGGCAAATTAGTAAATGCAACCTACAATATCTGCTTTGCAAACAAAAACCCCTCATCAGCTCTGGTCTACACTGGAAACCAAGCCAGGTGAAAGAATTACCTCAGTCCTGTCTTTCAGAAGGAGTAGAGGAGTAATGTCTGCTTTTGTATGGCTTGACAAAAACAGCTTTTCTAACTGAAGAAACATATTTTACACCAAATAGACTGTATGTGTGTCACAGAAATATTTTAGGAAGACTAAGTATAAAAAATTCCTTAGTGCTTTGCTTCACATTTCAATTTTGACTAGCATTCATGATAATTAATCATATTTTGTAACCATTCCATAAACTATATTTAATCAATAGTGATTTTGTGTAAAATGACTATATCCAGTAAAGGAGTTAGGAACAAGGAAGCATTTACATTTAAAAGTCTAATCCAGTGAATACTCCTTCACTTGTCACTTAACCCTGAAGTCAACTTCCTGCTTGTTTGTTTTTTATTTTATTTTATGGGAACAGGAAATTTTGCTTTTAAATGCCTAGACATTTTCCCCTTCTCTGTGGCTTGTCACACACCTTCTAGAAATCTTTCTGTTCTAAATATGCAGTTCTAAATTCATAAATCCTAACAGAGGACATTGAATATGCCATACAATAATAGGCATCCCAAAAATGTAGGTGAGTTTATTTTAAAGAAATGGCAATAAATATATCAGTCTGTTTTACCAGAAATCTCTGATTTGGGATGAAAGACCATTTGTGTCTGCAAAATGTCGTTATCAGGATGATCACCTCTCAAGTGAATGTCCCAGTCACTAAATTCAAGACCCTAGGATCTTTCATACATTTCCTTTCCTAGTCTGGGAATTTACTTCTTTTTTTAACACATCATTGATTAGACTAATCCACTGGTCTAGAATAATCCTCTGAAAGGTGGAAGAGACAGGGAAGAACCAGTGTAGAAATTGAACATATTTGGCCTGCAAAGATTAAAGTTATATGATCATGAAAAAGTAAAATTCAGTAAAAAGACATTTTGATTGCCTTCCTGATTTGTGGGTTCTGTGGCCTGGATGTCATAATACCTGTGGGATACCCTGACAATAGAGATGCCTAACATGGAGAAACCTCTCTTGCTTCCCTAGAAAGGATTTGGTGTTTCTGCCCAATTCAAGGAGACAAATCCTCCCTCTGCACTTGCAGGAAACCAAGACTCCACACTGGACTCTTATGGAGGGGACCAGCTGCATAAAATAAAAGGGTCTAAATCTTATATTGAATTTCACTTTTTCCTTTGGAAAGTTTTGGAAATGGACATTGAGTGACCCTGAATTTTAAGGACTTGTGAATTACATGGATCTATCAACTTACCCATCTGATATTGCATAAAGCTTTCACACCTGGTAAAGTTGAATCTTTGGGAAAAATTCCTGGTCTTTGTCTGAATGAACCAAGAGATGATCTTGTTTTAATGCTGGTCCATCTTGGTAGTATATTCCAGTGCCTTAACACTCTCACTGTTTATTCAGTATGGGTTTTTCCTCATTTGATTTTTTCTGACTTTGAATTACATCCTTTGATTCTTGCTATATGGAATCATTCCCAGAAAAAGGGACCATCTTGTAGCCACTGACTTCCTCTGGGAATGCATCTGGATGCTTTGATCAAGGGGCTTCTCAGGTTTCCTTTTGATAAAAGAAATAGACCAAACTCATGGCAAGGTTTTTACTCTGTAAGATTTATTCCTTCAAATAGTTTTGGGAGCTACTTTTCTAGAATACCTCCTGTTTTTGAGAATCCCTTTTAAAGCACTGAAAACAGTGCTCCTGGACTAACCTCCATGAGTGTGAAGAAGGCAGATTACCACCATTCCTGCTTATCTCTGTTTCCTTGATCACTGTCCAAATGCCATGTTTCTAAACTTACAGTGATAACACTATTGTACTGAAAAATATTATTTTGGGGTTTTCTGGTCTTACTGTCACATTGTGACCACCATGTCTGCATGGTAATTGTTTATTTTCCTGGTCTTATTCCTTTTGTAAATGTTATTAGCAATAGGTTTCTATTTCCTGTCAATCCTTGACAGGACTTTTGGGAAGTGGTCCTTTCAAGGCCTCCCTAGAAGGATCTTCCACTAAGGAGGTTTACACAATCAGATCCAGATTTCAGATCTATCACTTAACTGGTTCTTAATCAGCTTAGCTAGAGTTACCATAACCCTTTAAAATAGTCACTGTTACTCAGACTCTTGGAGTTTGCAAAGAATTACCATCAAAGCAAAGAGGCCAGTTGCAGAAAGCTTGAGGCAGTTTCTTCAGGTTTTAAGGAAAAAATGTATAAATCCTTATTTACTTCTAAATAAAAGTATTAAATTATAATCTCATATAAAGATTGTTGGATCTGCTCAAACATCTTATATAAATCATATAATATTAAAGAAGACATTTTCACAACATACTGAAAAATGTAATTTGGCTAAGTTTCTTTTTTCTCTTATTAAGCTTTATTAAGGAGTACAGAAGTAATAAGATGTCTCTGATTTTTTAATCTTCCCTAAGTTACATCAAGTTTTATGGCATACATTGATGCATATAATTAACAACAAAAAAAAATCCATAATATCTGTATCATTACCACAGAACACTCTGAACAAAAAATAGAATGCAGAATTCAGTTCAATATTTCTTCTGAGAAAAAATGTAATAATATGTTTTGTACAGCTACTTCCCATTTCTAATCACTCTGTGATATTTGTAAAAGATTTATAGTTATTAAAGAGAAAAGTGACATTTACAAAAGAAGAAAAATAAGTTGGCATAAAACAGAACTGAGAGAACATTCTCTTATATATACTTCATCTACTAAAAGGCCTAAACAGAAACTCTATTAATATTAATACTTTCCTTAGGCAGAAATTTTGAGAAGAGAAGGGAAATAAGATGACATTCAGCAAGAAACTTAAGCCTAAAAAAAGTCCTGCCTTGGTGAAGCAATAGTTATTTTTGATGTTTGTTTTTCCTCTACCTTCTCTGCAGTTCTAGATGTCAGCCAATACCATGATTTAAATTATCATATTTCTAAATTCATCTGCACTCTTTGTAGATTCAGTTTCAGATGCAACAAAGAGGAAAAGAAGCTTATTAAAGGATTTATTGGGGTTTTGTTTATATTTTTTCTAAGAAGGCAATCTTCTTCTGTAACCTTGGTTAAATTGTCTCCTGTGGTGCTGCAGACAAGCTGTCAAAAATTCCTTCTACGGTGTATTACCAATCTTGTGGCTGCTGTTTCCAGGGTTGGAAACCAACCTGACTACCAGGTTCCACAAGACCACATCACCCCAGAGCCCCAATAAAATACCTGTACCGATTGTTATCAGGAAGGGAAGACTGGAGGGTTTTGGGGGCTTTTCTGTTTCCTTGATAAAGACACTTCCATTGTAGTGCTTTACTGTCCCAGCTCTGAGCTGGCCGTGTTTTGTTCCATGGTGAAGTTGTCTTCCAGCACGTAACCCACAAGATTCCAGAGACTTCCTAAAAAACCTTGCATAAACATATATGTCAGGTGTGAATTTTTTAATATGTATATGTTTGGGGTGATGTAGCAAGAAGCAGAGTTTCTGGATTACGAGTATTAATATATTTATTTAGCTCATTATAAAGGCATTATAAGACTTTACAGTAAAGGGATGGTGTGAATTCTCTTTTTGCAGTGCTTAATTCTGTGTTTTTCCTCCCAGCCAGTGTCAATAATTAATTGGCTCATACTAATGAATAAACAACTTTGTTTACCATGTTCTCCCTGCATTTACAGTTTTTCAGATGATAAAGAGCTCATCTAAAGACCTAAACAGTCATATATGTCCCAGCCCACAAAACACTTTTGGAAGTGATAGTATACAGGTTTTTATGAAAAAAATTCAGATGAAAATGACAGATTAAATAAAATTTGTTTCAAATTTTCCAGTGATTTATAAACTGAGAATTACTCAAATTCAACTCACCCAAAAAGAATTCAATTTGTGACTAAATTGGGATTTTAACTAAATTAGGCTTCACTAGTATATTCTTGGGAATTCTTCAACTCATCCTTAACAGAATCATAGAATAATTAAGGCTGGAAAAGACATCTAAGATTAGCCATTTACCTAACACTTTCAGGGCCACCACTAAACCACGTCCCTAAGCAGCACATCCATGTAACTTTTAAATATCTTCAGGGCTGACAACTCAACCTCTTTCCCAAGCAGCCTGTTCCAATGCTTGGCAATGCTTTAGATGAAGAAATTTTACCTAATATCCAACCCAAATCCCCATTGGTGTAACTGGAGGCCATTTCTTCTTTTCCTGTCTCTTATAACTTGGGAGAAGAGAGTGACAATCACCTGGCTACAACCTCTTTCATGGCCACCTGGGCACACCCTGGTTCATGTTCTAATGTTGTTGACCATTGTCCCACGTACCTGAAGCAATTAAGTTCTAGAAACTCCTAAGGGGACGGATTTCCATGAAGAATTGTTCCTGGCTTAGCTAGAAAGAAACACCTTGAGTCTTTCTCATGGGAATTTCTGTCCCTGAAATCACTTAAAGCATAGTCTTCTAATTAACACAAACTGCCAAGGCAAATTGCTCACCAGACACAGCAGTCACAGCAGTTTTCTTCTACAATGTGTCAAGGAACAAAGCTGTTGATATAATAAATCATAAACCCCATTCACCAGTGCACCTCAATTCCTTCTGCAGCATGAGAGACCTCAAACCTATTTTTTTCTGGCAGCACAGAGAAATTCTAACTGCTCCATTATAGTTTAGAGTTTTTTTTTCCTAAAGAAAAAAAACCCCCATTCCTTATACAGTATGGTAAAATGTGTAGAAAGTGTTTAATATAGGGCCATACTTATGTATTCCCTAGTTTAGGAAAATGAAAGACTGCCATATTTTTCCCTTTATGTGTATAAAAATTCAAAAATCTTGGTAACTCTGTATCATTTCTGGTCCTCTTTTTTTGCCTACATGACCAGGCTTGAGAACCCCCCTCCATCTGTCTCTCTCAAGGTCCTAGTTCTCTTTTCCAAAGGGACAGAGCTGCAATAGAAGGAATTTGGATGGAGCTCTCTCACCAAGCCACCCTAAAACAGACTGCTGATTAAGAGCTTTGGCCTAGCCCCCTTTCATGCTGAGAAATGAGGTTTATCCAGGTTTCCTCTGCCTTTGGCACAGGTTTCAGGAACTGAGCTATTGTACACAAAGGCCAAGTCCCTTCCTTCTCCCACTCTGGCTGCCTTTTGAAAGAAGACTTATGTGTATAACTTCTTTTTGTTCTGTAGTTCAGTTGCAGTAATTTTTCATCCCCAATGTTCTAAACTCTGAGCTTGAAATTGTAAAAATAGCAAAAAAATTTCAATTTTCTGTGGTCTGTTTGCTATCCTATGGGGTTCCTTTCAAAACTAGGTGAAATGATTAATTCAGCACTGGCAGAATTGAAAAAGTGGCATAGCTTACAAAACAAAATCACTTTTTTTTCCCTTGTCAGGAATTTAGCCCAAGGAAACAAGAAATATTAATGAAGTCTCTGACTGTGTCTTTCAGCAACTTGATATTTGAGCAACTCATTTCTGCAGCTCCACCTTATGCCAATTTGCTTTGCTTCCTTTCCAGTCACTAGGGGTATATTTAATAAGCTTAAACATAAATCATTCACCACATACAAGGCAATTATTTATGAAAAATCTGCATATTTTCTTTTTCTCTGGATTTAGGTGAATTGGAAAAAGGTTTCTTATCAATTGCCACTAAATTAATCTAGAATTATTATTAAAAATAGTTGGGTGTTTGAGTCTATTCAATATCCCCAGGCAAAAATTCTGATTTAAATTGATCTTGGCAGAATCAGGCCCCTTAATCTTCCACTTGCAGCAAATAAAAGCTGCAAATAAGGGGAGAAAAGAGCCCCTATGTGTGGCATGCTGAGATTTTAATTGATCCCTTCAATAAATGCTATTAATGAATGAGTATTGGAAGGGGTGTGAGACTGATGGATACTGATGTGAACGTCTGTATAATATCAGCTGTCATTTACATGCCCAAGGACAACTTTTAGAATTGCATATGAAAAAGGGAAGAGGAATAAAATAAATTAAAGAGTAGATGATAATAGCCTCACAATGGTGTAAGAATTTAACACAGTTGTGAAAAATATTTCCTGTACCAAAGTTCCTGTATGAAAATTTTCTGTTATTTAAATAATTTACTCATTTTGCAGTTTCTTCATACATATTTAGACTTTTCATTCATTTTCATTTAATATCAACTTGCCACTCTTAGATACCATTGCAGTGAGACAATTTTAGGAAGTGGGCTTGAGCTCTACAGTGTGAGGAAAATCTTGATTGATACTAATATAATTTTATACCACTGAAAAGTGGGCAGGCCCTGACAAAACTCAATCTCTGATTTAAAACTAGAGCATGACTGCCCACATTATTCATGAATCTAACCTTAATGCTCTCGTACAACAGTCTGACAAAGCTTTGAGTCTAAACTGAAGATGTGATTAAGCTACCGAGTCATTTGAGGAAATCTCATGGGACCAGCCAGTTTGCCCCTGTCAAAGGCAGATACCATTAGCCCCCTGTCCTTGAGAGTCGTTGAATTATCTTCCTCTAGATGAATTATTTCCAGTGATAAAAAGCCCATAGTTTACTTTTGAAATGAGTATGATGGGAATAATTAGGGAAGCATAAAAAATGAAAAAGCAATGTAGTCAGGCTGTAACACAGATCACATTTACCAGTTATGATAATTTGATTAACAGGAAAAAAAAACCCAGGAAGACAAGGAGTCATTTAAAAGTTCCCTGTGGTTTCTTGTGCCAGCAGAGACACCTTGCCTGACTCCTGCAATGTTCCACAGGACATAAATCTTATGTCATATTTGTTAGTCCTGTGTGGGTGTTTCACACACCCAGGGTCTCACAGGTACATGGTGAGTTTAGGTACAGACAGCTGAAGTGAAGCCCAGCCAACAGCTTTATTTGTGACTGAATTTGTCCCCAGGCTTCCCCGACTGCCTTGCCTGGCTCTCCTTGGGCTCCACTGCTCGCTGGCATGGGGACACCTGACATAGTCATCTCCACAGGGATATTGCACTCTGTGGATGACTTCCTGAGCTTTGGCAAATGAGCCAGGTGACACCACATGACAAGGGAAAGAAAACATTCATGAGGAGCTGAATGGATTTCCTGTGTCACACACATGCACTAACATTTGCATATTTCAGACCCTCGTTAGCAGACCTTGCCATGCATCAAGATTCTTATTCTTACAAAAGCACATCCCTCTGAAGCTGTCTGCTTTATTCTGAATTTCAGACATGCAGGAAGGTGATATAAGTCTCATCTGAATTTACTGGAACCAGCATTTTAGCCAGTTTAAGTGAGGCATTAAGAATCAAACAACAGTCTTATCCTATTGAAGACTACAGTCTTTAACTGTGCTGAAATAAATTCTCACTTAATAGGGGTTTCCCATGTCATCAGATAGGTATAATAAATGTTGAAATTAAAAATGCAATTTAAAAATTAAAATATAATAATACTGGAGATATATCTTTCTTTCTTTTATTTCAGTCTTTCTTTCTTTCCTAAGCATTGACTGTTTTTCTCTTTTTTCCCCTCTATTCTACTATGAGGTTATTATTTGTAATGTATTTGCAGTGGCTCTGAATAAAGAGCTGCCTTTTGATTTATTCCACCTGAGTCAAACCCATATGACATTATACATGATCCTTTTATTTTGTAGATATAAAAGAAAACATCACTTATAGTAACAATCAATTGAATGGGGCCTTTAGAAAAGCCAAAAAATGCTAGAATCTCTGGTTTATATCTTCATCTCTTTGCATTTTGTTTAAACAAGGAACAGAGAGAAAAGCTTAAGGAAGTCCTCCTACTGTTTGACATGCTCTGATTTGTGCCATTGAGTCCTACCTACTTGTCAATTGACTTTTGTGTTTCACAGTTTCGCTCTATAGTTAAAAAAAAATAAGTGGAAAATGTGATAACATCAGATCTCTAATTCTTTCCATTGAGGGGGAACAGTTAAAAAAAATGTTGTTTTGGAGGGGTTTAGGATGTACAATTTTATTTGAAGCAGTGTTCTTTTGTGGGTCTGCAAAGGGGATGAAAAGAAGAGATTGAGGAAAGAGCAGAGTTACATATGAATTTTGACATTTTGGAAGCCTGGAGTTCAGTCTGGAATTTTGTGTGAAACAGGTACCAAGGCATTGCACTCAAAAGGCAAGCACTGGTTTTAGCTGGAGCCTTAACCAAAGCTTCAAACACGGTCAGTTCCTACTGATGGTTTAAGAAGATTTTAGGGTGAATCAGCTTACTTTTTGGCCACGTGCCCAGAACAGGTTTTACCCTTGCTGACATGCTTAAGGCTTCAGCTGACTTCTCAAAAAGCTTTGAGTACAAGTGTGTAGATTCTCTGTGTCACTCCAGGATTGTGCAAGTCTTATCTGAGGTTGACTACAAACCTTCATTCCTCCTAAGCAAAACTTTGAAGGGAACCCATACTTGATTCCTGGGAGAATCAGCATTCACACTTGCTTCTAGAGCTTACTTAAATTTTTCTTTTTAAAGGTCTGTTACTGCAGCCTTTACTGATTGATTATTAATACTACACTCAATATTTCAGCGACTCTCCATCATAAAAACGCTTCCTTGCCACAGCTTGTAATGTTCTCTTTTCCTGTGCATTGATTGCCTCCTGTGAGGGCCCAATCAGCAGAATACATTGGGCAAATTTACAGATAATCTTGGTCTCATATGCTGGTCTGGGAACTGCAAAATTGCAACAATTCAGATATTTCTGCTCACTAGAAAAGGATCTTCTAAAATAATGATCAAATCACCCAATAATATTCTGTTTTAGTCTGTAATGACACTGTTAATATGTATTTTAGAAATTAAATTCACTATTTGCTCTTAGGGTAAAGGATGTCTCTACCTGGATGCCAAACATCATTTCTCCACAGCATGAGCTTGATGCAGGACAGCTTCTTTGAGATCCTTGTCATGCAGATACTTGATCAGTTTCTATACCTGTTGGGAATACTTGAGTGTCACTGCAGAAACTTTAGGTGGAAAGAGATTTCAGTGGGAGGAAAGAGGTTTTTCATTTATTTCCAGTGTAAAAAGTGGGCAGGAAAACATGCCATGGAGGAACATAGCCTAAATTGGATTATTCATTATCTCAGCTGGCATTTCTGAATCCTTGGTCTATGTTCCACCTAGCTCTGATAAAACCTTTCTCCCCATCAGCAAGAACATCTCAGATTAGCATAGAAGAAAAATCACTATAGTCTTCTTTTCTGCAAATGTAAAGGTAGTTTATGTCAAAAGTGATATAAATCACAATTATATAATGACAAACAGGAAACATCCAGAAACAAGGTGGGGTGTTGGTTTTTTTAACAGCAATTACCATTTCTACTTTCACCTTAAAATTATGAAAAAACATGCAAATGTTTTCTTTGTCTTTGATACATTTGTGTGTAGGAACACCATTGTCTCAGAATAAAGATCCTGGGGGATTGTTACTACTGCGTGTCGGGGCTCCCAGAACCTCGCCAGGACCATGCACACTGCTGTGTTGAAATGGGGCTCAGCATGATCAAAACTATCAGGTAATGCCTTTTTCTCCCCCTGATTCATTGTTTCTGGCAGTGTTCTGAACTTCCTACCTGAGAATGCTATCACTAGACAAGTAATCATTCTGTTGGTTCAAAAATCTCAGCATTATCACTGTGAAAAGGACAGGACTTTTTTTGATCCATGTAACACGTGGGAATAGTTGCTAAAATGATTTTATTAACCTGTGCTACTTCAGAGATGTAACACAATAGCTGTGTGGGGCTGAGAGGCTTCACAGTTCTTGGCAGTTCTCACTTTGTACTGTTGTCAATTTCAAGAGGAGACTGAAGAGGAGTCTGAATTGCTTCCTAAAATCCCTTTAATAAAATTAAACCACAATATAAACACAAAATGGACAGCTTTGGCTATCCTTTAGCTTGGAAACTAGCTCATAGGCAAACCCATAAGTATTGAGATTTTCCAGATGAACAAATTTTACCTGCTAAATTAGGTTCTTGCTTAAATTCACAAGCACTGGAAGTATTTTAATGAAGGAATGTGCTCCCATCATGTAAATATAATTATGTTGCTGTTAGATTATTGTATTTTGATGCAATTATAATTGATAATAATCATGTTTCAGTAGCCTGTGGATAGAGCTTGCCCAATGAGTTACCATGGCATTGGCTTACATCTAGTACTCCAAGAGAGGTTTTGTCCATCTTTTAGAAATGTATGGGGTTTTACTGATACAATGTATCAATTAAAAAATTACTGAGCTTATATTCAAATACTTTTCCTGTTGTCTTCCCTAAAATAGTGTTGCCTAACATGCTATCCTCTTTCCCTGGATCTTTTGCTGTTCAATCTCTTTGTCTGCTTCTTGTCCAGGCATTTTTGCCCCTTTTATCTGGGTCTGTCTCATGATATACATCAGACAGTTAATGCACACTGCAGCTGCATTACTGAGCTCTTAATAGAGAAAGAATTTGACTAAAATTAATTAATGGAAAATGTAACTGAATAATGATTATGCAACAGTGATATCTAAGAAGGCTGGATTCAATTATCACAGGCTAAATGTTGAATAAAGTAATCAATACTTTGCTTCTGGAATCCCTACAGTGAAAGTGAAACATGAATTAGACAACACAGAGATGAAAAAAATCTACCAGCATTGTTAAAATTTTTGGATACACACATCAAATCTTTGCATTTCCTTGGTAAAACTACCTGCAGACAACCCATTGTAAGCCCTTTTTCTTCTAAGACAGTAAATTTCTCTCCATTTCCTTACACATGTGGAAGTCTGTAACATCCTGTGCCCTTCAATGAACAGGGTCGTGAAGGCAGCTATCCAGTAGAAATATTGTTCTATTTTTAGTATGTTAAATAACAGCTACAGTCAGTCGGAGCCATGACACCAAAGTTCATCAGGACTTGGGTCATCCATCACAGACAATTCAGTTCAGATTGACCCCAATTTATTTGATAATCCCAGTATCTGATTTTCTGTCTATGCAATGAGCATGGTTCTTCCCCTAGGCTTTTCTGTTCAGAGTAAAGGAGCCTTATGTTGCTTATCTTAATGTGTGTTCATACAGTTCACAGGGAGGACCAATCCTGCCATAGAATATTAGAAATACTTCTGCCTATATTTCTGAGATATTTTGGAGTTATCTACAGTCTATTAATTAAAATTAAAGAAGTAGATATATGTCTCACAGTTAAGATAAAATAAAATACCCTTTTTATAAAAGTGAGTTTTTTATCACATTGATCCCCACAGAATTTTACCATATTTAAAAATTTAAAATGTGACATAAATGACATTTGATGATTAGAAAATTTTTAAACTTCATCAGAAGATTTCAGAAAATAATTTGTTTTAAGTATAAAATAATAGGGAGGTGATCTAAGATATGAGAAACCATAATTCAGATTTGAGAGCTGTACTGAAGTTATACAGACAAACATTTCTCTCCATTGACATTGGTAATGTTGTACCAGTCAGCAAACCCTTCTGGAGAGGCAGAGCCCCATCAGAAAATTCCCCTGTGATCTCAGGATGCCATTACTGAATACTCCTTCTATTGTCCTCGATGATGACTCCATGGTCAAAGGGAATAGAACAAGAACGTCAGGCCCATTCATTACACAACATGTAAAATAAATCTAAATGGGCAAACTGTCTCACAAGGCACTTCTGAGTGTTTTCGTACAGCTTGTATCCATACAGCTAAATTGTTAATTTATTGTTAATTGACACTTTACAATTTGATTTTAATCTTGAGTCTGGCAGCTCCACTACTCTTTTTGCAGACAAAAGGAACTGGTTAGAAACCAACAAAATAATTCAAGATAATTTTTTTCTCTGTAATGTTTTTTTTTTTTGCATTACCATGCTTTGTTAAACATCCCATAAAAGAAGCACTATTATCGTTATTCAAATCTATCTTCTTGTTCTTTGCTCCCTTAACTGCTGAGAACAATTGATGATGACTTTTAACTACAGGAAGATGCCATGGAATCTGATATTTACTCCAAAGTAAATAATCCATCACATTTAGGCATGAGAAAAAATCCATACTTGATCTGTGCTGCAAAACCCAAAGATCTGTAAATTGTGTTTATCTGCAGCTGGAAATGTGAATTAAAGTAAAAAGGACAAGCTCTTCACAAAGGGCTCCTTTATTCAGCTGGTTTCCACATTTTTTCACGTGCAGCAATAACTCTCATTTTGTTCAATTTTATTGTATCAATGCCTGTCTGGACTGACTGTTGATGGAAACAGGATTCCAATTGAATGTTTAGTCAGGAGATGATAATTCATTTTAACAGTTATCATTTCATGATCATTCATTTTAACAGTTATCATTTCATGATCATTCATTTTAACAATTATCAGCCAAGCAAAGTGGCTGTCAGGAATAACACCACTTTCTCAAACGTCCTTATTCCTAAAATCCCTGTGACTGGGAGTAGAGGGGAAGGGAGATTGCGTGAGGTTCAGCTCCTCAAGGACTCATTTTCATAGTGTAATGGTGGAAATGGCACAATATATATATAACAGTGGAAATTCAAACAAACCTTTGTGCTGGTACATTTGTTTGGTGAATCAAGGAGCCCTGAGTAGTTTCATTTTTTGGATCATTTCCCACTACAAACCATCTGAAAGAGTAACTATTATGACAGAATAAATGGTCTCAGCATGCAATATAGTCTAAACTCCAGAAATTAGATAACAGCTTGTCTTCATTAAAAGTCTGTAATTAAGTACTAATATTAAGGCAAATTCATGAGAGAGGGGGAAAAAAAGGAAAACTAAAAAAACCCAAACAAATCCACAATCAAAAATACCTCAACTGTTTTAGATAACTGACTGCCCTGGCAGGTTTCCTGCTTTTAGCATGAAAAAATTGCTTTTATCATCATCTGTTGAGTATTAACAAAAATCATGAAGTAATCAATTCTTGTTAAAGATGTTACTCGGGCATTAAAAGAGAAGGAATTGTTTTCATATTGCATTATTTATAAAGTATGTAATTAAGTAATTATATATTAATATCATTCATCCAGTTCTGGATTCCTTCCATAGATTATTTCTCCTATAATCTACAAGGCTCTTCCTATGATGCAATGAGATCTGATTCACAGAATAGAGGATGTATTCACAAACCCAAAAACTAAGGCTTAATTTCATTTCTGTGTGGTGGTGCAAAGGGATATTATGACATATTCACAAGTTCAGCCAGCACTTTTTAGACATTTCTAAGATTGAATATAGGTTTCCTACCAAGACTTGATCATATTGTCACCTCCACATGTCCATTCCAGCCACTGACTCTGAATGGAGAGACCATCAGAACAGATTTTCTTTTCCTGTTTTTGCTGTTGGATGATGATGTGAACTAAATCAGGTAGAGATGAATGAGTTCATGTATTTCTGTGATCTCTTGATCTTCTGACTATACCACAAAACACAGTCAAGGCCACATTGCAAAAATAGCATAGGACTGTGTATATATACATATATGTATATGTATATGGTTATAAGAATTTTATAACATACTTCTCAAATCAAAAAACAAACTTCTAATAATATTGTGTGGTCCCTTGTACTGTATTACTTTCCTGCTTCTCAGAGCAGATTTACATAAGGAGGAGGAGGAATGAAGCAGTATTAACTCTGCCCATGTAGCTACAGATTCTGTCTGAACTCAGAGCAAGTCAGTTATATTAGTGATAAGTCTGACAATATGAAACGTCTCCAGGTAAGTTTCTGCCTACATTAGATTACAGTTCTAAATCCAAGGTAAACTCATCCTGGTGTTATTTTAAATTGTCTCCTTGGGAAAATATCTACATTAAATTGTAAATTCAACTTGTGTAAAGTTCATCTACAAAATCTTACATCCCACAAATCACACTGCCTGCACTGTACCATTCAAAGTGTTCAGTACTTTAGTGTATCCTGTTACCAAGCTTTTCTAAAATAACGGATATCTCCTTCAAAGGCATGAACAGTTTCCAGAGTCACACTGAAAAGATCACTTGCCTCACTTCATTTACTATCCTGTCATGTCAGCACCAAAAAGCATTTGAATTCCTTTAGGAAAATTCCATAATTATGTTGAGTCCAACCAAAATGTTCCCTATATAACTGAACGTTATGATCAAAGGACATTTCAGTTAGCAGGAGACACAGGAGATCACCTGTACATCCTTCTGCTGTCAGCAGAGTCATCTAAAATCCTTATTTCCTTAAACCAGAATACATGGACTTTCATATTTCACCTGCATGAGGATCATAATGACCATGTCTTGATGATAAATTGAACAATCCCAGAGAATTTTAGTCATCACTAAGAAAAAGTGGAACAGACCGGCCAACTCCACTCTTCTGAAATCCTTTTTCTTCCAAATCCAGGCAGCTGCATTCAAATTACCTACTAGAAATGGTCTGGAACAGAATGTGAAAGGGCTTGTTGAGAATGAAAAAGAACTCTGGATTGTTTTCAGTATCTCAAAGCATAGTCATAACCTTGCACAATTGAACTGGTCAGCACAGAAGCAGCCTGTGTGGCACTCTCAATCTTCAGGGCCTGAATTCAGATTTTTGACAGCCACAGAAAAGGCTGAAAAGCAAATTTCTGACTTTTGCCTCACTTTCTTCACGCAAATAAGAAAGGTTTCAATTAACACCACAAAAATCAAATACCCATCAAAGAGTGCTGACCAGGGGGAAATGCCAAGATCAAATTAAAATCATGGAATTTTTTTATCTCTGGCTAGACTGAAATGGCAAAAATAACACCAGTCACAGTTACCTCATCCTGGATAAGATATCAAAGAACTTGTGAGGCAAAGAGAACTGCTTTATAAATCATCAATAATGCATATTCATGCATGCACTTTGTCAACGTGTCTGCAGAAAACCTGTAAAGCAGTTGAAGAAAATACATTTTCTTAATTAGAAGTTTCACTGACAGTTGAGTGAAATTAGGAGACAGAAAAACTAGATGTGGAATACTTGAGCTTTTGCAAAATAGACTCTCTTTTTTTTTTCCTCTACATTTTTTATCTAGTACATGCTATTATTTCTGAGAATTTTTTTTCTGAATAAGTTAGAACTGCCACTACTGATGAAGGTGATCCAAGCTTTGTTATTTCAGGCTTTGTTTTTCCTATACCTCTATGTAAACAAGACCTCCTAAAGTATGTGGTACTCTAGTTGCTGGAGAGTTAGATTTGACCATGATTAAGTCCCCTTCTTTACATAATTCAGAAATCTTTTTCAACCCACATTACTCCTAATATTAAATTAAAAAAAAATAACTCCATTACTTCTTTCATACTAACAAATCACCTCACTTTTAAACTTTTTACTCTTTGCAGAGAATTTTTAAACAAAGTAAACCATTTATTCTTTGTTCAATTTAATATCTTGCAACAAAAATTTTATGAAAACTATTGTTTCCACAACAGCTTATCAACAGTTCTCTTTTCAGGTTTGTGTTGCAAATAATAAAGTAATTTGAATGAGAGTAGATCACTCTCATGCTTTGATTCCTGGAAAGGGCTATTTAAATATATTTCAGACTGCCTGTTACTTCATGAAATCAGGTCCCCTCCTGCAATTATTTTCCCACCTATCAACATAGGAGGACATTGCTGTGCATGACAAGAGGAGATGGAAGGACAGAGCCCTGCATGTCTACCAGGACTGCAGCAGACAGAGGAACAGAATGTCCTCAGCCAAAGGGTGCAGGCAGGAGGCCAAATCCACTCTGACTGCTGGTGAAGAGCTGAGATCAAATATCACCTGAGCAGCACATAAAGAGTTGCTGGGAGACTGTGGAAGACAGATAAGGCAAGGGGGAGAGGACCTTGATTAGTGTCTGCAGGAGGTGGTGTGGACAGCACAGCTGTGTGAGGTTTAGAACAAATGCAGAAGTCCTGTGTGGCTGGTGGAGGATGCCAAAGCCTTCTCAGGCCATCCCCACATTTTTATAACAAAGGAAAAGTTTAATCCAGGAATACTCTGGAAATAGAGGGGCACATTGCTAGTTGCACCATCATTTGTACCTGGTCTCTCCAGTGATACCTGAGTGTGTTAGTTCTCATATAAGAAACAAATACCTGACCACAATTTATAGTATTTAAAATGAGTAGAACAGAATAGAATAGAATAGAATAGAATAGAATAGAATAGAATAGAATAGAATAGAATAGAATAGAATAGAATAATAAGCTATTTGAGTTGGAAGGAGCCTACAGTGGCCATCTTGTCCAGCTGCCTACCAATTCAAAGGTCACCAAAGTTAAAGCATGTTAAGAGCATTGTTCAAATGCCTCTTGATTGTAGGCTTGGAGCATCAATCACCTCAGCAGAGAGCCCGTTTCACTGTTTGGCCACAGACATGGTGAAGAAATGGTCCCTAACGTCCAAGCTGAGCATTCACTGTTGGAGCTTTGAATTATTCCCATACTTTCAGTCACTGGATTCCAGGGAGAAGAGCCCAGCATCTCCTTCTCCCCTTCCCCTCTTCAGGAAGCTGTGAGAGAGCAACAAGGCCACACCTCAGACTCCTCTTCTCTAAACTAGACAAACCTAGAGCATTCAGATGCTCGTCACAGAACATGACAATTGGTAAAATAGAAATTAAGCTCATAAAATAACATTTTTGTTGATATATGTATAGAGAAAGGTTACATAAATACAGGCTATTAAAACATTTTATTCAACTTAAAACCTTCTTATTGATTGCATTTTTCAATGAAAAGCTTTTTGCTCAATTATTTATCTAAATACAATTACCATTTATTTCAAGATAAGGAAATCAAATGTAAAAGGAAAAATAATAGTCTGAACAACAGGAAAAGGCAGACTGGAGAAGCAATCATGTGAAGAATTGTGTGCTAATTCCACAAACAGTTATCAGTGTCAGTTTAGATATTTTTATAGCATATAAAAATTATTCAAAATAGATTAAAATCTCAGCAGTCTCACTTCTATTAGCTTCTCTCACAACACTCAAAGTGCTTCAATGTGGAGGAGTTGTTACATATCCCATCTTCCAGGGACAGTTAATTGTATAATTTTGGTGTTTCAAGCCCTCTTGCTTGTATGCAATGAAGAAAGTTGTAAGTCAAAATTACAGACTCTAAGTATAAGAACGCAGATAAATTCCTTTGCAAAGTTTCTTTGTTTATTATTTTATGATTAAGTATTTAAAACCTTTTTCTCTTAGATAGCTGAAATATGTCCTCTTACTGATGTGATTAACATCAGTAAGAGAACATATTTCAGCTATCTAAGAGAAACATATTTCAGCTATCTCAGGCAAACTACTGCACTTAGATTTATCGTATGTCTGCCTTTCTGTAGGTTTTCTTAATATGAAGGGAAATGATGAATTCCTTATTTTCAATTTTTTGCATTTTTGTGCAACCTGTTTCCATTTTAAAACTCTTGGGTTTGTTTGTTTATTTCTTTCCCCCTTACAACCTGAGCTGGTGCTCCGTTGCAACAATGAAATCTCAAGTATTGAATGCAGAAAGCAATTTACCCTTTTCTCCTCTACAGAGGATCTGTCGAGGTCGTTACTGATGCATCTGAGACAACAGTAGTTAACTCCAGAGCAGGGAAATAGAGCTGTTTATTCTTTCCCTGCTCTGTAGTGTGATCTTGCTGTGCTCCTATTGACTTCAGTGACTGTAGAGATGAGGCCCTTTACAGAGACACAGCAGGTTTGTAGACCAGCAGTAGCAATGTAGTTTTCCTATCCTGAGCACACAATTTAAAGATTAATGAACACAAGCTCTAATACTATTTCTGGTGCAAACAGTTATTGTCACACAAACAGAACTGGAAAAACAGTATCTTAACTAGTATGCTCATTTGTGTTTATTTTTGAGAGGGGAAATTCTCTTCACCATCCCACAGAATGGACAAAACTGATTTTAAACTCACATGGTTGTCATGACAGAGCAAAGGCTGTTCTGGCCAAATCTAATGAAAATAATCATTTGACAAAAACTAACTCTGGAAAATCCCAATCAATAAAATAACATTTTTTAAAAAAATTGGAAATAAATAAAAATACACAAGAATATAAAAGAATGGACAGGTTTGATGAAAATAGTTCCTGTTCCTAAAGTGTCCATACTGTTTCTGACTGTTCCATACTGTTCCAACAGTTCTGTATTGTTCCTGAACCATTTCTAATTCCAAGCTAAAGCACTCAATAAGTCCAACAAAATATTTTCATTCAGACATCTTTATCTTTTCCTTTCTATCTGATTGAAATAATAAGTATACCACTGAGCCATGCATGCAATTAAGTGCTTAATGATAACCTGGCTTTTAGAATAATTTTATCACTACTTCTACCTTTGCTATGTAGAAAGTTCTCTCTTCATTTTACAGGCCAAACTGCACTTTGCAGCTAACTGACATCATATTTTACATCATACACTTTTTTAAATTATATGGAAAATTTTGGCATATATTTTTATAAGTCTGGCCTTTTTTTCTTTCTTTGTGTGTTTTGTTTAACAGATACGTCAGATCAAGAACAAAGCATGACATTGACATGAGAATAGGGATTCATTCTGGATCGGTTCTGTGTGGAGTGCTGGGCCTGAGAAAGTGGCAGTTTGATGTCTGGTCATGGGACGTGGATATTGCAAACAAACTCGAGTCAGGTGGAATTCCTGGGTAAGGCAAAGTGTATTTCCCACAGTCAGAAAACATTGCCAGCACATTACACTGGTAACCTTGCCAAGAGATTAACTGTTTTACATCATTTCATCAACTATGACCTTTTTTTTTTTTTTTGCTATTTTGCAGTTGGCAAGGTTTAGTGAGACTATAGCCAAAAAGGGAAGAAATGGTCTGCTTGTAGAGCCATTTGAAAAGTCAAGACAAAAATATTTATTTTTCTTTGTTACCCCTGATTTTCTCAAAAAGATCAATTTTTTGTTTTCAGCCTTCAGAGTCCTCAGAGGTAGCTCAAATTTCCCAGTTAGATTTTGACCATTCATGAGATTTTCCAGTCTCCATTCTCTCACCTTTTTTCATTCAAATAATACTGTGAGGCACAAAGCTATAATTTGTTTTATTTCATAATGCACAAACTGGGAAGAATTATGTGTTCATCGGTCATTAGTCTAATAACAAGTTGTTATGAACAGCAGGATCTCTGAGAAGTCTTTTAAATAATTTGATGCTTTAGTAGATGTTTTGAGATATTTATCTTAAGCTGTCTATATGTGAAAGTGCATGGTTTTCCACTAAAAAAGCCTAGTTTCTTTCTGTATATGAGTGCTTGATGTGGCTGATTCACCTGAAAGTTGAATGTTATTTCTGCTGGATATGGCCTTTATATCCTGCTATTTGCAAGCTACAAATCCTAGATTTGAACAGTAGTGATTGCAGGAATCTTCTGTGCACTTTCAGTTCCACCTGCCATTGATGAAAGATGTAGAAAAGATCACCTAGACAATTCCAATTTTAGCCATGGAATTTGGAAGCAATAGTAGCAGACATCTTTATGTGGAAAAAAATCTAAACGGTGCTGTCACCTTGAATGACAGAGATTTTAAGTCATCAAAACTGAGTCATGTGCTGTCCTCCCTACACACACATCAGGATCTGTCAGAGCTGTCATGTTCCCAGGAAATTGGAAGGAAATTTGCTTCATATATTGCAAATGCAGGCCCCTTCCACAATTCTACATAGTAAACCTTTATTCTAATATATATGCTTGGAATTAGCAGAAAATGAAATTGTGCATGCTTTGAGAACAACTTCTGTACTCTGCATATGTCATCCCTGTATAAAATTTCAGGAAAAAAAATTCATTTTCTGCTGTTTATCCCACATGATAGCCCCAGATGACTAAGAGGATGCTGTGTTCACATGAGCAAATTGATCATCTAAGTTTCACCATTCACACCTGCAAAAAGCAGAGTCTATTGCTGTCAGTGTGTGCAAGTTGTATGGCTGTTAATGAATAACCCAGAAAATGCACAGATAAAATGCTGTAGATAAAATGCCTGGCAGGTTTTCAGTCTGTCAGAGCAGAGTGATTTCCTGGATATCAGTGTGCCAGCAGAACAAAGCCTGTATGTGACAGCAATGAACCAAGTCTCTCAGAATAGTGATTTACATCAGAGTTTCCTAGTGTGCAGAGCAGATTTAATAGATCAGTAAATTCATTTCAGCCTCTCCTTACTTCTCCCTGCCACCAGCATCCAAATCCCACTGCTTGCTGTAATACTGAGGTCATTCCCTTTCCTAGAGCAGCTTCACCAGGAAAGCTGGCCTGGGATCATGAGCAGTCCTGTTCTCACGGTGTAAAACAAGAGCAAAGATGAATTGCAGCATTTTCCTGAGGGCACAGTGGAGAGAGGCAGCTGAGGATGGGAAACATCCTTTTACCCAGTCTGAGAGCAGGAAAGAAGAGGCTCAGCACTTCCCTTCAATGCCTGCATGTCCCCCTGAGCCCTCCATCTACCTCAGGTGATGCAGGGAGAGATTGCACCAGACAGAAGGAGCATAAACCAGCAGACCAGCTGCTGAGGGGAAGGCACTTAGGGGCACTGAGAAAAAAAAATGATAATTTCTGGTTTTCTGAGAGTAAAAAATGTGTCCACAACACCTAAGAAGGAAATCTTGTGATCTGGTAATCAGTGACATTCTTCTGCCAGGGTTCCATTATCTAATAGATTTTACTTAGTGTATGTAGGTATTACTCTGCAGTACTGATTTGCATAAATCCATGGTAATAATTAATTTTCAGTGATGTCTCAATGACATCTAACACTGTGGGTCTGATACACTTTCAAGAGTAGGTCAGGCAATACTTTTTGACTTCAATACTCAAGTTCCCAATGTACTGCAATTGTAGAAAATTAAAAGATATCTCTCTACATTTTAAGTTTTTTTAAGCAAGCAGTACAAAATGTGAAGCCTGAAAATACTTATAATCTGCCAACTATTTATTAATATTTGGCCCATTTAAGGATATCACAATAATAGCTATCTTCATACTCTGGTAAAGCTGTTATCATATCCATCATAAAATCCATATTTTAAGGCTTTATTTCCTAAATTATATTAGTTGAATCTAAAGAGAGATATAGTCACCTTGGCAACTACTGTATCACTTTCTTTTCCTTTTTTCTTTTTTTTTTTCTTTAGTTTTAGGTTAGTCTTTACTTAAATCAATTTGACCTATTTGGATGTCTTAGGGCTAGGAAACTCATCATCTTTCTGAGAGGTCACATGCTTTGCTGTTTAAGTCCAGGCCAAAAGTAGCTTATATTTGTGTGACATTTTTACTGGGTTTTATCACGAGTTTTACTAATTTTTCACTACAAAGTACTACTAATCTCTGTGATCATTATAACAGCATGCCTTTAGAAAGAGCGAGTTGTACAAAACCTGGGAAAGAAGCAGGGAAGTTGAGACAGATTAAAAAATGGCTGGGATACAAATTTTTGATCTTTTAATTAGATTTTGATATTTAATAGTCCACATGGACAGTTTGTGTCAAGTTCTGATACTTCTGGGCACTTCACACTGCTTAATACAACCAGAACTTTATTTTCTGGCAATGTATACACATAATATATGCCCTTTTAGTCTTTTATTCCATCAAAATATTATGCAATTCAATTGTGTATTGGCATCCTTTGAGTTACAGAAGGAAGTTCCCAAGGGACATGCTAGGATCATTTTCTTCACAGGAGGAATCCAAATTGTGGTGACTGAGAAAAACAACATAGCATGTGTCATCAAGAAAGGATCAAGAATTTCAGCTCGTTCTGAATATTAGGAATTTGTATGCAAGTTTGTCTTGCAGAAAGTGACATACACCCAAAGTTTAAAAAATCAGCTGGTTTAGAGTCACTACAACTATTTTCTTTGGGCTAGATAAATACCTAATGAACAACCCTTGCTGCATTCATGATGCTGCATTGTACAGTAGAGCACAGCTGACCATGTTGATAGGCTCTGGAGGTGTCTGCTATTTTCCTACATGCAGGAACTTGAAGATTCCTTAAAAATGTTTTGGCTGGAAGGCATGCAAGTTCCTATCATACCATTGCAAAGTTTGAGCTCTTTTGCATGTAATCTGTTAAATTCAACTTCAGTTTGGTCAAAGCTTATTGAACTCATTGCCTAGTCTTAATAGAAATCATTATGTTGCTTGCCTTTGCATAGTTCTATTTCCCTAAATCACTTCAGGTGCAATCAGATGTTAATAGAAATCATTATGTTGCTTGCCTTTGCATAGTTCTCCTATTTCCCTAATTCACTTCAGGTGCAATCAGACCACTAATTCCAAATGTTTAAGCTACCTCAGGAAACTGAAGGAAATCAAAGACCTTCATGTAAACTGCTCCAATGCCTACCATTTATTTTTCTCTCAACATAGTTCCCTGAAGTACAATTTTCTTTCACTCAGAATAGCATTTTACTCAGGAATGTCTCCCATTAAATTATTAACTATGAGCAGAAGTATCAGGTGTGAATGTCAAAGTGTTTTTCCTGTGACAGGAAAAACATATTAATGATATCTTAATGATGTAAACATATTTTGAGATTATTTGACCACAAATAAAGCTCATGTTTTTAAATGCACTACTTAATTTTCATTGTTTGCAATAGAAAACCTTGTCAATATCCATGATGATAAACAATGTAGGTTTCAAAACCTCCTTCTAACCTATAGTAGAGCACAATCAGTATTTGCTACTACTTATTTCACTTATGCAGGAGGATTCATATCTCCAAAGCCACTCTGGACTGCCTGAATGGGGATTATAAAGTTGAAGAAGGGCATGGCAAAGAACGCAATGAATTCCTGAGGAAACATAACATTGAGACTTATTTAATTAAACAACCTGAGGAGAGTCTGTTGACTTTACCTGAAGATATTGTGAAAGAGGCTGTCAGCTCCTCTGACAGGAGAAACAGCGGAGCCACGTTTACCGAGGGATCCTGGAGCCCTGAACTTCCATTTGATAACATAGTGGGAAAACAAAACGTAAGTCAAACTTCCTTTAATGTCATTGAGATGAATGCATGATTGAGTGCACTTCAACAATGGAGGCCTCAGAGGAGGCAACTTCATCTTTAACCTTTATTCTAACATGTACTGTAACAGCAGAGGATTGAATAAATTGTTTCAAGGCAGAAAAATCAAGTATCTACACTGGGAAAATGCCAGTGAAGCAGAGATTTTGGGTTCATTGTTTTTTTTTCTTTTTCCCAACTGAAATTAAATGCTGCACAGCTTAGTTTTAATTGAACCACTCCACAAAGTAATTAAAAATAAATCTAATGTTACTAAACTAGTTGGAACATTCTAGTCAGAGTGTATATCCCGTTGCATAGCTTCACTGTAGAGCCATCAAATTAAAGGGATGAGGGAAAGGGCATTTTCCCAGAGGAAAAAGCATAAAGTAGTTTATTGATATCCGAGGGAAGGAAAAAAAAAAAAAGGCATGTTGTGAAATCAAGATCTTTATTTCTCACTTTTCTAACAAAAAATATTTTAAAACTCATACTCTAAGATATAATGAAGGTACACTAGCAGATGAGTTAGATTGTAAGGACATCTGTAGCTCAATAGAAATATGAGATAATAGCAACTTCTCCTGGTTAGATATTTTCCAAAAGCACTGCATGGCTGATTGCCAGCAACCTGGGAAACAGCAATTGTTGTAGTGTAAAAAAAAATCTTTTTCTGAAGTCTTGTTGTCTAGAGGAATTAAAGATGGAAAGGTTAAAATGCCCTCAGACTCCACTTTTCTCACGGCACTTGGAAAATTGATGAGTCTTTATGACACAAAGTCAGGTGAAGTTTTCTTCCATTTTCTTTGAGGGATCTGTAATGACAGATGATCTTCTGCTGCACATCCTTATTCCTACTTGTCTGAACTGTCTGTTGAACTTTAAGCATTGTTGTGTGGAGGTCTTGCTTTTGTCAACCGTCATCTGCTTCTTACAAATGTGCTCAGAAGTGACAAAATTTCACAATCAATCAGCCACAGCAGTGTCTTCATCTCTCCAAACTGAATTTGAGCATGGCACAGTTTGCTGTTATATAAAACACCTGTTTTTTATATGTGCTGTACATCTGTGTATTTGCCTGTGCACTGCCTTACAGTATTTTCTGTAATTTGTTGACCTGTCTCTATATTGTCATTTCATTAGGAGTAGAGATATGGGAGCATGCTGCTGTGAATATCTTGTGATCTCTCTCTATTTCTTTCCCTTTAAGATATTCCAATCTCTGTAGTAAAAAAAAAAAAATAAAAAAATCTCTGCAGAGTAGGCTCTCATACTCTATTTCTTTCCCTTTAAGATATTCCAATCTCTGTAGTAAAAAAAAAAAAAAAATATCTCTGCAGAGTAGGCTCTCATTTTTTTGGTCATTTTCTCCGTTAAACCTGACCTTGAGGCTAACAAAGGCAAAGAACAAAATAAAGGGTTAGTGGGTTTATTCAATTATTGATCAGCTCCTAGTACTAGCAAAAAAGGCCTTGAAAGTAATTGAAATAGGGATAGCTTAGCAGTTTCTTTAAAACTTTTTTTTCCTTATGGCAATAAACAATCTACTTTTAGAACAGTTTCTCACAGTTTTTTAAAGAATTTGAAGTGGTGTTGGGAAAAGCTGTAATTTTATATAACACAGTTTAACAATAAGCCTTTTGGTGGAGACAAGATTTTAAAAATCTGCCGTTCTATGTATGATTCAATTATTATATAATTCTTTATTTACAGTTGAGACAATAGGCAGTATTGCTCATAAATAATGTATTTTAGCTAAAAAATCCAGATGATAGATTTAAATTATACTAGGATGTAGTAACGTTTCCCAGAGGTGTGTCAGTCTTGGACAGAATAAGCATTTAATAACACTAATTAAGCAGCTTAAAGGTCACTGTCAGCAGCAGGCTTTGAGAATCGTAGAAGCAGCAACCCAGCAGTGAATCACTCTGTATGTTTGAATATTTGCCAACAGAATTTAAATTATTTCTTTACTCAATATAAATTGCAACAACATTTGAGCAATTGATCACATGTATCTTACTTTTAACTCTACTTATGTTAGGAGACGTGAAATTTCTGGGGTGTTCTTAAGCCAAAATCAAATTTATCCCTATCCACACTCGGTACCTCCAACTTGTGTTCTATGAACAGCCTGAATCAGTGAATTGCAGATGTTTTTATGTAAGTAAGAAACAAATAACCACTTTTTATGTAGGCAGTCACAGATATTAGCAAAAACTACACCTACAGCCCAAGTATCACTATGTGCCCTTGCTCTGATTGTGAGGTAAGCCAAGAGTGCAAGTTCTTGTCTGAAATTCAAATATGCCCAGTCGTAGTGGGTTTGAAATTTGGTTTAGACAAGAGAAACCTCCAATATAAATGGAAGTTTCTGTTATTGAAATAAGTGTCTGGACTTCTTTCTTGAAGCAAAGAAAATTGGACAGAATTTATTTTATTTCAAGAAAGTAAAGACCTCCTCCTCTAGAATTAATTAATGACTGTTTAAGTTGGATTTCTTCCATGTACCTTAGAAAAGGAGTAGCTGAAAGCATAACATGGTCGCTGGATGTGCTGGTGGAGGCACCTGATGGGCCTGCCAGGATGTGAATTAGGAAAAACAGCATAGTAAAGTGCCTGTCTTTTACACGTGTACCTTAGTAGTGGTTGCAGTGAAGCTTAACAGTGAGCACAGCAATTATACTAAAGGACTGCCAAGAGGACAGACAGGTGTAAGCAAAAGGGTGGAAATGAGTTCAAAACCAAGGTTCTCACATGTTACAGTTACCCCACTGTTATTGTTGTCATTTCTGTGCTGAGATTCCCCAGCACTCCCCAGCTGTCCTCGCCACTGACCAGTGGCACATGGTGTCCCTGTGTCTTGTGCCACATCTCCTGGCTCGTGACTATTGTCCAGTCCCCAAAGCATCTCTGCTGATTACAGCTACATAGGATTGGGCAACTGAAAGTATCTGGAGTGTGTATTGAAAGAAATTGAACTTGAGACACTGAGCATGTAGACACCAAACTTGTACACACCCTCATTTAAGTGTCTTCATCTTGAGCTAAATCCTATCTGCAACCTGTCTTCTTAAGCATGTGACCTTTTATTTTCCTATTTCCTTCCAAAGCCTGATGCACCCAGTATAAAAAAAATATTTCAAACCTTCCTAAGATATTCTAAATGGCACAGATTAAAAATTCCCCTTCTTGTTGAGAGCAGGATGCTTCAACTTTTTGCAGGAAAACTTCCAGGAAAGAAGTAAAATCTAATCTAAGCTACCTTTTAAAGTCTGTATAAAATGTGTCTGAAGTTGGAGTTTTATTATTTGTTTGTTTTAACTCATCTTTCAGTTTCAGACTGCATGAATGGTTATTGTCAGCATCAGAAAACTTCAAAAGCTCATTGTAGAATTCATAACTGTGTTTTCCATAGAGCTGCTCACAAAAGTGTAGGAGAGATAATAGGAAGAATGAATATTTCTTTGTGTTTGCATAAAGAAGTCTTAAAAGATGCAGAGCAAAGAGGGGGATAAGAGACAAAATGTGGTTAGAACTTATTCTTGAGACAATAATTTGCATGATGTTTTTCATTGCTTTTATATCTAAACACAGGGAAGCAGTTTTTTAAAGTATGTGCATGTATATGAGGGAGAGAAAATGATGAAATAAAAATATGAATTTCCTTGTTAAAATGTGAATATAAATGCAAATTCAGAGTCTATTTTTGCAAAGTACTACAGGCACCATGGCCATAGTGGTGATGTTATGTCATGTTCATCTACCATGAGATGTAAAACACTTCATACATTCAGCAAGGAGACAAACCTTCATATCAATCACAGCTTAAAATAGAATTTTAACCAAAATATAGTTGCCTAACAGGATGAGCTGAGATTATTTTCCTTGTATAAATAAAACAAAATGCTCATCAAAAACATTAGGGACCTTCTCCACCCTCATTTCCAGTGCAGAAGCAGAAATACAATGTAATTCTGAGGAATCAATTTATACACCACCATCTGATGTGATCTTATCCTTTAGCAGGGACTTCAGACACACTCATGCCCTTTCAGCCACTACAAATTGATAAAAGCTTTTCTTCCTAGTTCAGTTTAAAAGAGATAGGAGTACTTAAACTAAAGTAGTGTCACAGTGTGTAATAATATAGCATTTATCCACTTGCCTTGATTGTTTCCTCAAGGCCAAGATATGAATTCAGATATATCTGAAACTTAAGCATGAAAAAAGTTTCTTTGATACAGTTTTTTTTCTCCTAATGTTAATAATAGTGATTTGCTAGACAGAAGAAGAGAAGGCTAGAGCAGAGTGTCATCCCAAACCTTCTCTACTGAAGCCCTTTTTCTACTAAACAAGAAAACTGCTTTTCACTTTGAAACAGAAATATTTTCTGCCTGTTTTTTGGGATCCTAAATTACTTTTAATAAGATGGAGCATGAAATATTATCTGCAACTACAGACTCCATGGACTTGATTTTAGGATTGTAAGGAAAGTTGTAACCTGGGCTTTGGCAGTGGGTACTTGAGTCCCTTCCTGTGCTTTAATGTGCTGCCCAAGAGTCAGTAGAATATGTTTGTTTACTATAATTTGAATATCAACAAGGGAAATCTCCCTATAGCATTTGCCCAATGTAATCCTGTGATAAAAAGGAATTTGCCTTCCAGGGGTATCTGGTGGCAAAACATCCTAAGCTCCTGTTTCAATAATGCCTAATAGGAGATAGAGCTGAAGGTCTTATCAGGAAGGACCTATGGAATAACTTTTCTCAGGCAGAATTTTATTTCCCACCCATAATAATGCTGAAATGTCTTATGCTATGATGTATGAAGTTTCACATCCTTTCCATTCATTAATAATTCTTAACCCTTGTGATTTTACAGTAGTGGAGTTTCTTTTCCCATTCAAGTGGGAAAGAGCTGCTTCACTGTGGTTTGTGTCATGAAATGACACCATAACATGGGAATGAGTTATTCTCTTTATGAAAGAAACTCTAACTCTTTGCTGAAGTTGAAACACCCTTCATACTATATCTGCTAGAATTCCTTTGTGAAGCAAAAGTATTTTCATTTTTTCCTTTGATTAGTCATTGAAATACCAAAGGAATAATGTATTTGAGACGATATTTTAAATACAAACATGAATTACAGTTAAATTAAATCATATAGCCTAACTGTAATGTAGATTGGCTGAAACAGACCAGTAGTGAAGAAGAACATATTATCTGAAAACCCATGCTGAACTAATCAGAAATGTCACCTTCTTCACTCCTGACTAAGTGATCTGTTCCTCAACTACACACATCCAGTAACTTTGAGATAAGAAAATCTTCATTACTCCTCTGTTGTGGGCTTTGTTTTATATGGCTTCCACTGTAATTTATTAAAACACACCATTAAGTCAGATATCCTACTGTAATTTTGGTGTGTACTCCCTTCATGCAAGATTTAATAATTAAATATCAGATTTGGAAAGTGGAATATAGTCCTAATGCTCAGTGCAGCAACAAACCCCCTAGCCTGTAAAAAAGAAGGCATTGAAATGCTCCTCTTAATCTACTGTATGTGTCTAGTGGAACAGACTTATTATTTTACACTTCTATAGATTTCATTGAATGAATTGCATGGAATGCTGTAACGGTTTGCAATGCAACATGAACTAAAACATTGCATTTTTAACCCAAGGGGACCAGCAGGTTTATTCTGTTTGCATGTGCTTTCCCCTAGACTCTGGCTGCCCTAACAAGAAATTCAATAAATCTGCTTCCAAACCATCTTGCACAAGCTTTGCATGTCCAGTCTGGGCCTGAGGAAATTAACAAGCGAATAGAGCACACCATCGACTTACGGAGTGGCGATAAATTGAGAAGAGAGCATATCAAGCCTTTTTCACTGATGTTTAAAGACTCCAGCCTGGAGCATAAGGTAGCTGGGGCTTGGTAGCTGCAATATTCACAACTCAAATTGTAATAAATGTTCACTGAAGTAGAAAAGCTGTAGGTTCTGGCTTGTGTTGTTTTTTCTTGCTTTGTTTTTCTTTTTCATTTTGTTTCAGTTATCAGAAGGTGGGCTGAGCTAGAGTTCATAATACACAGTGACATGATGCAGGTGCTATAATGCTGAAATTATTGCATTTCCTTGTTGGAAAATATCTACACTGAACAAACTCAGTTTCTGAAAACAACAATCACTGTCTGGGTTGAACTTGGTATTGAGTACAAGCAGTTTTCTGTCAGATGACAGGTTACTTTGGCACTAATATTGATTGAGCATATTAATAAACTTACATTTCTATTCAAAAATATATATATCTATATTTACATAGATACGTTCCTTCCATTTAGTCATAGAATCCCTCTGATGTCTTCCATGCAGCTGCAATATTTATTTGAAGTCAAGAGTAATTTTTCAAATCTGTTTTAAACATCCTTCTTTAAAAAACCTGCTTCTAAGAGGTAAATATATTTCATGTCTTTGCTGCTTCTCAACAGCAATATGATCTCATTAACTTCTCTTTCAATCTACATCCAGATGTAAGTTATAAATTTTAAAAGATAAGGTAATGGAAGAACACTCCTTGAAAGCTGATGGCACGGGGTGAAGTTGCGCAGGTCTGAAATAATTTCATTTACTTTCTTTGATAATCTCATATGCTATGACAGTGCAGCAACAGCAGGTCTGCAATACTATGTGCACTTGACTGAAAGGAAATATAAATAGCGAGGAATTGAAAGCATGGAGGCTCACTTCTCCATCATCACTCCAACTTCCACTGGAAAACAGACATTTTTACTTGATTTATGAGACACTAGTCCTCAGGAAGGCTGATCAGTAAGAGTCTTATCACGACAACTGGAAAAGAAAAATTCTGTTTGAAGTATATCTAAGCCCTTATTGCGTTAGTAGTCTTGTAGAAGAAACAACAAATGTTTGCTGAAACAGAAATACAAGATTGCATTTCCTCATGAGGATATTTACACTGAGACACAAGATAGAACACCCAAAACTAAATTATCGACAAGTAATTATCTCCTGGAAAGGAAGATATGAAGATACTTCTTTCAGTGCAGTCATCATGCAAAGGTGACATGGACCCAGAGCAAGCAAAATTCAAGATCTCCGATATCAAATGAACTACTACATAAAGTACCAGGAGTCACAAATAATCTTTAATCTTTTCAAGACACAAGATAAAAAATATGGTGAAAGAATCTGAAATTTTTTTGTTAAAGGACGAAGCAGCATGATCACAAACAACTTGATGAATGAGCAAACTTGTCAGTGGCTCACCTTGTTTTACTGTGCTATTTAATCACAGAAGGCTTGAGCATGGGCTGGTGTAAAAGGGCACTGCCCAGAATCAGATCCCATATCCAGAAAATAAACTCTCTTATTATTTTATATTTCACAATTGTCAGCCACAAAGAAAAAATATAAGGGTAGTCTGGAATTAAATTTAAATGCAATTTAAGAAATGAAAAAGATCCATGCCCTGATCCATCATATTACATAGGCCAGATTTAAAATATTAATAAAATTTTTAATTACATCTGAATGAAAAAAAAGTCTATTTAAAACTTAAAGTTTTAGCAGATTTGGTAAACTTTCTTCCCAGTAAGATAGTGGAGAATTGGGATGCAATGTTTGGAGAATTATACTTTCATTCAATATTTCCTTAGGTGTTAGTCTCAACTAGTAGCACAGGCAATAGAAGTATAAAATCTGTTCAGGAAAGTTGACTGAGTCTTCTTTCTTTTTCATAAATTCAACTGTTTTCTCATATTAAGAGGAGTAAAGTTTTAAAAAATGTCACCACTGCTTTATTCTGGCATATCCACCACCAACAGCTGGACAGCCTCTGGTCAGAAACCTCATTGCTTCTGCTCAGGGTGCTCAGATAGTGATGGGGAATGTACCAGGATACAAAGAAATGATGTGGATTAAGGGAAGATGAATCATAGTGTCCTCTTTGTTGTAGACAGGAGCAAATGCATGTAAACAGCATGGGAAATGTCCCTTCCCTCCTGCATGCCTGCGCAGTAATTACAGGTTTGTCTTTATAACCATAGTGTTTAACCATGGGTTTCAGGCAGTCATGGAAGAAGTAATATTTGAATTATTTTACTGCAGAAAGCAGCTATTTTCTCCATCCCATCTTGTTACTACTCTTTCTCCCTTCTACCAGTCCATTTAGGAAACACAGCAAATTCAGGTTTAAATAGCCGAGATCCTGGCCAAGAAGTGTTACCTTTACCTTGTTCAGTGAGAACTGTGTTAATGTTCTGTTCCTCAAATGACAGAAAATGAACAATAAACTATATTCCTTCCTCTTGCATTAGTAGCAGGACAACCATGATGTGGGATCATGGGGTGACATGAATGGATCTGAAATACTCTACTGGACCTCTGTTTAAACACTCTGGGTTTGTTTGAAGATTTTTCACTATAAAGCAATTCCAGATATCAGGTTTATGCTAGCCATGAAATTTGTGGATTTCTTCCTTTAAGGTTTCAAAAGGTTAGGGGGAAAAAAAAAAAAAAACAAAACAATTCTGGAATCAACATGTTATGCTAGCCATGAAATTTGTGGATTTCTTCCTTTAAGATTTCAAAAGGTTAGGGGGAAAAAAAAAACCCAAAACAATTCTGGAATCAACATACACAAAATTTCCATGGAGCTGGCACAGGTCCTGGTTTATACTGATTTAGATAACTGCTACGTCACTGCAGTTTAAGTCACTGGAATATTTTGCCACTCCTCTCTCTTTGTCCTTCTAATTCCACAGCAGGCAGTAGCAGTTACATTAGAGAACAGGTTATCTCTCTGAGACATTATATGTATTTCCATATGAATTCTGCAATGTTTCATTTTTCATAGGATTTGAATTCCTGATTCATTCATTTCTGATGAAAATGATTCTGCATTTTTATAGGTGCAGGGTCCAACCTGGTGCATTTTATAGATTCTTTACTGAAATTGACTCGTAATTACTAACATGTATTTCACTCATTAATGCTTGATATGGCATTTCAATTAGAAACAATTTACCCTCAATTTTGCTAGAGGTTTTTTTAGTATATAGCATGTAGGCAGATCATCTCAGGAAGGTGCTTCTAATGGTAGCATGAAAAGATACTAAAATTTCCAATTATATTACAGCTCATAGGAAAATCTGATCCTACTTCAGATTATTCCAATAATTAAAAGATATCATCATTATGATCTCCCTAAATACCAGCAACTTTAAAATATTCATACCATGTACTTTCATGCAGGGTAAAGCAGAGGCACAGGACAGGGAATTTTACATGCTGTAGGGATTTATTAAAGAAAGTTTCCAATGTAAAGATTTGTCTAAAGATATTCAAAGTCTTCCTGCATATTTGTACTTGAATTAGAAAACAGTCTGGGCTTAGACATGAAACATTTATGTATTTTCTGTGAGGTGAGCACACTGGAAATATCAAAAGAGCTTTGAATTTCAAAGTACACATTTCCTTAGTTCAAATATTAGACATAAATATCTGAGTTTCTCTGTTTCACAATTTCTGACTGGTAAGATAAATAGAAATTACATGAGTAGGAAAACAATTTTGCTCCTCCTGCTTGCTGTATCTCAGCAGCCACAGTCATGCCCTCCTTTCTTCAACTCAGAAACTTCCAGTTGCAAGGAATTCTGCAAGAGATGCTGGACAAACTCTGTGCCTGGTCAACAACTTTTCTATCACAGGTCAGCAACTGGAGCTCTGTCTCCTCTTTGGTCTTTTCAGAAGTTCATTTCCTCTCCTCTCCTAGGCTTCTTGAATCATATTCTTCCATTCCTCTCCTGTGTTGCAGAAACTTTTCCAATGTTACTCTGATGAAGAACAAACCTGGTGTCCCTTTCAATCCATAAGGTCCTCTTTGAGTCAAGGAGCAGCAGTGAGGATAAGACCAAACACCTTCCTCCCCAGAGCACAAACCTTTTCTTTAGGGGAACATGTGAGCCTGTCATATTACTGGTGCTGCCATTTCAAAGAGGCTTAGGAAGAGAGAGGTGAGGAATAAGCAGCATTACTCAAGAGGAGGATCCTGCCTTTCTTGGTTTCAGCCAGCTGGCATGGATAAACAGTTCCCTCCCAGCAGTGCAGGTACATGGCCCAAGCCCCATGGGAGCCTTCCCTGGGCCAGGAGCAAGTCACACCAGCACAGGTGGCTCTGTGGGTGCTGCAGGGAAGGTTTCACTGCAGACAAGGACACATCACGACCCTTCCTACCACTCTACACAGCTCTGGCTGGCTACATGCCTCCCCATGATTTTTGAAGGGCTTTGAGGCTTAGTGAATCCTTCAATTACTTCTCCAAGTCATTAAGGGGTAGACTGCTACAGAGCTGCTACATTTATCATTTATGTCAGGGCTGCCTAGGGATGCCAACAATTCCTCATCACAATGCTGCTACTGATTAGAACACAGCATCCATCCTTTTGACATAATGCTCAACACAGCAGGCCATTCTATGTTTGTATTTCATTCATCTAGTTTGCCTTAATTTCCCTATGGAACAGTTGGGATTTCATGCTATATTTTAAGGAACATACCTTTCTTTTTCCCTGTATGAAAGAAGCCCTGGTCCATTATTTATGCAGACTAATGCAGTTCTGTTTCCTTGCACATGAAATCAGGGTCAGTGCCTCTGGGGTTCCAGCAGCAAAATGAAGTGGAATTACCTGTGGCCAAAAATCATGCCTAAGTGACACTGCCAGCAGCAGCCACAAGGCAGAATCACAGGAGAGGAGGAGTCAAAATGAGGGACAGCAACACAGAAAGCCCCTCTTTTACTTGTGACAAATGGGAGCAGGGAAGTGAAACCTTTTTTCCATCTGGGAGCTCAAGACTGTTTTGATCAGATGTTTATGCTGAGATGATGTTCCAACTAAAGGTCCATGTAGGGAAAGTCTAAGTCTAAACTAGGAACTCACTTCAAGAGCAAATTATCTATGAAATCCAGTTCAAAGCTGGACTCTCTCAGTGTATGTATGTTCTTGAAAAATTTCTTAATAATTTTTTAATATTATAAAAATTTCTAGGCATTTACAGCAGTTTTCCCTATTTCCAAATTTCTGGAGAGAGATTCTGGTATCTGATATTGCTTTGACTCTTATAACCTTGTTTTCAGCCCCTTTGAAACAGCAAAAGTTTAAAGAAAATGAAGTTATTGTTCAGAGGAAGAAAAATGACTGGGGCAAGCCTTTGCAGGATTTCTTATAAGCAAAGAAACTTTGGTGTCATCCATAAAGGATATGGAGAATTACAAAACATATTCCTATGGACTAATCTTCATCTGCAGTAAACAGCTGCAGTTTAATTGAATTAGCAATGATAAATAACAGCTGAGGACTTGGTTAATATTTCCACTTTAACTGCTCCACTGTTATCTATGGATGTGTCTGTTACTCCATTTCTTGGTAATTTCCATCAAAAAAGGAACCTGATAGCATTCTCAGTTGTCTGATATGCTGGAGAAAAAGATGTTTTCAATAAATCTTTATAATAATGCACCTCAAATAGTCTTTTACATTTGGAGAATGCCCATATTGTCAAGTTTCCACACAGCCTCTGACTTTGTTAGAATACAGAATTTCGGCATCCCAGTATCCCAAATAGTCCCAGAATATTCTAACTGCATAATTTTCTTTAGAAAGAAAATTAGAAAAAATAGCAGAGCAGCCTCAATTTGGCCATCATGGAAACACCTCTGTGCCATCATGCATGCAGAGTCACAGATGACTCCAGTGCTGGTCTTCATGTGAGGAAATTCATGGTTTCTCTGGTTATTAAGTATTTTATTAACCAATTAAATGTTTAGTATTCTACGCAGCAGCACAAGCTCCTGGTATCTACCTCAGAATTTTTAAAGTGAATAATTTTGAACAAAGAACAATTTTGTATTGCAAATTACAGATTTTTGCTCTCTTGGTTAAAATATTTTACCAGATTATTAACGATTTATTTGATAGGTTTTATTTTCAAGCAAAATTCATGTTTATTGATTTATTGTTGCATTGTGCTAATTTTCCCAGTGTCTTCTATATACATCAGGTTTAATGAAACTACTTCATGTGTTAACAGCTAATTTACTTTTCTCTGTGTGTTGTTTTTTTTTTTATTCTAGTATTCTCAAATGCGGGATGAAGTATTCAAATCAAACTTGGTGTGTGCATTTATTGTTCTTGTATTTATCACCGCTATCCAAAGCTTGCTCCCTTCTTCCAGGTAAATACAGAAATATATCTCTATACATCTGAAGGCACTCTTAGGGACACACTGGAATAACATTTTTAGGATTTATGTGCAATGAACCAATAAAATCTGCTTGTTCCCCAGAAGTGTTTGGAAATATTTGTTCACTTTTTTGCAATACTAACTACTTTTTTACCACAATATCTACAGCTACATGTTTTCAAGTGAGACAGCAGCATGTACTGATGTTATATTGTTGCTTTCAAGTAGAACTACCACCAAGTTAAGTGGAAATTTTGGGTTACAAAAATTTGCTCCAGTGTGTCCTGGTGGAACACGATCCAGAACAATAACTGTGCCTCTTTGCTAAGTGATTGATAATCACCTCGGGTATCAGTGACTCTTGGTTTTGTTTAATAAATGCTTTGTAAGAGAATTGTACTGCTTGCTTTGCTGCTGACAATGTGATTTGCACAGCTGGGAAAAGCAGTCTCAGGCTATTAATAAGCATGGAGGTGATCTGGTAGATCTGTTTTCACTGTGCTCTCCTTTGGGGCTGACCAAGCAATATATTCCTATCAAGGTGATGAAAATCTGACACAGATGAAACCTTGGTGTCCACATTTCACAGACTCAAACATATCATTTGGCATTTTTGTCTACAATTTAATAATGAGATCACAAGAATATGTGCATGGATTGAGGTCTGTTTTCTAGAACAGGACTGCCTCTGTAACAACCCTCTGCTCCCATGTGGTCTTTACAGAGCAAGTGTTAAAAGAGAATTCCCAGAATAACATATTTCTTAGGCAGTTTCTAGCACTCAGATGAACCTTAACCTGTGGCTGACAGCAGAGTAACTTTGAAAATACATTATTTGTACAAGAAATAAGACATTTATTGTGTTACAATGGTGCAGCAGGATTTCTTGGATAATTTCTGAAAGATGTGAGTTACCAGGTTGATGTCTGAGAACACCAAAGTGGGGGTTAGGTGCAGGCAGGCAAATACATTCTGTAGCAGTGTTATCTCACATGTTTTGTAATTCTTAGCTGACAAAGTACCTGGAGTAGCATGTGACCTTCTGTTGTTCCTTATGTGTTATATTGCCCCTAATAAGTTTGCTTGGTTTTTAAAAGCTCTTCTCCCAGTACACATTTAAAGTTCTTCACTTCTGGTAGACGTTTTTGTTTGGTTGGTTTTTTTGTTTGTTATTTTTTTTCCTCAGTATGTACAAGATTTATGGATCTTATTAACAGAACCTGTCTTCCAAAAAATTTCTGCTGCTATATCAATCACTGCCATATCAGATTAAAAAAAAAAAAAAAAGAAAAAAAAAAAAATAGACATGTTTTCCTACCTGCACAGATTCATCTCTGTTAACTCCTGTGAGGGTGTCTAGTGCCATTGGAGTCACACAAACACATTGCCTGCAGCTGTCTCCCCTCCTAGTTTCTCATCTTGCCACTAGTCTTGTGTTTTTCCCTGAGGACCTTTTTGTCACTGAATGTTAAAAAGGCTGCAAATACAAATAGGTCAAAATTAAGGTTGGATAAATTCCTACAAGAAAAGATCAGCAGAAGTTTTTAAAAAAATGTGACCTTGTCTTCAAGAATGCCCTGGAAGGATGATTGCTAGAACCTGAGAAGATAGTTAGGCAAAGGATATTTACCAATCCCCCCTTTGTAAGAGAAGCTTTGGAGACACATGCGTGTTTATTGGCAGTTCCTATGGTCTGTCAGGAGCTGAAGATCACTGTCAAGGCTTAAGGAGACAAATTTTGGTCTTATTTTTTAAATGTTCTGATACTTTGCTTCAAAAAGTGTGTTTCAGTTTTTTAAAAAGCATGCCTGTCAACAGATGAGCAGCCCTAAAATAACAGGATAGGGTTTTTGAGTGAGAAGGTTTCAATATGCTTAAACATATTGGATGGGAAGATAATCTGGAAGTTCAAATTTCCTAAGTTCCAGTTCTAAAAGCAGTTCAAGGCATGAGCAATTGAACAAACTATCACAAAGTTAGACAGGATCTGGATTCAGAGAATTCTTGAAATAACTGCATATTCATTTGTTATGCTTCTGGTAAATATCAGAGAAGTAAAATAATAGGGTGGAAAACCATGGAAATAGTTTCCATGAAACCACTAACAAGCTATCATTCAGTCCTCATGGTAACTTACTCGTTTCCTAAAAACACATGTAGGAGTTTTTCAGTGAATGCTTTAGATTTCTGTTGAACAAGGATGAAATTTTGTATTTGATTAAGTAGATGTGTGAATATTTTTTGAGCTGAGTCTTTTGGCTTCTGAAAATTTGGTGAAAATTTTATTTAAATTGTCATAGAGCCTTTATTAGTAAGGTTCTTTGGGGAGTTTCTCAGAGACTTTACCTTAGTCTGTGTGTTAAAGAAGGGAATCATATTTCAAATTTAATAGGTATGGAAGTTTCAGAATTTTATCTCAGTTTATATCTGTCTCCCTAAGGATAAATATTTGATCCATTCATGCATTTTTCCTGGACAGGGTAGATGCACGTGAATTTAAAAATCTCTGCAATAGTTTTCATTCTTTGAAATATGGAGTTGGGGAAATTACTCTAAGAGATAAATTAATGCCATATTTTTTACCATAATTGTCTTTTATGAAACCATTATATTATGTTGCCAGCTTTACAGTGATTCATCTTCTCCATGTACAAGACCTGGGAGCTTTCATCAATTTCCTGCAATGAGCTATTTATATGCTCACGTGGACAATAGGTCTCACTAGACTGCTAAAATACTCTTATTTCTGCCCATTTTTCACTGGGTTTTTATTTTGAGAGGGAAAAAAAAGCATATTTCAAATTGTTATCAATTTAAAAACTAGCATCTTCTGTTTTACATAAGTTTTCCTTTTGGCTCAAATCAGTTGATTTGGGACTGTACATCAGAAAGACGGAAGGCAAAAGCTCTTTTTAAACTTCACTTGATCTTGGCAGTAAGAGAATCCCTGAAAAGAAAATCTATTGGTCTTGAACTTCATCTTGAATGAAGGGGAGATCCAAGCCTGGTGTCCTAGTTCTGGGAGAAGGTCATGGACAAGAAATTATTATGGTTTTTTGTTTGGGTTCCTCTAACCTTGTCAATGCATTTTATTGTAGTTGATCCTATCAGCATACTCCCATCAAAATCTCAGCACAGATACTGGATTGTTCTTCTCAGAGGTCATACTATGCCACCTTCAGTTTTGTTTTTAAATCAAGCATGCTTAGGCAAGAGACAAGTACATCAGTCTTCAACTGAACAGCTACAGTGGAAAAAAAATTGTTGCCTACAAATTTATTGCGAACAAACACAAGGTCTCAGTTCTCAGGCACATAAGCAGGTTATTCTGCAACTTTGGGTTTATATCCCAGACTTAGTTGTGCTCCCTTTATAGTACCTTAATTCAGTAATATGGGTCTTACATGCAGAGTTTGGCAGTTCAAAATAAGACCTAATGTTTAGTGTCCTCAGGCTGGACCTCTTGAGGCTTGATCCTAATCTTTCTGAAGGCCTGAATTTGGTTTTGTTCAGAGCTGGATCAGTCTAGGTTAGCAGAACTGGTAGGCTACACCAGCAAATATAGACTGTCTATATATATCTGAGGTATAGTTAGAAACTATCAGTTCCAAATCGGATCACAGCCACTTGGCTTTGCAAAGCAAGAAGGTTGTTGCAGAATACTGCTGTACTGTGGGAAACTGAAGGAATTAATCTTGCATGATCCTCTGTCAGTGTACATAACCTGGTATCAAAGTATAGCCACTGCAGAATGTGTTAATGTGAATCTCAAGTTGGCTTCTATCTGCATAAACCTGAGACTACTATGCAGTGAGATGAATAGTATCCAAAACCACACAGGTGATGAGCCCTCCTGACCCCCTTAACTAGTTCTACATGGACATGTAGTCCAGCTTTTCCCTTGATTTATTGACTGTGTTGAGATTTAATGCTGGATTTTTTTTTTCCCAGGGTGATCCCAATGGTCATTCAGTTTTCTATCCTGATTATGCTGCACTCTGCTCTCGTGCTGATAACTACGGCAGAGGATTACAAATGTTTGCCCTTAATGCTCCGGAAAACTTGCTGCTGGATTAATGAGACCTACTTGGCAAGGAATGTCATTATCTTTGCATCCATTCTGATTAATTTTCTTGGAGCCATCATCAATATTGTAAGTTTATAGGGAACCAAGGAATATTATACAGTAAAAGATGATTTATGAATTATTAAGCTTGCTACAGGACTTGCTAACTACATCTATAAGCTGTCTGTGATTTAGATAACATTAAAAAAACAAAACATCACAGCTTCAGGAAATTCAATCTGTTGCTTGATCTATGTATTTCTGAAGTATCTAATTATTTCTCCCTCGTGAGTATCATCTATTTTTAAAACCTTTTGTCCAGTTTCTGTCCAACATATCAACTCTTTAAGGACCATTTGTAATTTTCTGACATGCTGAAATACTTTCTTAGAGACTGTGAATCCAAAAAGTGCTTATGGATATTAAATTCTTCCTCTCATAAATTCTGAGATCATCTTGCAGTTCTACTATTATTTAGATTATTAACAAAAATAAAACAATTGCTAGAATAATAACTTTAAAAATTCCACTAAGGCCCTGATTATGCTGATATATTCAGCAACATGAGAGAGTTTTGCATAATTTAGGCAGATTATAATGTCAGACAACCTGACAGGTGTTGAAGTCTGAGCCAAAAATGTGGTATATAGCTTACAGATAGATTAAAAGTATCACTGATGGGACAGTAAGTCAGAGAAAGAAAACGTCAGAGAAAGAAAAATGTATTTTATCATTACTGAAAAAATATAAATATGGTAAATATTAGGAAGTTCAGTTGGGCTGAACACTTCCTGAAGAAAACGACAGTGGTGCATTACAATATAAATTAGTATGCAGTGTTTTAGAATTTAAAAGTTTTAAAATCATGTGTAAGAAACACCTTTCAGGAAAGATTTTGGTACAATTAGCCTTGATCTTAAAAAAGAGATCTCTAACACACTATCTATGCCAAATTTGTTATTTGTCCTGATTTCTTGTGCATTATTTTTCAAGATTTGTCCCCTGCAATTTTTTGGGTTAGCTAATCCAAAGACAGTCAAAAGAAAATTACATTTTACTGTCTCACCAGTGGTTTCGTAAAAAGCAGGAAACAGTCATATGTATTGTCTTATATTTAGCTGGACAATGACTTGAGTCACTGAGTCCTGATCTTTATAGGAAATGACAAAAATATACTCTCATTATTTTATAAGTCCAAGTTCTTCCATAACAATAGTTTGTTCAGGAGGTACCCGCATGCATTTAAGAACAGGTAATGCATCTCAGCCTTGCAGCTTTATGTGTTTACTGAGTTCAATTGCAGCCAACTGGAGAGGTCTAAGACTCAGATGCTTTCTGAGCCATAAAACTTTGGTTTCACCAGGGGGGAAAATGAGCCTTGTGAGTCTTAAGTGCATTCTGATTGTTATAAAGTTAAGTTTCTGATCCTGAAAGTGTCTTTAGAAAACACCTGTACTTGTTCTTGTGACATTCTGCCCTGCAGAGAGGTGTTCTATACCTCATAAATTTTCAGAATTAATTGTCTGGAGTCACAGAAGAGTGCACAGCCAGCCGGGTAACACTCCTGCACTGCAGAGATGGCTGAATGGCTAAAAGAACAAACAGAAGGGTCCCAAGCTCAAAATTAATTGGAATTTAATGATAAAAAATTGGGCCTCATTAAATGAATTCTTTAACAATTGGGTAAAAAGACCTTTAACTAGCTTGTACACACCAGGTTAATAACATGACCTATTATAATCATCCAGAGTACATAAATATATATGACAGGAGACTCCATCTGCTTTAAGTGTCAAAACATGGAACAATTAATGATTTTTTTCCTTCATTTTAAGACCATAATGTATTTCAACTCCACAATGTTGGTTTCTTTGTGTCTAATGCTCTTGGTTGGAAATACCATTAAAATCAATGCAGGTCATAACAACAAAAAGTAATATTACAGTATCATAACTATAGTTTCATGAGTGAATTTTTATTCCCTTTTGTTTTAAGCATCACAGTTGCTGTTCTGGGACCACATCCCATTTTGGTACAACCAAGTCTGTGTGATATCATGAAAATGAAGGCTGGATGTCCTATATCCAAAGGGATAACACTATCCCTAGCAGATGAAAACAGCTTGCAGAAAGGGCACACATTCAATCTGATTTTATGCTCCCAATTAAATAATTTTCTCTATAGTTTATAACAAAGTCTAAGCACTTTGAGAGACCATTCTTAAGAGTCCAGGATGAGTCCTCTGGAAGTCCCAGAGGAACTCACTTTTCTGCTCTGGAAAAAGAGCATAGGGAGGCTATTCAGATGCTGAATATATGCAGCACAAGTAGCTCCCCCTTTTCCATTTCGTCTGCACAGTATGTCTTTTTACTCTCCATTTATTCAGCCCTTGGTGCCAGGTGGGGAGCTGGCATGGAGAGCAGCAGGTCAGCCAGTCCCAGCCCTGAACCCAGACAGCCAGACAAGCAATTAAACACCAGTGCACAAATATAGACCTGATTTTGGTTTATTTCTTCACAGCTGTGGTGTGATTTTGACAAACCAATTGCCCTGAAGAACCAGACCTTCAATTCCTCTGCCTCTTTTACGGACATCTGTTCCTGTCCTGAGGTATTTCTGAGGGTACTTTTGAATCTGAGGTGTGGATCCACAAAGGTTATATGGCAACCACTACCTTGTGGTGGAGTGGGGCTCAACACTGTGAAGAAGGGAACATTTCCATATGTTGATAGAAAAAGCAGAGACTGGTTACAGAAGGAATTAACCTTAAGATCTAATGGGGTGTTGCAAATAAAATTTAACCTTTGAACATTATACAGAACCTTTATGCTGAGAACACACCCAGCAATGATTTAATGAACCTAGTGTAATAGAACACACGACCTAATTCACATGAATGTAATGGAGAGCAAAACTTCTTACATGACCAAGAGAGTAGTTAGACTGCTATGGTTATTTTAAGATTGGTTTTGGAGAAAAAAAAAATAAAGAAACCCTCTCTAAGATGAGCAAGCAGGCAACAAAATCAATGTGTTGGTCATGTGTAGATAAGAGAAGTATGTTGCTTAGAAAGTCATATGGCAGTGTCATGATACTGCCAGCAGCATGCTCCAAACAGCAGGGATGCAGACTTTCCTACAGAGAAACTGTGCTAAAGAAAAGCTGCATCCAGAAAAATGAATATGATCGCTCCTAAAGCTGTGTGATTGGAGTTAATTTAAACTACATTTGGACTGTGGGTGTTGATGTTGCTATTTTGAGTCTGAGCAGCTCATGACCATGATTGCCTCTCTCTATCCAGTATCAGCTGCATGGATTGCATTTGGCAGATGACTAATCATTGATAAAAATGAGACAATGAAAAGATTAAAAAATAATATATGAATAAAATTTCCAGGCATTACATTTTAAGAGAATAATGTAACCAAGCTAGACCTACAATATTAATTTTTTTTAAAGTGTAAAAAAAAAAAAAAAAAAAAAAGCCCAAATCTGTGGCTTTATCCTCTCTCCAGTAGCATGGGAAGAATTAAAAGAAAAATATTATTTTCCCATCCTGAGTATTTTGTGGGTCTTGTGGAAATTTAGACTCCAAAGGAATATAATTTTTTTTCCTCCCGGTAGACTTTTCAGTGGCAAACTACTGCTTGAAGCATCTCTCCCTTTTCTCTTTTAATTATAGAAGATGATGTGGTGATGTTTCACTTATAATGCAATGAAAATGCTATAAAGGCACAGAAAATGATCTCTGCTGACATGAAGGTACTATGAAAAATAGAGAATTTGTAATTTCATTTCTATTTTAGCAAAACACTTATTTTCAAAATGCCCTGGGCCCTGAAAGGACTTAGCTGAGCACTGAAAATCCAAATAGTCTTTCCATACTTCTGGTTACTCGATTGCTCACATAGATGCTTATCTCTGCTCACCAAATTAACCAGTGCTGTTTTCTGTTCAGTATTTTGTCTTCACTGGTGTGCTGGCAATGGTGACCTGTGCAGTCTTTCTTCGTCTCAACTCTGTCCTGAAGCTGGCAGTACTTCTCATCATGATTGCCATCTACTCTCTGCTGACTGAGACCATTTATGCTTCCCTTTTCCTGCAATATGACAACTTTCACCACAATGGAGAGTAAGTGTTCACAGCCCCCTCCAGGAGCTGCTTTTTCTTAAGGTGATGGTTCAAGCCTTGCCAGAGTATGAGTGTGTTGGATAGCACCATAGTTAAATGTGGAGTGATGGTTGCAACAGGCAATGACTAATTCAAAGTGATTCATAACCTGTTTTTTTCCTCAAGCCTTTTTATTAAAATGTTCATTTCATAAGGGCATTTACATATTGACCAGGACTTGTCTTTTATGCCTCCTATAGTCTATCAATGCCAACTAAAAATATGCATTGCAATGCACATACCTTGGTCATTTCTATTCTTGAAAGCTCCAGAGATACCAACTGAAAAATTCCTCTCAGTTTAAGAAAACAGGATTGAAGGATTGATTTTTTCAGAATAAAATCCAAACAAATAATGTGCACCTGTGAAAGGTATAAGGAACACAGGCATGATCCTGTTTTGTAGGAGAGTGCTTGAAGGACATGCTCCTCCTCCTTCTCCTCCTCCCAGGTTTCTTCTCCAGGAAGAGGAACTGAAGAGAGCAGAAGAACTGCAATGATTTGCAGAGTCAGAGATGCAATTAGTGTTGCAATAACTGAATCTAGAGCAGCAGTAATTTAAATCATTCAGAAAAACACTTCTTCAGTCTTTGATACTTGACCAGGGTAGTATTGCAGTTGTTTGTGCTTGCAAATGCAGATGAAGATGCTCAGAGTGAGAGAAAAGCAGAGATTTGCAGTACAATTAATTGTTCCAACAGCCACATCCTTACACATAGCAAGGCTCTGCATGCATAGCTTTCCTTACTTCCTTACAACTGTACCAAGGTACCAGAGATTTGGCTGAAATTCCTTTTTCTAATGCTAGTTATCATTGTAGAACATATCATATATCCAGAACAGACCCCAGCAAATCTGACAAACGGCAGTAAGCAATATTTTGGCTAAGTAACCAGAAGTAGAAATCATGATAATTGTCACTAACCAGGCATGGCAAAGAATCTCTTTTGTGTAAAAAACTTGAAGAATTCAGAGCAGCCACTATTCCCTGTCAATAAAACTCTCTAGTGACTGTTATCACAGAAGAGTGAGAAAGAAGCAGGAATATTCCCTGGAGTAGCCAACAGGCCAAGACATAAGGAAATCAATTGAGATGCTCCACTCTCACAACAAGGATATGAACTTATGCTCTTATATTAGGGACAATGAATTTCAAGACTGTGTGCCCTGAATTGTTTGGGGTTTTTTTTAGCTATATAAATCATTTGAATAAAAGGGTTTGCAGCTCCTTACAAAACTCATCCAGCTGTGGTGGGTACAACACCCCCACAAATGCAGTAACAGGTGAGTTTATAACTAAGGCTTTTAAGGCTCTTGCCTTTACCCAGTGTACAAAGGGTCCTTTTGAAATGTTCATTTGGAGGTTGTATTTTGGGCAACTTCAAAATAGGAAATATTTGAATTCCAACATATTCGCAGATGACAAGGTTACTTCCTGCTTGCTCTTGCTCTGTATTGATGACTCATCCCACAGCAGCACATTTCCAGCACAGTAAATTCATTAGGACCACAAAGGCAGTTCAGTTATCTTTCTCACTAGAAAGTTTCTTTTTGGTTTAGTCTCAAGTTCTGTTCTTTCTTTCTCAAATTTCTCTGTCATAGGAGTCATCTGACAAATAGCATCCCATACTTCTTTAAAAATTACTATGGAAAACAGATCCAGTATCTGGACTTTGCTTTGTCCTTAGATCTCAAGGCAGACTAAAAATTGTCCCAAAATCTCTTTCAATTTCTGGTCCTCTTTTACTCATTTATTCTTTTTTTCAAAATTTCAAGGAGTTATCCCCACATAACTTCCTTTTCTCATCTCCCTTCAACAAAATAATTGACAACTATCCCTGTTCAATTCAACTCCAAATTATTTTTTTCTCTCATTTGCTTTACTATAAGTTTGGTTCTATCATTTCCCCAAACTCTTGTCTGTTCCCTGGGAAGCATGCTTTTTAAAAAACACCCTGGCATACAGAGATACTTTCTTCAGCTTTTATTCATCTTTCCACATAACTGTAATTTCTCTCAATATTTGAAACCCCCTGTTGCTGCTTTTAACCCCTTTAATTTTATTTAACTTTCTTTGTGCTCCATGCACTGCACTTCAGTGATTTCATTCAGCAGATTTCCTACAGCCAGCATCGGCTTGGCTCATCTTCTCTGCTTCCCTGTGGTCTGCAAGGGTTTCCTTTACCTCCCTTGTCACAGGCTTCTCTGGTCTCTTTGTAGCTCAGGAAAACCAGTCCTAGCTACTGCTTGCCATTTTTTTTGGTTCTCTTTTAATCCTTGCTATATCCCTGTCTTCTCCAAACCCTTCTCACAATATGGGGAGGTTTCATTTCAGCTCCCGCCTTGGAGTTCATCCTTTAGCTTTATTCACTGCAATTTTACTTCACAGCTGGAAGTTTCCCTTTGTCAGCTCCACCTCAACCTTTCCCCCCCACGATGTCACCTCCTGCACCCCACAGGGGCTGTCACCAGGCTGCCAGGAAGAGACTGACTGACACACAGCTTGCATATCACATTTGAAAGTGAAAGCTCATCACCTCCTGCGTGCCTCCTGTAGGCTACAATTTAGTTACTTAAGATGTGCCTCCAAACAGGGAGCTCTCCAATTACACTCCTGTTCTCTTGAACTAATTATTGCTAAATTAAATTTTCAAATACAGTGGATTGGTTTGGCTTTTTTTTAATGAACAACAAAAATTGCCACTTATGAAATGAAACTTCTGAACAATTACAACACTGGAAAACAAATAACTGTATTTTACTTTGTTGTTTGTTTGTTTGTTTGTTTCCAGCACAGACTTCCTGGGTACAAAGGAGGCATCTTTACTACTGATGGCAATGTTCCTTTTAGCTGTATTTTATCATGGTCAACAGGTAATGCAAACATTTTCTTCAACCTTTCCCTTTGTCCCTTGCAATTACAAGTTGTGACAACAATTGCTTTTAAAATACCACCTGCCTTTTAACCTTCTTGAGCATATGACCTTTCACAATTTAATAAATCATATGCAGAATCTGATTAAAGAAAGCCCACATCTCACACTGTCTAGCATTCTTAAAGAACATGTGCAATGTTCTATTCAGCAATACTCAAATTATATTGCTTTTCCAATTTGAAGGAACAAACAGGACAACATTATTTTAGATATGTGTGCAGTTCTGGAGGCACCTGACAGTTTCAGTGCACCTGAGTAGGCATAAACCCAAATTATAGTTAGGGAATAAAAACCAATAAATAATGAAACTACTGTGAAATAGCTTATTCTGTTTATGGAGGAAAAACAGCAGACTCAAGGAAATGAGGAAAATTTGGGTTAAGCACCAGTACTTACTCATCTGTGTCTTGGAGCATTAAGATTCCTTTCACATGGACCTAGATCTTAAACAAAGCTTTATGACTGACATCCTTGAGGAGGAATTGAGAAATGGGGTATTTCAGGAATATGTACACAATGCACAGGCAGAGAGAACTATGGCAAATTTAGATTTACAAAAACAAATGCATTGAATAAGAACCAGCTAAAGCAGAGTGTTTTCTCCACAGTGTTTCTGGCCTCCAAGCTCTGGATGTCAAACATGCTGACTTGAGGCAGTTTCTAATCACAAAAAGCAAGGGGCACGCTGTTCTAAAGAAAGCACCAAGCACAGTTGCCTTCAGACATTGTTGACTTGCCTAAAGATTTTCCCCTCAAGACCATTAGGATGATAAACTCCAGCATTTCTCAATCCTCCTGGAATGAGTTAGTAAGAGAGAAATGATGCTGTGATGAATAAGACAATATTATACACTTTATTACAATAACTTTCAGAGCTATCCCTGAAGTCAGAGCTTCCCTTCCTTCCACATGAGAGCAAAAAGAAGCCAACCCCTAAATATTTGATTAATTTTCCTACTGTTTATCTTCTTTTTGGGGGAATGAGGAATGAGTGAGTAGGGGAAGCAAGGGATGAAATGCATTTTGCACAGTGCACAGATATAAATTTGATGGAAATCAATGAACTGTGACATGGCTTTATCATGACAAAAAGTCCACTTAGGATTAATATGGAACAAATAAGAACTGTTCAACTCAAATTGGGGATAAGCCTTATAGTATTCCAAATGATTATTAACATATGTCAAGATAAAAAATCTCAGGCTTGGAAATCAGCCAAGGTAGTAAGAAAAACAACACTAGACAAGTTAAGGTGAAGTAAGAATTAGGCTGAAGCCAGGAAATGCTCTTCAGAATCCTAATCCTGAATGTAAATGTCTTCTACAAAAGCCTGATCTGGGGTATTTAAGAGTATTTTCCAGCCCAGAGGCCTGCAAGAAGAGCACAAGTTATTTTCCATCTTATTAGCCTTTCTGGGTCCATAAAACAGGATGGCTGCACTAGAACTGCCCTTGGAAATGGTCTCTGAGATGTGCTAAGTTCTGCATGCTCTCCCAAATGATTCATGAGGCCAGTCTATCAATTTAACAGCATCCAAAGGCAGAGTCCAGGAACATTTCATTGAATTGTTTAATTTTTTATTATGGAGTTAACCTAAAGATTTCTGTATAGTTGTCAACTTAATATGTATAAAAGTTCCATTCAAACCACATTAAAAGAAAAAAAAAAGCAAATGAAAAACCAAAAAACCAAAACTCTTCTGAAGTGTGAATTGGGAAGTACATTAAGTCCAATAAAGCTGTCCTCAAGCACATTTTCCCATCTCACAAGCTGGAAAAGTTATCTGAAGTATAATAGTTTAAAACTTGTCTTATTCTACATGGATTTACTGAAAAAGATTATTTTTGTACAATAATACTTATGGATGATAAATTTTTGAATAATTAACTTTTTTAAAAATCTCTTGTGATTCAAAGTTAGTGCCATATTTAGCACACAAAATTTAACATTAAATTTGAGAAAAAGGTGTCTGGTACCATCTTATTAGATTTAATTGCATGTGACAATTTTCTGCAGAGTAACTGGGTTGTGCAGCATGCAGAGGACATAAAGTTAGGCTTTCTGTGTAATACCTCTCTCTTTTCTTCACTAACCATTGTAATTAGAGGTGTTTCTTAAAGCTACATATCAGGGCAGGAAAACATGGACACTTTGGGATTTAAATCCAGGAATACTTCTTCAGAAAATCAAGCCACAAACCTCAAACTCAACCCTACAATTCTTTTAATTTTAGCAAATATAAGAACTTAGAAAATCATCTTCTTAATATTTTCCATTTTCAAATCTCATATATATCATTCCTTTCTTTCTGAGCTGATAGTGTCATCTTGGTAACCCACTGATGATGAAGGAAAAATATTTCATGTTTAAATGTGAACACAGATAACCAGAACGATGTTGTCTGAAATGTAAAGATTAGCTGCTGCTATTCTGAGCTAGGCTTAGAGATGTGACATTTCCCTGTAGAGCAGCATAAAAAATCAGCTCTGAAAAACTACCACAGTTTTTTGCCAAGCTCTTATTGTAGTAGCATTAACTACCTTGAAGCATCAAAGAACCCAAAATCCAGCAGCAGCTCCTATTTGAAGTCAATCTTTGAAATACCTTTAGAACTTTTTGAAAACTTACAGATAATTTTTTCTTCTCAGTTAGTTGATAGAGATAAAAGTCAGTTATCTGGTATGGACTCTGTCTTCTAGCATAAAAGAAAGGCAAAGGAAACTGAAAAAAGTGGAAAAATGTGTTTAAAATACTTTTTCCTGACAGTCTTTTTTTTGTTGCCATTAATTCAGGGGATTAATGGTCACAAGACAGAAGATCTACATAACAGTAGAAAAAAGTTTGTTTATAAAGCTGGACACAACACCCAGAGGGCAAGTAAATCACTGCCAACTTATATTCAGGCTTTGGAAGTTTATATCAAGCTACAGTCACTTTTAGCTTTTGGGAAGGAAAGCTCCCTAGAGCACAGCCAAAATATAAGGTCCCTTTCAAAATGCTTTGCTTTTTTTCTCCTGAAGAGTTTGCCATTCATGACTGCTGCTGACTAAAACTGTGGCCAAGATGAGTCACTAAACAATGCCTGAACCCCCTCTTAGTCATTCCCACCCACGGCAGGCTGCTCCTTTATTTTAGTTTGGTATATGAATTATATTTAAAAAAATTCCTCTATCCCAGCACCTTCTGATGTCTTTCAAAATTGTAAAATTCATCTATTTGCTGGCACAATACCAGCAAATAGATGGGTCTTCTTTGCTGGGTGTTATTATCTCTGGTTGGAGCATCTCAGACTTCACAAACAAATGTTCTCTTTCAGTTTACTAACTACATATATGTATATATAATTCCATCATTTTCAGTAATGCTGTAGCTTAATAAGTCACCCCTTGTGCAAGCTACAGTATCAGCTGCCTTGAAATCTGCTTAAAACTCTGCTTCAGTGTAATGCACACAAAATCTCTGGCAGTTTTGGGCTTGTCCATGTGCTGACACACATGTGCCTCTCAGTCAAGTGACACAATTCTTCAACCTGTTCCCTGCTTCAGCTAGCAGACAGTTGCCATTCATACTTAAATGAATAAGAATTTATATATGTACCAATATATATTTATGCATGTGTAAGCTCTGCAGTGCACAGCTTTTGTTCTACACACACACCACACTGGAAATCATTTCACTTCAGTTTTTGGCTGTGGGTATCAGGCAGTGGGAGTTTGTACGGATAAGCTGTGATTGTAGACTCTGATCCCACAATACAGGCACAGAGTATTGGAACGGTTGACAAATAGCATGTTTTCCATTATTTTTTACACGATAAAAGTTGTAAATAACTGTATGCCCCAACAGTATAACTACATCATTTTTGTGCCACAGATTTGGATGTTCTCTTTGGGTTGTTACACAGAATGCTGAATGTTCATTCTTGAGAAGGACATCCTTGCCAAGAGTTTAGAGTTAGCCTTGTGCTAATTTTCTCATTTAAATTGAAAAGACTTTTGAAAAGGGGAACATATTTATTTCATATCAATACCTGCTAATACCTTATCTCTTGTCAGACTACATTATCTAAATGATAAAGATATGCTTAAAGAGGAAATAATTTGATGACAGTTTATATCTACTGACCATAGCAGTAATATGCCAAATATTATTTTGCTCAAGATTACTCTGAGAGTCTGCCTGTACATAAGGCAAAGAAATAATCTCCTTTTCTGGCAAGAAAATTAAATTGTTTCAGAGATCTTCAGCAGCACTGAAGGTGGTTACATGCAGGAGCAGCCTGCCAGGATGGCAATACAATCTCTACTCTTATCTTGTCAGGTTTTATTTTTGCCTCTTTTTCTTTCTGAAACTACAGCTTGAATACACAGCAAGGCTGGATTTTCTGTGGCGTGTTCAAGCAAAAGAAGAAATCAATGAAATGAAGGAGCTGAGGGAGCACAATGAAAACATGCTACGGAATATTTTACCCAGTCATGTTGCCCGTCACTTCCTGGAGAAGGATCGGGATAATGAAGTATGTGTCAATTTTCTGATATGTATATCTAATTAGGAGAAGAAAAGTAGGTCTGGTAGAAAATGGTTGAAACTTATTTTTTATAGGATTCATTGCACAAATGCTGCCAATATTTGGTATCTGATCAACATTGAAAAATAATCATGTTTTGAAGTAAATCTTCTAGGACCACACCTGGAGTTATGTTTCCATGTTTTGAACCCACCAGTAGGAAACATATGGGCCATACACAGAGAAATTCTAGCAATAATTCACCAAGATGGTTCTGGGACTGGGGGATGTGAGGAGAGGCTGAGACACCTGAGATCATACAACTTTAAGAAGAAAAGACTGAAAGAGCATCTCATTGTTGTCTTCAAATACCTAATGAGTGTTTATAAAGAAGACATTATTAGGGGCCTGGAACATCTCTCTTATGAGGAGAGACCTGGGAAGAGAAGACTGAGAAGGGATCTCATTAATGCATTTGAATATCTCCAAGGCAGGCACCAAGAGGATGGTGCCAGGCTCTTTTCAGTGGTGCCCAGGGACAGGACAATGGCAGTAAATTAAAGCACAAGATGTTCCACCTCAACATGAGGAAGAACTGCTTTACACAGAGGGTTGCAGGACCATGGAACAGGCTGCTCACAGAGGTCATGGAGTCTCCCTCTCTGGAGACATTCCAAACCCACCTGGGTGCATTCCTGTGTAACCTGCTCTAGGTGACCCTGACTGGGCAGCAGGGTTGGCCTGGATGACCCCCAGAGGTCCCTTCCAGCCCCTGCAATTCTGTGATTCTGTGATTTTGTGAGTCTGTGAAGGCAGAGCAGGGCTCAGCCCTTAAATCAAAAGGGCTGTGAAAGACTTGATCTAATTGGTCCTGCTTTGAAAGCAAATTGTACTAAATGAGATTCAGAAGTCTGTTCCAACCTATGAGTCTATGAAAATCTAGTATTTGTGTCTATGAAAATCTACTATTCATGAAAAAGATGTGTGAATTTAACAGAATGTCTGTGCAAGTTTATGACAGCCCAGTGTTGCAGAAGTATTATTAGAGCCCTGACAGTGACTATGGAAGGAACAAGGTGCAACAGACCTGAGGCTCTCATTTCTGCAGACACAACTGAGCATTTTTTCCATTTCATATTGCCCCTGAATTGCCTGTTTGTGGCAGATAACAAAACACCCATTTCAATGACAGAGTTTGTGGCTCTGTTCCTAAAAATTGTTTGCAGTACACAAAGAAAAGCCCGATAGTGGAGTCTCTGAATATTCCTAACATGAAGTTTGAAGATGGATAAAGGAAATTCCAGAATTTGTTTCTGGATGCGGCAGTAAGTCACTTACTCCTCATTTGAAACAAAGTAAATGCATATTATAATATTACATATATAGTAAGGTACTGTATGATGAAATTGGATTTTTTTTTCATGCAATGTTGGAATTATCTTTTATAATGGGAAGGGCTGTTGCAAGATTCGCCTTGCCAGCACTGACATATCTACTGATCGTGCAGCAAAAAGGAATTAAGGCTACCATTTTCTGTTGTACATTTTGGAAATGGATGTAGGCAGACTAATTAGACTGCACAATGAGGAACCATTGTATTCTGATTTCAAGTATCACCCAGGGAAGGATGACACAGTGAGAAGCTACAAGAAAAGGCACTTTAGAATTCACTCTTGAGAAATTTTAAACTCTGCGGGTATGAAAGTGCCATAGAAACCCTGCTATGCACATGAGAAAATGTGAGTGTGAAAGCAACCAGGTTCAAATGTTTCATTGCAAATGAAGCAGACCTCGATACCAGCCAGCAGTGTGTTCTGGCATATCTGCATTATGGGTTTTCAGGGAATAAATTTCCCATCTTATACTTTCATTCACTTACGGTCACGTGCATAATAATCTTCAAAAGCAAGCAGATGCCCCATGGATCACTGCTGATGCAATAATTTGCCACTGACTTTAATTCCACCACCCCTGCTTTTTGTAAGGCAATTTCTAGAGTAACTGTACTTGGGGATGATTTATGCATGAGCTGGCAGACAGAAAAATCTACCAGATTTCAGTGCAATCAATCCTGCAGTTCATGTCTGGCCATTAAGTTAATTTCTCTGCTCTCAAAAGAATGAATTCCTAAATATGTACTGTAGCGATTTCTTATGGATGTTTTATCTCTGTCCTTATGCTTCTTACCAAAAATAGAAAAATGGAGCAACTGAAGGCTCAGGCAGTTGTTTTCTATCTTCATGATCCAAGGCACAAGCATGGCTGAGTGTATTCATGCTTCTCCTAGCACACACTGTCAGATCTTTCATAAACATCGACAAATTAATGTGTATTACCTCTTTTTATACCCAGAAAAGGGAATAAGAGTGTTCTTAGAGTATGGCTTCCATGACCCTGAAGATGTTCTTCAGTGAAAGAAAGGGTAAGGGCAGGAAGGGAATTAATCATGTTTTCTCAATCAAAGTTTTGCCGTGGCTTTGGAAATGAGAAGAATTTTCTCACATTTACTCTAAGACACTTTTTAAAAGAGCCTGGATAAGTAGAAGCATTAGCAGCATATCAAAGAGCAGAGCAGAAGTTCAGGATGCTTTTCTAGGGAGAAATAGGATGAAGGAAGAAGGACCTGAAATGTTCATGTCAAGTGCATGGCAATCAGCAGTAAATCTTTTTATCATGAAACCAAAGCATTAACATTTCTTAAAGGCATTAACAAGAACTTTGAGGAAAAAGTACTTCAGCTCATAACAACATAAGAAAGGTTCATAAACAGAAATACCATTACCTAAAACTACAGAAGTTGAAGCCAGGAAAAAAAAACAATCAAAGGAGAATACATGTGATGGTGGTATATTAGCTGCAAGAAAAGCATACCAGGAGTTGTGGTAGCAACCCCTGGAATCTTTAAAGTTGAAATTAATTTTTTTCCTAAAAATTGCTTTTAGTTCAGACAAAAACTGTCTACATTTTCACATATGTAATGACACAAGCCCCTCCATAAATAAATCTGTCATTCAGTATATATGAATAATGTAAGTGGAAGCATACTTTCCAGGGCATACTTTATCCTAGTAACCTTCTGTTTCTCACTCCTTTTGAACCCTAAGGGCAGGAACATCTCCCAGAGCCAGGCAACCAAAGACCTCCACAGCCTTAGGAGAACCAGAGTTTACCAGAGAGTAAGGTTTTTCTGAAAACTTGTGAATAAACAAAGTCATAAAGAGCTGCAGTAGAGTGAAGTACAAATTATCCACCAGAAAATGTGATAACTGGTATTTTTACTTGACAATGAATCCTTCATGTATTCAAGTCATTCCTCATATAAATCAAAAGCAAAATTTCTATTTCACTTTTGCTGGTGTAGCTCCTTGACCTAAGAAGCAGAAAGAGCAGGCATTCAAAGAAAAGGAAAACCCTGCACATAATCTGCAATAAAAACATTAAGAGCTGTTAGCCTCCTCCTGTTGAACCTGGCTAACCCTTAAAATACTCATGTCAACGTCAGATGTTAAGGTATTATGCATAGAAAAATTAAGAAAAATATTTTAATTGTTGCCAACTACATTTTCTCCATTATGTTAACACTTTGTTTTTCCTCATTGTTTTTTCAGGAATTATACTCTCAGTCCTATGACGCTGTTGGTGTGATGTTTGCTTCTATTCCTGGATTTGCTGACTTCTATTCCCAGACTGAGATGAATAACCAAGGAGTAGAATGTCTTCGCTTACTGAATGAAATCATTGCAGACTTTGATGAGGTAATTCCAGTTACTAGAGGAAACCTGATAGTGTTTAAACTATGAGTTTGCAAATGCCAAATCTGTCATCCTAAATTATGAAATTTGGTAGTTATTTTGTTTCCAATAGTTCTCTGATCTTTTTTTTTTTTGTTTTGCTCATATTACAATTTTCTGGTTTGCTTTTTTGCCCTTCATCCTGCCAAACTTTATTCTGAATTATGTAATGAGATCATTACAGATGTAAAGGTGTTGGTTGAATAGACTCGATGAATATTAAAGGTAAAACAGTGTCCAGTTAAATGTGAAGCACAGAGCTCAGAAGTAAATGTTAGGTAGAGAGGTGGTGGTGACAAATATGTCTATAAGCTGAGAAGACTTGCCTGTTAAGATTTTTATAGTGAGATAAATGAAGTTCAGCTGCTTGTTTCACTGAGGAATTCAGTGGTGAAGGGGTTGCTTTTGTTTTGTTTTATTTTTAATGGAAAGGAAAAATAATTTATTTAGGTATTCTGTCCATTTAATTTCAGAAAAGGAGCTGAGGAGGGGACAAAATAAAAAGAAGTTATAACCCCAATATACCTATTGCTAGGTGAAGCTAAGAAAACTTGGTAACTGAAGAGGAAGTCAGGATAAATTTCCATGCTCTGCAAAGTAGTTTGTAAGGAAGCTTAGACAGGTGGTATCATGTCCTGCAATGAGCCCAAGAGTTATTAAGAAAGGAGACAAAACATAAATCCAGTGAAGAGTTTTTAAAAAATGTCAAAACCAGGGAGGATGAAAAAATACTGCCAAAATTACCTAGCAGAAAGAATTTTAGCCTCTATACTGCAGGCAGTTTTCAGGAGTGTGTAGCCCTCCTGAGATCCCTGAGTGGTAAAAATAGAATTGGAACCACGTTTACCTAGCAACAAGATTGGACCTGTACTCCAGACTGCAATGGTCCAGAGAGAAAATGGAAGGAGAAAATACGGTATCATTGGTATGTGACTTCCATCCTGGGCACCTGCATGGGGAATGAGTGGTTGCCCATAAAGATTGTACCAAGGCTAAGATTACTGACACTGAAATTGAGCATTTATCCATATAATTGGTGAGATAATAAAACTATGAGTGGGAAATAGAAGAATTCACTGGGAACACTTCCCTGCACATTTTAACTGAGGAAAAAATCTCTCCCTCACGAGAAGAACTCTGTCACCTGCTAAGCTCCTGCACTGCATTCCCCATGGGCATGAATGCCTGCTTCTTACCTCCAGAATCTAGCACAGCTGTCAGCATGCTTCTTGATTAATAGTTTTGTTTTTATTTCCAGATCTGATTAAAATTATTACCACTCAAATTAATTCATAGCAATAGTCTTCACATTAAGATATTTTGTCATGCACATTCATGTAATCTTCACAACAAAATTCCTTTGCTGCTGTGGCAATTACTGAAGACAAGGTTTTAATCAAAACCCTAACACAATATTACTTTCAGGCCCCTAACACCTGCTCTGTAATTAATAAAGGACCTAATTAGAGACTGCATTATGTCCCAGACATGTTTAGTTGAAGAATAGATATGTTCTTGGTACAGGTAGCAAATGAAATTATGGGATCCCCTGCTGACTGCTAACCTACTTGCAGCATGGCCATGTCATTAGTTTGCTCTGTCTAAACAATCTGAAAGGTGATATGCCAGACAGAACAACTGAAAGAAGTAACCTTATCCATGGAAAATGAACCTCAAATCATTCCAGGTGCAATGTTACGGGGCCAGCAATGTTTCCATGTAACTATTGACTGACACTATACAATGTCACTATTCCTTCTTTTTCTCCCTGTGCTCCTTGCCAAGATTGCCTGCTGTTCCAATAGAGCCCTGGGAGGAAAATGCAGATGTGCAGCTTGAGAGCAGAACAGCTCTGATATCCATGGGGAAACTCTGCAAGTGAGCACCTCTGCAGAGATACCCTGATGTAGAAATCTTAGCAAGGAGTGTAAGACATGGGCACCTGATGGCATTCAATACATCCTAGGTGATTTGGAACACACACCTGGGATTTTCAGCTCCCATGCTGCACTTCCAGAAAACTCATGTTCTGGAGAAGGCCACTGGAGGTGATCAGGGCAAGAGTATTCTAGATCACACTGGACATATATGTTTAGACAACTGAATAGAGTTCCTAAGCTCAGATCACATTATACTCTGTGAATTGCCTCTTTTCCTTACAGAGATAATATTAGAGATGCTCTGGCTACAGGGCCAAAATGATGCTTCTGAATGGAAGCCATGGTAAAAATACAAATTTACGTGCTTTGGAAAATGTGATAGGTACACGAGAAAGAAATCTGGGTTATTTTTTCTTTTTAGAGGGTTTTCCTCATTAATGCAACACAGCAAGGTTACAGTCTGGATCTATTGCTTTGCTTTCCACATAATAGAACTATGTTGGGAAGACAAAGCCAGTTACAAAACACAGCAAGGTTACAGTCTGGATCTATTGCTTTGCTTTCCACATAATAGAACTTGTTAGGAAGACAAAGCCAGATACAAATAATAGCAAGTAAATAGTGAGTGTTGGAACAGAACCTGTCACTGACAACTGCAGGGGGTAGGTACCCACAGAGGAGTCAGATTGTGGGGAGTGGGAGATTGTGGTCCAAACATGAGTTTGCAGAATAGGTGGTTGACCATTGCCAAAATACAGCCTTCACTCAGTTTTCTTTTTCTCTCATCGTTCACAAATTTTTTGACTTCCAAATTATCCAGTCTTCCTGCCAGCTGAGGCAGAACAGGAGGTGCTAGTTTCTGGACTGGCAGAAAGAAACATATATGAACATTGAAAGCCTACCTTTCATAATTACTTGCTTTTTATATGACTGTAGTTCTAAGACACATACAGGGCTAAACTCTCTTTCTTAGAGACATTAGACCAAAAAATTAACACTATAACTTTTCTGAAGATATGATGAGTCTTGAAGGAATTATTTTAATGTAATATTTTTTCTAGGCTATTTAATCTGTCATTTATGTATGTTAATGTTACAGCTGGGCATTGTGTTTTCAGAAGAGCTTTCTTGTTCACAGATTCTTTTCTTTTCTTGCATTTTATTTATCATGATTTACATAGTCTATATCAAAACAGATATTAATATATTATGTAACAGAGGTTTCAACAGAACACTGGATCCTGCTTTCAGATTCTTTGATTACTTTGCAGTTTTGTGCTATGTCCTGCAATATTCTTTTTTTGTACAGTTTTGTACATGTGATCCCAGGGCCTGACCTCCACACAACCTTGGCTGTACATGAATTGCAGCATCAAGCCACTAGTTTCTTTTTAGATACAAACCACATTCTAGTGTTTGAAAATGTGTCCCTGGACTATCATGTTAAATTAGCAGCCTATTTAAAATGTTTTTACAAATGGCAGCTGATTTATGACTGAGTTGGAATATTTTTCTCCAATATCAAAATCCATCATCCTGTCATACCGTGAAGAAAGTAATTAGTAAATAGATCATTATTTGGAGAAGGAAAGAATCTATTGAACAAACCATATAAAGCAGGGGAAAAAAGAAGCAAACACGAGATTTGAAAACAATAATGAATGAGGAAAAAACCCATAACATGGAATAATTTTTTCTAAATTGCATCACAGCCAATGTTTTTTTTCTTTCCTAAAAAGGGTAATTTTAGATATTTATTATACGTTTTAAATTAGTGCTATTTGCTATTGCTTCCAGCAACCATCTGGAAACAAAAATATGGACTGTTTTGAAGTAAGACCATTTTCTCCCCTTGCTTAAACACATGGTGCTCTCAGACTGCTCACAGAGACAGAGCTACAAGGAGCAATCTTTTTCTTTTAGAGAGCAGTTGGAAGAGCTGCCCTTGTAAGACGGAAAGGTACACAATGGGCTGTTCTGGCAGTTTGAAGAAAAATGAGAAGCAGGTCAAGTCTTTGGACTTTCCTGCCTTGGACAGGGGCCATTAACCATATGGCTTTGTATTCCCTACGTGGAATGCTGTGCAGTTTCCCATTAGGGACAGATGGTGCCATATCTGCACACCAACAGCAACGCTCCCGAGGCCCCGGCGCTGGGGTTGCTTCAGTGGCAGGGGATATTTCATGTTATGCCTTTGGTATGTTTCTCCCTCTAAATGAAATAATCTTTAGTGGGCAGGAAATTCCAACCCACAAGATGGAAAAAAGAATGCACAGTGTAGAAAAAGAAAGGGGAAAAATATTTTGTTATATCATTGCCTGACCACAAAACTACTTTTTTCCACTTAAATCCCAACAAAATTAAGCCTTTAGAATTGAAAGTTTGAGATTCCTTTTCCTGATGAAAAGGAATCTCAAACTTTTTTTCTTCCCATGACTTTGTAACTATACTGATCCCTAAATTTATTAGATACCATACAGCTTATCACAAATTTTCACAGGGTATTTGGCATTAACACCAGCAACAAACATTTTCCTGTGATAAGGTGTTTAATGCCCATATTCCACACTCTGTTGTCATTGATAAAATCCACATCCTGAACTCTGTTAAGGTCTTTCAAGGAATGTAAAAGTCTGTCTTCTATTTCATAGAAAGTCTTAAGTTAAACCATAAATATGGACTTGGAATATGGACCAAACACTTTCACTCCCACTTCATTCAGTGCTTGAGTCACTCAACTAAAATTTTTTCTTCCTCTTCCAAGTTCTCAATCTGACAAGTTTTTCAACACCTATAGCTATAGCAAATCCCAGATACATACAGGGATTTACCATTCCCCATTGGTTCTTAGAATATTTGTTAGAAGGGGAAAATACATAACTGTATAGATTGAGTGATCCTGTGGACATGCTGGTGTCCAGTCTGACCCTAAGGAGGGGGAAGCAGGGGATATAAGAGGACTTGGTGTCTTACAGAATCTCTTTGGAGGCATCTACCTCCATCCACTGACTGTGTATAGAATGGTTTGGGTTGGAAGATCACCTCATTCCAAACCCCCTGCCATGGTCAGGGACACCTTCCACTGGGCCAGTTTGCTCAGAGCCCCAACCAGTCCAGTCTTGAATATTGCTCTCATCACCACAATTGTTGCTGTAGCAGCACTTACTTTGCAAACAGCTCCTCCAGTAGAGTTTTAGGAACACTTTTAAGTGATCAAGTCTTCTACTCATACATACATACACATAGAGTTTTTCTTCACTAATATTCAGTGATCATACCTCAGGAAATGCAAGACTTGGAAGCATTTCTCTTAGGCTGGAGTATGCATGTCTTATATTATCCATTGTGAACTTACCAAATAGCCCAATTTATCTCGCATGCACTCAGTGAGATGATGTTCCAGAGTTCCAGATCAGTGTTCCCTAAGACCCAGAATAAATTGTGTGCCATGATGGACTGGAAAGTGTAAAGATACATTCCCACATCTTTAGAAGCATTTTGTGTTAGGAATTACAGAAGTAACAGTATTTTTCTTTTTACATATGTATTAGTTACTAGGTGAAGAGAGATTTCAAGATATTGAAAAAATTAAAACAATTGGCAGCACGTACATGGCTGTGTCAGGACTGTCACCTGAAAAACAGGTAAGAGGATAATTTTCTTTAAGAAGCAAAGCTTGTGATTATTCTGACCATTCATATTCAAAAATATAAGTGTTATCTTTATGTTGTTCGTAAAACTTGTTTTGCTAAAATAAAATAGACATTTGGGGCTTCTGGCAGACAGCAGTTGCACTTCTTGATGAATTGAAATGCCATCTTGTGCTTGGAACAAGAACCATATGGATTCTTTCCTCAAATTTAGGTTTATAGGAGAAAAAAATATTATTTTAGTCACACCAGTGTGAATCTAGATCAGGTCTATCTATATCTTCAGACATACTCTAAAGCCACCTCAGTAACTCAGACAGGAACCTGACTGACAACCTCCAACAATTGATGAAGAGAGAGAATCTATTAACTGACAGCATACTTATACAAGTGTAAGCATACTCATGCTGTATTTATACTTTTTTTTGATACAGAATGTCTACAGACAGCATGATAACTACACAACAAAAAGAAAGCAGGTCATTGGTTCAGCTGAGGAAGCAAACCAAGCTGAGGGAACAAATATTCACAGAGGACACACACAGTCACAGCCATAAACTTCCCATAAGTCAGATGAGAGAAATCCATTCATAATTCCACCCAAGAATTTGCCTGCAAACAAATTAGTTAAGGCTCTAAAACATCTCACTGGATGTACAGTGAGAAGTCATCTGTTGCTGAAATCTGTTTTTTGGCAACTGGTGCCAGTCCCCAGGAAGAGCAGCACAAAAGGGGTGTGATACTCCTAGTTGGTCACAGGCTGGGAATCAGATTTGCCCAAGTTGATCACAACTTCTGAAAAGCAGAAGCCAGATTATCATAAGCTTTATAAACCATAAAATTTCCACTGTTTGTCAAGAATACATTATAAAACTCATGGACTGTAACTAGCTGAGCATCTCCCACCTACAGAGTAAGAAGTGATGCTGACAGCTAGAAATCCATAAAACTAGATATGCATGGGATTTTTGATTGTCAAAATGCTTCTGTGTAGACATGAGCAAAGAAGGATAGACCACCAGGGAGATGGTGGGTTATAGCTACACAGCTACTAATCACTTCCTTTAACTCTTGATGGGGGTAAAAATTCAAAGGGAGAAAAGTTTCATTGCCTTTCCGAGACTAATTAACTCGTGTCTTTTCTTGAACTATAATAGCTTAATGGAATTTTAATGGATGTTTTAAATATACTTGTCATATGTACATGTCTGCCACCTTGTCAGCACCTAAGAGGTGCAGGCTGCTGAGGGAGGTTGGCATGCTGAGAACAGAGCCAGTTAAGGATAAGGACCAAGCATGGTGTGAACAGAGCAGGGTGATGCCAAGGAGAGGTTCATGTTCAGTATTAAAGACACAGGATGATGAAAACTGCAAAGGGCTGGACTGCATCACCCAGGGAGAGACTTCCAATCCTTTGTACTCTGAACTGGAAATTTGAAGAAGGAATTGCCTTGCTTCAGAACAGATGAGAAGACATCATACAATCATTGGTCCAAACCCACAGTCATCTGTTCTGTTGGTGTTCTGGGAAGACTAAAACCTACTGCTGCTCCCCATCTGTATATTGACAGCTTTGTAGGAATGGAAATGGAAGGGAAGGAGCAGGGAGTGACTTGCCTGCCTTAAGCAAAGGCAATTAATGAACTACTGAAGAGCCTTTTCTCTCTCCCTTAACCAACTCCAGATTGCTTGGCTTGTTCTGTTGTTCCTGTCATCATTACACCTCTGACAGCACTAGAATTGATGCTGTTCCTGGGTGACAAAGGAGAATTACACATCCTTCACCTCTTTCACGCTACTTCGTGCTTACATGGGTCATCCCTTGTTCTCACCAGATTTTGAACCTTGAGTCTGAGTAAACTTAATCCTCTCTATACTTTCTTTCTCAGCCTTAGACATGCTTCACATGCCTTGTTAATTCTCATCATTGCCTGTCAGATTGCTCACAGAATGTTACTTTCTCTGGCCCTTTAAGCTGCTCTCTATCCAGTTATACAAGTACAACATAATGGGAAGCACTACCAGTAAAAGCAGTATACTTCTCTTTCATCTAGAATATTGAGGCTAGATTCCAAATGCAAACCCTTGGTACTTGTAGGGATGGGTAGCCACTGGGAAAATGAAAAACTTCACTAACATATTGGTGTATAACTTTTTCCTCAGCAATGTGAAGACAAATGGGGACACTTGTGTGCCCTGGCTGACTTCTCCATAGCTCTGAATGAAAGCATACAGGAGATCAACAAGCATTCCTTCAACAACTTTGAACTCCGGATTGGTAAGCATGGTTCAAACACCAGAGTTAAAATGGGTTTTTTCTCTGCAAGGATGTGACTCCACTGAGTGCAGTAACATTGCAAGGACATGCACAACTTACAACAGTCCAAATACTGTATCCTCTGTTTTCAAATTGACTTCATCCCAGGCAAAGTCAGAAATATTAAATACTCCATTTGCAGAATATAGGCCCTGGTTTGGGGATTGCAGGAGTTCAAAGTTTCAGTGAATTGTGAATGGGGAACATAATTAATTTACTGTCTTTAGTAAGTCTGGTACTAAGAATCCATAGACATAACACAGAAAGTGAACAGGACAACCTAGATCCAGCCCCAAGACTGGTACTCACACAGTCTCTAATTAATCTCCTTGCATAATATTCTTTTTCAATAAAAGAAGCCGTTTCTCCTAAAGCCTGGGAGTAGTACTTGTGTTTTGCACAAAAATTGAATTCCATCTCTCACCTGACCAGTGGCAGCAGCTCTGAATTTCTGGGATGAATAAGCAATTGTTCTGGATGGAACATCCTACATGGCTAGTGGGATAGGACATAAAAAAGAGGCCTGAATATATAGCACATAGCAGGAGTAAATTTGATGACTTCTCACACTGAGCTGATCACTGGCCAAAACAAACAAAAAAAAAAATCACCTGGAAGGGACATGTGTTTTATAGATAACCCTTCCATAGAAAAACTGAGCTATATTCATCAATCACAGCACAGAGGGTCACAGCATCACTATCTGACCTGCACTTCCTAACAGTTTTGAATACAAAAAGCATAGTTGCCAAGATTTCACAAGGCATCCACATTCAGTAAGTGTGGATCACATGTAAAGATTTCATAGAGCCTGAATGCAAGAGGTTTTTATAATATTTCTATCACCATTTTAAAAATCTTTAAAAAAAACCCCTAAGAAACTAAAATCCTTTTCCAAAAGATATCTTGCACTCTACTAAAATTATTCTTAAATGTCTATTCTAGAAAAAAAACCCAACAGATATTTCTTGTCTTTTTATGCAACAATCTTACAAAATTCAGTCTTTCAACAGCTTCACAGAATGCTTTAATATTTTCACTTCACAGAACATAAGAATGCAATTTCTTGTCTATAGCACTAACAAGGTCACCCTCAAGAAGTGTAGTTCCAGAAATCTTTCTATTGTCTGAGAATAAGTTTTCAGCAGCTTTGGCAACAATGTGCAGAATACAGATGACACAAAAGTATTGTGATTCCACTGACAAGGGTTTCCCATAAAATAAACCTGTTGATATCACTTTTCAAGTTTTCTAGCTTTTCCAGATTTTTTTTTGTTTAATTTCTTTAAATATGCACCTCTTTCTTAAGCCTGGAGATAAGTGTATCTCAACCAGGCTTCATCTGATTCTTAAGTGTAAATATGGGTTTTGGTCATTATTGTATACAGTTTATCTTCTCTTTTTTTTCTTTCTTCTTCCTTTTTTTCAATTAGGGATTAGCCATGGCTCTGTCGTGGCAGGAGTTATCGGTGCTAAGAAACCCCAGTACGATATCTGGGGCAAAACAGTGAATTTGGCAAGTCGAATGGACAGCACAGGTGTTAGTGACAGAATACAAGTGCCTGAAGAAACGTATCTGATCCTGAAGGACCGGGGATTTGCCTTCGACTACCGTGGAGAAATTTATGTCAAAGGTATCAGTGAACAGGAAGGAAAAATCAAAACATATTTTCTTCTAGGAAGAGTTCAACCAAATCCTCTAATCTTACAACCAAGAAAACTGACTGGACAGTATTCATTAGCAGCTGTTGTACTAGGACTTGTACAGTCTCTTAACAGGCAAAAACAGAAACAAATTCTTAATGAGAACAATAACTCTGGAATCATAAAAGGACATTACAACCGGAGGACTTTGCTCACTCCCGGTGGATCTGAGGCAGCAGCCCAAGCAGAGGGGGCTGACAAAACTGAATTGCCATAATCAGAATTGTTTGTGGGGTTGTTTTTGTATTTCTTTTATATATAAAAATAAATATACAAATAAAAAGGGTTTAATTTTTTTTAGAAGGAGTATGATTTCCATTTTTTACTGGTCTGATAGTTTGATGAGATTCAAATTCCTATATTTTAACAAATAGTGCCAGCATCTCTCCCCATCCAGCTGTGGCTAAAATCTGAACATCTAGACACAGTAGGTGTTGGCCACCACTCAGCTGTATCATCTATCTGCAGAAAGGGGCAAAAAATAAACCCCTGACTGGAGGGATTTAGAACATGAATTGTGCAGGGAGTTAATGATGGCAAAAGGAGGAAATACTGACCACATTTTTCAGGTGAAAGCAAAACAAAAGTGAGTAGGTTCTTCTCACCTTTACTTGCCTTCAAGTAGATTTATACAATCTAAGGTTGTTGCTTTGTTCCCATAACTACAGGAAAAATATTGACAATACAGCTGAAGGATTTCAAGGTGGGTCATCCTCGCAGGTATGAGGGTTTGGAAGACAGAAGGGATGAATCTTGTCCCAAACTCAGTGATTCCATTGATTTCACTCTTAAAATAGACTAAGGCATCCTCCTCACAGTTGGGTGACTGCACTGTAGATAAACTGTGTATTGGTGTCCACCCGACCTCTTGCACCCAAGGCAGGGGGTCAGGGCTCTCCTGTGGGCACTATGTCACGTCCATCAGTCCTGTTTGGAGGGCTCAAACACACTGTGGTGCCTTGACTGTCACACAGACAAACAGAAAACAGAGATACACCTTGAGTGACATGTCTGGAGCCTGCTGCTGAATCAGTTGTACAGCCAAGAAACAAATCAGATTCTCTGATGTTGTTTTCCAGAGCCTTTCTTTTAACCCAGTCACTAGTCTGAGTTGTCATCAAAACAAGGGTTTTCTGAGGCTGTAAAATGAGTGCATGTTGAAGTACAGGAAACAAAACTCACTGCTAAGCTCCCACTCAGCTGCCCCAAGATGAGGGGAAGCCAAGACTGAGAATACTCTAAATTATTTGTGTGCCAGCACCGACAGTCCTATGAGATGCTACAAGGGCACACCTCAGTGCTACAAGCCCTGCAACAAAAGGAGGTTAACTTTTTGGAGACTGGCTAATCAACTTCACCTTGGAAAGAGTAAATGTATAGCCCAGGTTTATGCAGCCATGCCATGATTCACACCAGGCTGTGAAGTGCATGAAACCACTCATCAAGTTTGTTCTCAAAGGAGCTGGGTTTGTTTCAGTAAATACTATCTTTAAAGTAAATCTCAGATGGAAGAGCAGAACCTGTAATCACACAGCAATCTCCAGATGAATCACACTCAAACAGTTCAGTGCAACATACAGATTCTTTGTAAATACAGTCTTGCTTTTCGCTGGCTGGTGTTACCTGGCCCTTAATAAAAACCGGGGACTCTTAGGACCACTGCTGCTAGATTAGCCTCATTTTTAGAAGATGGCTAATTTGGCTAGAACATTCTGACTAGCACATTTTAGAAGACACTACTGTTTACTAACAAAAAATACCAAAACATGAAAGTGTTTAATTGTAATGAGATAAAAATCAATGCATTTCATTATAAAGTGACCCAATGAATGGGGTTTAGGGCAATGTTTTATCAATGAAGTGCCATATTCTGAACTAGAAAATAAGAAGGATAGACAAGTAAATTCCACAGAAAGTTGTATCACTGAATAGTGGGTCTGAAGAGAGAAAGCAATGAGTGGTCTGAAATGTTATACCCGGTAATGTTTCTACCAGTAACTGAGCTCTCATTCCAAATTAGAGTATTACTCCTTTTAGTCCCCACAAATATCATTTTTATGCCATGCATGGAATGTCAAAGCTTTCAGCTCACCCAGGGAAAGTGCTGATACTGTAGGAGATGAAGTTATGGAATTTATGACATCTACTTACAGTAGTATTTCAGGCATTAAATAAGGAAGCTTTGGCTGTTTTAAATAGTTCATTAACAGCTGCCCTCTTCTTAACAGGTTGTTTTTGGTTTTTTTTCTGTGCTGAATGGGTTCACTTCTCCTAGTCCTCTAAATATTTAATTCTTGCTAATAGCTCAGCTGAACTGATTTCTAGTTCTCACCACCTCTGTAATGATAATTCACAGTGAGTGGAAGGTGCTCACTGGATAACAGGGTTGGAGACTGGAGTTACCAGGGTGAACTTCACTGCTCCTTCACACAGGCCCAAATTTCCTGCTTCTTATCAGAGACACAGATGTCTTTCTCTGTAATCCCTCTCAAAATCACCATTAGCATAGCTGCATTCCCAAGAAAAATCACTGGCTAGTGTAGCCTGAGTCCATGCTGACCAGATAAAAAGTCTGCTAAATCAGCTCACTGATGTTAAATCAGCTCATTGCCATGAGCAATTATTTAGTGAGGAGTATCACTTGTTACTGTAGCAGGTAGATCTCTTCATGAGACTATTTTTCTACGTTTGCTGGCTATTTGTCACCTCAGCAATTGCACTGTTTGTTCCTTTTCGAATGTGGTGACCTTATAGGTTCAGCACTGTTATTTCTCATTGTAGCATCTGTTTTCTGTGGAGCACAGCTATTATTTATGGTCTCAGTCAGCTTGTTGTACTCCAAGACTTCATGGTACTGTTAGTGCGTTCAGCTTTCCCTCACAACCATCTTCAGGGTTTCTTGTTCATAAAGGATAGAATTGCTCATACAAGGACCTATAAACCAAACATCTAGTAACTATCCCTTGAAACAGGGATGCCTGGGTTAATAAAAGCAAATTGCCTTGATATTATAATACTTCAGCCAAAGTGTCCAGCAAATATTGAGAACTTTCATAGATTTTCCCTATTAAGAGAAGAAAGCCTTGGCAAAAATTGACCATACTCTTTGATGTCACCTTATTCCTTTCTACAAATATGATTTATACAGAAACAAACAGTAGCAGGCTGATTCCTCAGAAATTTGTACCTCAGTTCCTCTCACAAGCTTCATGTCAGGAGCTCTTAAATGATTTCTAAACAAACAGTCTGAAAACCACAGCTTTCTTCTCTGAAAAGCAACATACAATCAACTGCATCAAGGGCAGCTTATGCTTTGAAGTACTCAATCATTAAAGTAGATGGAATATTGACAATCAGGACAACAGTTCTGTACCAAAATCATTACTTTGTAGTGCTCCGAATGTATTTTTGTAACCATCATGCCTATATTCTAGAAAAAAAAGTTATACCTGTAGCAAGAGTGTTTGTTTGAAGGGCAGTGAAGGAGATTTTGTGCTAATTTATGCCTTTCACCAATTTTTATTGTGTATATTTAGAAATTCACAGTTAGTTACCAATACCAGCCAAGGTATCTACTTTTGGCTCACATTAAGATTCAAACCAGTGAGTTTAACTCTGCTGAGAACAATGTGATAGTTGTGTATCATTTAGAACTGTGTGTTAACAAAAAAAAAAAAAAAATTTAAAAAATAGCTTTTAGACTCAGAGGGAAAAATCATTCACTGTCCTCAGATTTAATCCATTCCTGATTATTTCAGAGTTGTTTTCACATTTGGAAAAGCACAGCAGTTAAAAAAAAAATCTAATCTAATCCTTTTCTCATTAGCAGAACTCCAGTTGCCTTTCCTGAGTGCACTGGGAGTCAAGGAGTTTATACAAACACCCAGCACAGCAAAGTGCCTGATAGCCAAGTTTCCTGGGGCTGCCCACAGTGGAGCAGCAAGGCAGGGAGCAGAGCCTGGCTCCCCAGCTGACTTGAAAAACAGGCAGAAAAATAATCAGAGGAGTGGGAAATAACCACATTAACCATTATCAGTGGTACATGGTGAGTGTTATAATTGCACAGTCAACTTATTAACCTCCCCATCAATCTTCCTCTGTGCAGTGACACAATTCAGGGTTTGTGGTTTCCTCAGCTCTGTGCTTTACTGGAGAAGAGGGGAAAAAAAAATGACAGCAGAGCAGCTGGCAGATGGGAAGGAAGGGGTAAAAACTCAATATGCATATCTCCAGGCACTTGAGACTTACAGCAGTTTTTAAGGAATGCTCTCATTAGCTCTTCCAGAAGAACAAAAAATGTCCATTGTTTAAATAACTTTAGTAGATAAGGCTCAATTTTTTTCTGAAAATTTTCTTCTTTTCTGTCTATTTACCCCTAAGCTGTTCTATATGTGATAGCTGTCAGTGTTACTGAGCCAACCAGAGACTGATTCATTCAGCTCTTTCATGTGAAAACAACAGCTATATGCAGGGCTGGTTAATCTCCTGTAAAATGCCATCTCATGCTGCTTCTCCTGACCCAGATCTCCCTCACCTCAAGGTGTTCCTGTTTTTCTGGTTGTGAAATATTTCCAGATCCAGAATCATAGAACACTATGTTAATATTTATATGCTGAACATCTCTTTCACAGTCCATGTACTTTTTGAGGGTCCTGAAATCAGTGCCTCCTTCAGCTTTGCAATATTAACTGAAAACAAAAAAGCACCACTGTTGCCACATAGAGACAAAGAAGAAGCAATCTCAGCTGGTTTGCTGAAAATCTAAGGTTCTAAAACAAATATGTGTGAAATGACTTTTGCTTGCAAAACCCACTCCCAGCAGTAGTGACATGAGGGACTCCAAGGGATACTATTACAGGACATTAAGTATATTTTTAATTAACTCATCAGTTACTTAAAATAATAAAAAAGTAACAGCCTCCTCCTATTCATCATTGAACACAGAGACTATTTTGACAGGCTCTTAGTTTTGTACGTTTCTATAAATCACCAAGAAATTTGCTTCAGATGAGTGATTGCCTCTTTTGGATGTGCCCAGATCGATGCTCTAAAGCTCCATCCAGGAGTCAGGAGTTACAGCCCTGTCTCAGTCAGCTGATTCTGTATGGATAAGACCAAGTCTTGCAGTGGCACCAATTAATTCCCTGTGTCCCTGTTCCCAAGAAAGGCAAGACCAGAAGCTTGAACAAGCTGGGAGCTGTTCTTTATCACTTTTCCCATCTGAATGATGCTGGGAGGAAGATCCCAGCAGGATCTATAGCACGAGGTGAATCAACACTCTGCCTTTACAGCTCATTCTTCATTAACAGCCTAATAATCTGTAAATTGTTATGCTTGGCTGCTTGGCAGTCCCAGACCTGTTCACAGGATAATGAGGGCACAGGGAATACATCCCACATGCCACAGCTGACACTGCAGTGTGCAGTCACCTGATGCCCTGTGGGACTCCCCTTTTTTCCTGGCAATTAACTTGGCAGGACCTCTTTCCTCTCAGAAACCACCATAAGGATGTTAGCAGGCAAATTTTCATGGAACCATCTCCAGCAGCATCCTTTTCCATTGCTGGTTTCATTTGGGTTTTTTTTTTATTGCTTCCTGCAGAACAAAGAGAAATCCAAGCACTCATCATTTCCATTTTATTTATCCATTCCAAATTTATTCAGAAACAAAAACTCACCAATACTTAAACCTAATTTAAGCAAAAACATTGCCTCCTCTTACTCTCTCAGACAAGGTAGGTCACGTGCCCATTGCAGCTTGTGGATCTCCACCATAGTTCCCTCCCAGAGCTATGCTGTCCTCACCTCTATGAACTGAAAGTTTCCTATACAATATGTTTGCAAGGTGATCTCAGGCACCAATTCACCCCATCTTTCTGCTCACATCAATTTCAGAGCCAGAGGACTAGAGCAGAAGGGCCTCCATGAACCTGAGAATTATATTTAAAAAAAGAACAAAACCAAAAGAAACTCCGTGAAAATAGTTCCAGGCTATTTCAAGCTTTATGGATGAAAGTCAATATTTTATTTTCAGCTCTGAGGTCACAGTGAGCACAGAGAGCACCAGTATCACCCACTGCCCCTAGAACACAGTTTCACAGGTTTCATTTTCATCTTTGATGCTGTCTTCACATCTAGTTTGTATTCCCATGCAGAGGATACTGACATTGATCAGTCTCAGCTAGGCACAGCAACCCAAGACTTTGGATTGTCTCTTTGGAGCATCTCCTGTCAAACAGCCAAAAAATAAAACTCTATGGTAACTGCTGCAATGGGGACTTCCCCTTTCAGACATTTTGCCATACCTGTATATGGATTCTTTGATTAAGAGTCCAAAAACCATCCTTAAAGCTCCAAATTATTATGCATTTCTTTTTTTGAACCCATGCTGGAATATATCTTTTGGATGTCAGAAAGTATTGCATCTTAGCATCAATACACTAAGAAGAAGTTATTTTTGCTCCTTGTTCCAAAGGTTAAGAAATTGCCAGCAAAACAATAACAAAAATCTTTCTTAATCTGTCTTTGAAGCAGAGACTGGTATCCAACCAGAGTTTCTTCTTTAAGGTAGAAGCCACTACATCTCAACAACAGCTTTTGCTCAAGGCCATAGCTTCAAATTTGGGCACCTGTCTTCTGCACAAGTTCATTTCAGCCCTGGGTCCCTCTTAAAAAGAAAGACTTTGAGGTCTTGGACAGAGTCCAGAGAAGGACAATGGAGCTGGTGAAAAGTCTGGAGCACAAGTCTGATGAGGAGCAGCTGAAAGAGCTGGGGCTGTTCAGCCTGGAGAAAATGAGGTTCAGACCTCATCACTCTCTACAACTCCCTGACAGGAGGCTGCAGCCAGGGTGGGGGTCAGTAACAAGAGACAGGACAAGAGGAAATGGCCTCAAATTGCTCCAGGAGAGTTTTAGATTAGATACTGGGGGGAAAAAAATTGTTCTCCTAAAGCACAGGCAGGCATTAGAACAAGCTGTCCAGGGAAGTAGTGGAATGACCTTCCCTGGGGGTATTTAAAAGAGGTGCAGGTGTGGAACTTAGGGTATTATTTAATGGTGGAGTTGGCGGTGGTGAGTAAATGGTTGGACTTGTTGATCTTAGAGGTTTTTTCCAACCTAAATTATCCTATGATTCCATGATCTTGTGATGCTTAAGACTGTCAAAAATGTGTTCGTAAAAATTCTGTTGTAGGTCAGTGCCAAAACTAAGTCAAGTTGTGTATCTTATGTAAATGAAGGCTTCACTGCAGTTAATTCATTCAATTCCAATGTATGAATGCATTCATGGGCCAAAAATAGTAGTTTCTGGAGACCTCTTTAATCTAGTGAAGAAACGCAGAACAAAAATTATGATGGGATGCTGCACAAGTTCAAATTAGAAATAAAGCACATACATCTGACAGCATATACCTAACCACTGGAACAGAACACAATGAAAAACAAAGGATCTGTTATCTCCTGAAGAGTTCAAATCGAGATTATGGAGTCCTTTGTGGAAATTATGCTTTATTCAAATACAAGCACCTGGGTCCACTTATGAGAAACAATGTGTTTTTTTACAATCTGTGAAATTCCAACAGACAGGCTGGATATTTCAAGCTTTCTGTTTTCTATATCCATGAATTTGGCATTATCTCTTCACCACTGAGATAAACAATCAAAAGAGAATGAGGCAAAACCTTCAGTCCTGAGAATGTTTCACAGCTATTGCTGGTACTGAAGATGAAGAACTGACTGAAGGTGAGGAAGGAAAACCTTTTCAATTTCATGCATTGATTCAGAGGCTGGAAAAAACATAATTTGTTATATGTCTCCCTTTGTGAATGCACTGGAGGCGTTGCAAACCAGTGGCTCAGCTCACTGGCAGACACTCCACCAAGCTATTTAGCTTCCCAATCACTTATATAACTGCTTCATTGATTTTACCAAAAAACTGTAGTCAAGTATCAAGAAAGAAACTGAATTACTCCCACAATCGCATTCCACCATTCCCACTGCCTTTCTGCTCACTCTGCCATGTTTCCTTCCTTACCCCAGTGCTCAGAGCAATCATTCCCCATTGCAGTTGTTCTAAGCAAGGCTGTGAGACTCACTGGGGAAGAGCATTTGTTTCTTAAATAGAGTTTCTTCACACAGGGTTCAGTAAGGTGTCAGGAAGTGTTTATGGTGTTGTGTGACCTTGTCCAGCTGAGGGTGTTCATGCTTTCCCTCATAACGAGAAACGAGACCATGACTTCAATAAATGAAGGGTTTTCTGCAAGAGTAGATAGATTATTATAATGATGTGTCCCTATCATTTTTGTATAAACATATATAAGATACTCAGCCTGACAAGGCTTCTCTACATTTTTATTCTGCATCCAGAAAAGTCTCTTGGGAACAGAAAACACAGGATGCAGTAAAAGAAGAATGAAAGCAAAAGCTACCTCTGAACTTGTCTGGAGGGAAGAAAAAGAGACACATTAAATGCTCATAAAATACCTTACAAATAACCCAATTACCTACTTACAACCTGCAGCGCATGATGTATTTCTCAAACTCACAAAGGCTGACAAGAAGAATTTCTCCCTTTCCCTACACAAAATGCAGTTACCTAATTCTGACACCAAGATGAGAATAACTGCTAATATTTCACTTGGATTAGCAGCTCCCAACAAGAGACAGAGGTGAGAGATTTGTACTGGAAAGTCACAAAGGCAAGGCAGAATAAGTCTCTGCTGCTCTGAATTATGAGTAGTGCCTCACCTCAGAGCACAGCCCAGTCACCCTGTTCTCTTGTGGGGGCCTCAGGAGAAGGGGGCACAGGTTCAGTGCCTTTGAACAGTGCTTTGAGCCTACACAGCTGTTTCACACAGGGCAGGGCAGACTTCTTAAAGACTTGACATCTGCTCAGGGTCATGAAATGAGAATTTCACAAGGTTTGATTTTGGGAAGACATTTTCAATTGCATCTGAGTGGAGTGACAGTTTAGTGTCATCATGCCCCATAGATGCTGTTAAAAATAGCATTTTTTTAAATTAGGTAGGCAAACAATTTCATCTGAAATGTCACCTGCCATGATTCCTTTCTATTGGTTGTCTTTATGTAGTTTGCCCCATAGGATCTGAAGTTCAGTCTTTTCCTAATATATCTTACAACATTTTAATTGGTGCTTTTGAGGCAGAGAAGTGGCTTCTTCAAGACAACAGGAAAGCACTTTGCTGGATGCCTGTCATAGGTGTCCTGAAATCATTATGACTCATGGGAAATGCCAGCAAGCACAACTCAGGGGTTTGTCAGTCATGTTTTGGCTGTGTCCACATAAATGTTCTGGAATATAATGACATTACTTTCTAAAAAGCTTGAAGTTTAAGCTTCAGCATGCTAGAGTAAGTTGTGTCCATTGTGCCCTTCTATTCTGAGTTGCTTTTGAACTATGTAAAAAGTTCTTTCTTCAGAAACATCTTTTAATTACAACTTTTCCTACTTCCTCTGTCTTGGATAAGTGAAAAAATTCAAAGTGTGATGGCTCACAGAGGAACCATGAGCCTCTTTTTTTAGATTAATTTACCTAGAAAACATAATATTGTATTTCTGCTGCAGAAGCTCACTTTTTATTCCTTTTCAGAAACACTGAAAATATGAAAAAAGTATTAATTACACAGCAATTCCTTTTTTTCACCTGCAGGCAGGATGAATTATTGGCCAGAGAGATGGAAAAGATGAAGCAGACACAGCTGACTGAGTTACTAATTTTGATTCCCATAGCAGCAATAACCAGGCTCAGGATAAATCCAGACAAAAGGTGCTGTTGTACCCTTTTCACAATGCCACCACAATGAAAGGCAGTGATCATGTATTCAGAGCTGTGGGCATTGCCTTTGGGCACAGTCCTTCTGCATGTTATGCCCATGTTCTTATTGTCTTACACTGAAAACACCTAGGACTGGATAATCTAAACAAATTAGTTTTATGACCCAACCAAAAATTAGCATTAATTTCTGACCTCACTTGATTTTAATCTATGACCTGAACCCTGTCAGTCTACCAAGACCTGAAATTTCTATCCCAACCTGGGGACAGCTAATTCTTTCCTCAGGAACAGATATATTGCATTTCTTCAAGCATTCATGGAAACTTATTTTCTTCCAGCTGTGTCTGAAGACTCCTGAATCACTACAGGTCTCCACTCTCCTGATGCAAATCTCAGACACAGACATGTGAAGTGGGGGAATGAACGAGCCTAAATTTTTATTGGAGCACCAACCAGCTCAACTAAGACTTTTCTTTCCAAGACAAACAGCATAAAGTGGCTACTGGTGTGGCAGACACCCCTGTGAATTCTCCTTCTAATCTGATCTTTGCTGTCGACTTTCCCTCATGATAATCATCCTGCCAGTATTGACAGACCATTGCAGGGACTAATTTTGGCATTCTTCCTGTTGAATCTTGTACTCTGCTGGACTGCAGCCCCCGAGCTGTGGCTGCCAAAGCACATTAGGGACTGTGAGCTCTATTTCCAGAGCAGATCACAACAGATACCTCTCCTGAGTTATGCGATAGCATTGGCTGCATCATATCAAGTTTGGTGCTGAAACACTCATATGCACACTTAAATGAAATTATTTTAGCATATGAATCTTCCCACACTTGGCATTACCTGAACCCTTGTTAGAGTTAGGTGCAAGTTCTTTTTTTTTTTAATAAGACAGCTGGTACCATGAGGAGCAGCTGAGGTCACTTAGATTGTTCAGCCTGGAGGAGAGGACACTGAGGGGAGACCTCATTGCAGTTACAGCTTCCTTGTGAGGGGAAAAGAAGGAGCAGACACTGATCTCTTATCTCTGGTGACCAGAGACAGGAGCCAAGGGAATGGCCTCAACCTGTGCCAGGAGAGGTTTAGGCTGGATATCAGGAAAAGGTTCTTCACCCAGAGGGTGGTTGGGCACTGGAACAGGCTTCCCAGGGCAGTGGTCACAGCACCAAGTCATACAGAGCCTGAAAAGGGTTTGCACAAAGCTCCCAGGCACACGGGGTGACTCCTGGGGTATCCTGTGCAGGGCCAGGACTTGATGATCCTGATGGGGCCCTTCCAACTCAGCATATTCTATAATTCTATGATGAAAATGATGGAAGTTATAAAGAGTCACAAGTACAGAAACAGGATGCAAAACTGCATGCAAAACATACCCATGGGCAAACATAGGCTCAGTTCTGCTTATTTGAAACAAGCTGTCATGAAATCAACTTGCCCTTATGTCTTATAAGGTAATAAACACCAAAATCTGTAATATGTTGTGGGTGGTGGAGGAAAAAAGAAACAAAATAAGCTCCTTTAGGAGGTAGGGTGCTTGAAAAAATCAGAGGAATTTAATAGGGTTTTCTTAAAAAATGGCTCTGGAAAACAATCACATCTGCTGACTGTTGCAGTTTAATTCATCTGCAAATCTGTCATGCTGCACACAGAGGAAACCACAAGCATTAGAAATCATTCCAGTATTTTCTGAGGGATCCATTTACTGTGTAATCTTTGTTTAGGTAGCTATGAACAACTTTCTCTCTTTCTTGCTTTGCTGTGACACCCTTAAATAGTACTCAGTCTTTTAGCAGCACAGAATGTTAATGTGCAGGAAGATCTGCTGTTTTAATTCCTCTACAGTGCATCATTTTTAAAAGGAGCTCATGTGGGCCTCTAATAAACAGCTATCAGATGCTCTGCTCATGCTCAACACCCTCTGCCTTGAACAAGGAGTACAGATATGTCGAAAAATATAATGCTATTGTATTTATAGAAGAGCAAAAAATTTAGAATGCAAATTAAAGTGCATGGAAATCATCTGACCTTACTCAAAGATCACATCAGTTTCCCAGAAGGACACATAACATCTGAGATATTCAGACCAGCTGCAAGACCCAAACTAACCTTGAGGTTTGGCAGTGAGGCTGGATGAGATGATCTTTAAGGGTCCCTTCCAACCAAAACCAGTCTGTGACTCAATGCTGTGAATGGGAAAGTAATTGAAATGAGAACCAGGATGGCACAAAACAGGTGAACTTTTCTAACCTCATTTCTTCTGGCAATCCCCACCATTTCCTGTGTTTTCCTTCAAACCAGACCAATTTTTTTGTTTTTGTATCTTTGTCCTGTACAGCAGCCAGATGTGCTAGGAATACCTAAATGGAATTAACACTGAGAATAACAGGCAGGACATCTCCCTGATGGATGTCCATAAGCCCTGGGCTTTATAGCATTATGGGTCTCTAGTGTGTATATCCCTGTCAATGTCACACAAATGCTGCAGTAGCTAACACCACCATGCTGCAGCTGCACAGACAAATCATTGCTCCCCACAGTGCTTAAAACAACTTTAACAATACATGGCAACCCACGAAGTTCTGGGACTTTTGTTGTGCCTGATCAGGAGAACATAACCTGAGACCCAGCCCTGAAAATCCTGAAAACTCTGCCCTGTGCCTTATATTCTCCAAAACATTTCCTCACCTGAGCAAAATACAAGGAAATGGCTCATTCATGCTACACTTTTATATGACACCAGATGCTCCTCAATGGTAATCCTCTCTAGCCAAACCTGGAACCCCACTCCACACTGTGCAAAAGGAGTTAGTTATCTCTTCAGTGCTCCTGGAATGTTGTCAGATGCTGGTCCAGTGCAGTTATGCTGTGGATGAAGGGCAGAATTCAGCAGTGCTGTTGCACTGATACAGACTCCTGTGGGCTGGCACCTCAGAAGGCATTCCTGATGGAAGAGGATCTTCCTGGTTCTTCTCAACTTCATCACTGCACACAGATCCAGCACAGTGGGACCACACAAGGCTTTCTGAGAGGTCTCAGGTTGCATTAATCACTTATTAGCTGCTTCTGTAAGTGTGTCTACATGCCAGCCTTGAGGAGTTTCCTACCAAAGAGACAAATGGGTTGAATATGGAAGGAAGTGAAGAGATCTAAGCACCAAAGGGATTTGTCTGATGCTTCGTGGCTTGTTTGTAACAGAGTCAAAATTGCATTTCAAGTTGTTGATCCTAACACAGATCTAAAGAATGGGATTGTTTCACATCAGATAACATACAAGGTTTTTCAGGCTGCTGTTTTGAACTGACCTTTTGAACATCTATCAAACTTTTTTTCTTACCATAAACAAACCCTTATAGAAGAGTTCCTGCCTGAGGAGTTTAATCCTCTTAGAGCCTCAAAGGGATTCATGGATTTTTGTCTGTTTTCTGTCAGTGTTAGAAGATTTGATTGATTCTTTCATTATTCTTCCAACTCAGAATAATGGAGAGTGACATTTTACTTGGAGAGATGTGCATTGGCTTAAAACAACACTCCCAGTTCATCCATCTGCTAGAGTTCTGGAGAGCTGAATGATACTTACAATTTTAGATGTTCAGTCTAACACAAAAAAGATTTCATTTCCCCTTGCTTTAAAGTGTTACACTGTGTTCATAGCTGTACCCCACGTGGGTTTCAGTTTTGGTTTTAACCAGGGCTGAGCCAGAGCCTTTCCTGCCCTGGAACAGATCTAGGGTGGATTCTTCCAAACCTGAAGGGATGAACCATGCCCCTCACCATAAAAAGCCACAGCAGAAGCACAACCCAAAGACCACAGAGACACGTGGTGCCCTGGTGTCAGGCAGATGTGCTGGGGAAGCTTGCACAGCTTCCCAGACAAGACCCAGCCTGCTGCTCACAGAGCTGCACAAAGGGGGATGCTCTGCACAAAGGGGGATGCTCTGCAGTGAATGTTGGGCTGTCTGAGTCTATGGGCAGCAGCAGACAAGGTCCAATGCTCAGTTATCACTTTTAGTTTGAATCTGAAGATGACATCTCCACTAGGACAAAAGGAATAGGTCAGTTTGCAGTAAAAAATAAAAGGCAGGGGCAAAGGCACAGAGAGATAACAAACTTTTTTAAGAGCAGTGATCTAGGCAGCCAGGTTTGTTTCCACTAGGACAAAAGGAATAGGTCAGTTTGCAGTAAAAAATAAAAGGCAGGGGCAGAGGCACACAGAGATAACAACCTTTTTTTAAGAGCAGTGATCCAGGCAGCCAGGTTTGTCTCAGTTAATTCATCAGCTCTGAATGGCCACATCCACCCCAGATGGCAGTGGGCATGGTCCGTGTCTTCATCTGAGCAGCAGGTTGGAGCATCTTGGTGCCTCCCTTGGGGCAGATGCTCAGGGTTTGTTTTCAGGAAGTCAGGCAGCTGGTGGGGGATGACCAGGTCTTGCACCCAGCCCCAGTTGCCCTGGGATATTGTTTGAAAAGGGGTGGTTTCTCTGCATCTTCTGCATCCTCAGCCTCAGGTAAACTGTCATGGTTTTGGCTGCACCTTTGGCTTGCTGTAATTCACCTCTCATTCTACTGCATTCACTGGAAGACACCAGCATGGAGTGAGATCTTGCTTGGAATGAACAAACCTGTTCCTTGTCCTTTTCCTTCTCACTTGTGCTCCAGTATCACCCAGAGCACACTTTCTGTTAGGTACAATATGGCAGCAGGGGTAGCAGAAAACAGCACTATCCTGAGCCTACAAAACAACTGAGATTTGGGTCCAAATCCAAGCTCTAACACACCCCTTGCCTTCACTTTCCTATGCTAATTTTTGTTGTTTTTTTCTTTTTTCCCTTCTACTTTCTGTTTGTCATTTATCTAGAAGCTGAAACATTTAAAATGTGCAAAATTCTCCAGTATATTTTATAGGCAATTAACATGCTGGTGCCCTGGTTGCCTGCAAGGACTACAGAACACATGAATGAAAATGCAGCTTACTGCACAGAACCACTTTGATTAAAGCCCTATTTGCATTCAGCACAGCCACTGTGGCTCACAGACACTCCCCCAGCAACTGGAACCAGCTATAACACCCTGACTCCTGCTTGAATAGCTCTGGGTAAAGCTGCCAAACATCTCCCCCCAAAACCCCACTCCACCCCACCCCACATATCCAATCATGATTCCTTTATTAGTTAGGCTGGATTTTTGGGACAAAATATCCCAGAGTGAGATAGTTTTGTTGCCACCAGGTCACCCTTCAAGTGTAGCTCTTTCCGTTTGTGTCAGCGCTTCCGCAGGCAGAGTGTTTAGAAAGGGAAGGAGGGATTTGACATAAAGCACTTAAATTCTGAGTTAATAGAGCAATTAACACCAGAGATGAGGATGCTGAAGCCCAGGAGACCTTGCTCAGCTGCTGTGCTGTTATCACATGATCGGGGAGCATATTTGAACATAATAGCAAATAACTTCATTAAGCTATCAATAGATTGAGAAGCTTGGAGAGCTTTTGAAAAAAAAAATATCTCTTTCTCTAACCAGGTGGCTTCCACAAGCTCTCCTAGCTCCCACACAATGGTATTTTCAGAATCTTGTTAAACACAGTGGGAAACTTAAATGCTTAAACGTCCTTGAATGTTTTTGTCTTGGCTTTTAGCAACCATTTTCCTTTGCTGCCCTCTTGTGTGAGAACAGCAGAAACACGCCCATTCAGAGGGAAAATAAAAGCTTTCATTCACTAGAATGTATCCTGACCTAAATTCACCTAGACTGGAGATAGTTCTCTGTGAAAGGAGCCTTTTTTATTTCATGCCGTTTTTTCACAAGAGGAGGTTTTCTGTTGGTGCTAGTCTCTGTATGGCACAGCAGCTCAGTGTCAAATGTCTGTGTGTAACACAGCATCAGCCAGGACAGGTGAAGCCAGCTTGGAACCGTTTCTCCCTTAAGGAACTAGGGCAAAATGTACATATTTACATACATACAATATATATCTATATATACTGCATACACAGATTTTATGTAAATATACATTTAATCCCAAGTACAGGCTGGATGGGGAATGGGTCAAGCTTATCCCAGGAGAGAAATTCAATTTGAATACAAAAAGCTTATTGTGATTCAACAATGTGCACTTGCAGCCCAGAAAGACAAATGTGCCCTGGGTTGCATCAAAATAAACGTGGGCAGCTGGTTGTGTGAGGTGATTCTGCCCCTAAACCCTGCTCTGCTGAGACCCCACCTCGAGTGCAGCATCCATCTCCGGGCTCCCCAGCATGAGAGGGAACTGTGGGAGCAAGTCCAGAGGACACCCATGAAGTTGACCACAGGGCTGAAGCTCCTCTCCTATGAGAGGAGTCATTCAGTCTGGAGAAGAGAAATCTCCAGGATTGATATCTCCTTCCATACCTACAAGGGTCTATAAGAAACCTGGACTTTTGACCTCAGTTCTGAGGTTCTCAGAGTCACTTGCACTCTGCATTCATCTCACATTACAGATGATTTTCACTTTTGCAAGTACATTGTTATCCAAGAATTTCCAAGAAGATATCTATTCTTCAGGGTAATACAGTTTTATCTCTAAAATGAAGGTGAAGAAAGGTAATTTTGAAGTTTATATGTTTGTGGAACTGCTTGAGATGATGAATGATGAAAATTATGCAAGCGCTTGTTTATTATCAGGTAAATACTTTTTTATTTATGATTATGACAATACAAAGTACATTTCTCTATGCAGACAATCTTTTTACACAAAATAAGGAAGAGCAGAAAATAATCCAAAAAAACCCCCAAATAATCATTAGTTTGATGATGTAAGGATTGCTCAAGCCCATAGGAATTACAAAACTCAATGGCAATTTGAGGATATCTTGTGGCATCATGAACACAAAGTGTAACTTTATGGTGGTAAATCATAACAATTTACGTATTTTTTAGCCCTAGCAGATTCCCTTTCACAGAACCAGTTTATTAACATCTTTAATTTCTGACTAACGGTTCCACGTGATGTTTATTTATGAGTAGCCAAATGTTATTATCCAATACAGGGTGGCCCAGAGCAGATAATGTAATAATCTCTAGATGAGCTGCAACAAAGGCTGCCTCCAGCTTGCTCCACTGTCAAAGAAAATATCCACAGAATGTGTGACATAAACCTGAGAGGCCTGAAGGTCCCATCCCAGTGAGACAGTGCTGTAAAAGCCTGGGGGACTGCAGGGCTCTGTAATTGCTGCATTGCAACTAAATGTGGTCTCTCACTAAGGCACTGAAAACAGCATCAGACACTTTAAATATGTTACCTTGAGATATTTCTGCCTCTTTTTTCCTCTCCAGTTAAAAATTATCTCTTTTGGATGGCAAAGGCTGAATTCCATAATCAGCAGGCAGATACTCACATCTTTAAGAAGTGGCTGATATTTCCAAACTCTGGTAGTTTAATACCACCACAAACCCTTCCCACGGGTTTTCAAGAAGATGCCCCAATTCTCTTTCCTTGGGCATGCAAAAGCCTTTGAAGTCACCATTAACTGAAGTAGATGAAAGAGCAAGCCTCCAGAAATCCACCACAAACCCCCTTCAGATGCCACTTTGGCATGATGTTCACCAAGTGAGTTGTTTGAGGGTGCTTACGGAACGAAACGTCAGCCCTAAAAGAAATGGATTTGAGAGATTATGTCACTTCCTCCCTCCCCAAAAAACAATTAATTCATTAAACCAGTGCATTCTTTGCAGAACTTCACAGCTACTTCCAAAATAAGACCAATATGTAAAATCCTGTTATTCTGAAACACTGAGTTCACCTGAGGGGATGTTTTCAAAAATTCCCATCAGAACCTTCCTATTTTCAGAGAACCACATCTTCATGTTGGACTGTGCTATATCTCAGTTTTTTATGTATGTGACTTCCCAAATCCAGAACAACTACAAATGTTCTGTGTTAATGGTTCTGTGATCATTTGGAGAAACAAAGAAAATTCTTTGTGTAAATTTGGTGAATTACTTTAAAAGTGTTTAAAGGGGGAGACCACAAACCCTAGAAGAGGACATCTGGTATTTGGAGTGGGAAAGTTCATCAGCAAGCAATTAATTCATGATGCTGGAACAGTGCAGAACAGCTACATCCCCATTAATTTTTCAGGAAGCAATAGAACATATCTTGTCAAAAGTGGTAAGTGCTTAGAGCCAGAACCTCAGTTCAAGAGGGTGAATCACTGTAATGGAAGGGATTCATCTACTATGAGCTTGGCACTAAAATTTAAAGTGCTCTCACTGGGCTCTGCTAGAGATAATGAAGTAGGCATCACTGGGATTTTTTACTAGCAAAGTATCCCAAAATATTTTTCAGTGGAGATCAGCAACACAGCCACAATTCTACTGATGAGATTACTAAAAAACTAAGAGGCAAATCAATTTATTCAAGGTCACACAGCAAACAACCATATTCTATTCTTTGAATTGGACACCCTTACTCTGCCCACTTGACCAAACTGCATAAATCCTCCCAGGCCAAAAATGCTCTATTTGTTCATGTAATGCCTGACATAACTGTGAGTGCCTTTCTGTGGCTGATGAATGCTATCCAGTGTGCAAAATAATCTGGCAATTCAATAATGCTCTCCACCCATGTGAACCCCAAGCTTTTTTTTATCTCCTCTGACCACATAGCACCATGCAGCTGGAGACATCCCTATCTTGTGATGGAACCAGGCAAGTGTTATCAGTAATTTGCTACAGTAACTACTGTTTTGTTTAAATCACTGACACTTGTAAACTCATGCACTGCCTGTCTCGTATCTCATTAACAAACAGTCCAAACATGAAGAGCAAAAATATGTATTGCTTTGAGATGTGAGGAAGGTGTGAAATGGAAATCAAGACACTGCTCCAAGCCAGTGCAAATTTCTGTAAATCACTGCTTGGTGCAAATGGGTGTAGCTCTGTTGCATTGACTGATGCTACATTAATTACCACCTGCAGAAATTCTAGCCCGTAAGGTATCATTTTCCTTCTGTTCAATTTAAGGAAGAGCTTAACCAATCTTGTGCTCAGAGTATTAAAAGCAAACCAACACCTTCAGGTCCTAATTTTCTGCAATCATTTTTCTTATGTCCTCATACAGAATGTGGCAAAATGAGCAAACACAATGTCAAATCACAGTTTTCCACTTGCTGGACCCATAATAGTATTTAACACCCAGAAAACACAAGATAAATTATGAGAGAAGGAAGTGATGTCAATTAGTATCTCACCTATTGATTTTCAGTAATGAGCACCACATTCATTTCTGCAGCCATTTCTGCTTCCCAAACTGTAGTGACAACCCTACTTGTTCAGCCTTGTGAATTTGGCACATTATTTTTTCTGAGAGACAAACTCCAACCTGGCTACAACCTCCTTTCAGAGAGTTGTAGAGATAACATCTCCCCTGTGCACCTTTTTCTCCAGGCAGAGCATCCCCAGCTCCCTCAGCTGCTCCTCAGATTTGTGCTCCAGACCCTTCCCCAGCTCCATTTCCCTTCTCTGGACACACTCCAGAACTTCAATATCTTTATTTTCACAAGAGACCCAAAACTGGAAAAGAATTCCAGGTGTGGCCTCACCAGTGTCAAGTACAGTCCTGCTGGTCACTCTTCACTGGTAGCAGCCAGGATGGTGTTGGCATTCTTTGCACCAGCTGCTGTTCAGGAAAGGTGCAGGGTCCCCTCCCACCCTCTCTGCTGCTCACCCAGGTTTGGGAGACCTGCACAGCAGTGAACTGTCATGTCAGAAATGCCACAGCTGAACCACTTTCCCTCTGCTCTGGAGCTCTGCCCAGCCCTGCTTGCAGCACCTTGTTTAACTTTATCAATTTGGCATTTAATATTTTCCTCTTATATCTATCTATATCTAATTTCTAACATGTATAATATTTATTTATTTATTTATTTATATACAATTCCTCCATTTTCCTAAGCGTCTCAGTTCTCTTTCTTTGAACTTTCATTGTGTTGACTGCACTGTCCTGTGTACAGTGATGCTCAGAATGCAGATACTGACACTGCTCAGCTAAGTTACTTTGCTTTGCCCAGTTTGTTTGTGGTGGCCAAAGGTTACAGTAGTAGCTTGTTGAAAAATTGCAGAGTCCTAGAAAGCTGGATAGAAAGGAAGAAAGCCTCTGGGCCATCCTCCTGATCCAAGCCCTGTCACTTCTATCCATAACATTCCCACAGATATATTTCTGTTTCGACATTTTAGCCAGCACCATTCATTTTTAATATACCCCTACCTATCGCTTAAGCAAAAATATGATTTTCGCTGGATCATTTTGTTTATTTTCCTCTAAACGAAACCTACTATTTTATTTGCTAGTAGCTTTTGTGCTTTTATAATTGTTACTGGTGTTCACCTTTTTCTTTAATTCAAAGGTCTAAAAACCCCATTAACAATCAGCCTACTCACCCCTCTTAAACCACTAACACGGGTGTTGAAAAAGATTGATTCTAACTGTAACCATTAGTTAAAAAAATGCTGCAATTTCAGTTGTTTTTAGCCCACTTACCTGCAAAGACATTTTGAATTTGTGTTTTGAGTAGAAATCCATTCACACACAATTCTCGATATCTCTTTTAAATCAAAAGCTGTTTTGGCTTTAAGAAGAGCTGCAGGGGACAAACCTTTGCAGTGTAATTCTGTCAAAAATCAGATTTTCAAAACATGTCCCATGCTTTTCTGCACACATTATTTTCTTCATTCAAGAACACCCCTGTCACTTTATTTGCAGTTTAAGGGACAACGATTTCCAGGGTCATTTTCCTTTCATCTTCTGAGCACTATTCTTTGGATTTTCAGAGCTATCAGTTGTCTGATGCTTTCCGAGTTAGAGTGTTATTCACCTAAATGAATGTATTTATTTGTCATTTAGACTTGTCTTAGCTCAAGGGAAGTGAGGAAAAAATATAGCATTTTTGATAACACATGATGAGGCAGGTGGACCCTGCACCTGCACATGACAGCGTTCAGAAAAATAGTGCAATGGCTCCTTTTCTGATGCTGAGAAGCTCTAGAAGACTCCTTAACCTTTTGGTGGTGATCTGTGGATCTCAGAAGTGTGGCACACCCGAGGACCTGAGCCTCTCAACAGTCCCTCAAGCTGCTGGCTGGCCTGGGGTGCCTCTGGGATGTGATTCTCCAGACAACTTCACTCACTGTTGCATCGTGCCAGGACACCTCAGTGTGAGCCCATCATGAAAAAGTGAGTACAGATTCCAGGCTGTGGCTTCCCAGCTATGTCTGCATCACCCGGGCCACAGGGCTGCACATCAGCAGCTGCACAGACCTGGCAGATGCCTCAAGGTCTGCTCCAACCTGGAGGGTTTAAAAGCTCAGCTAAGAAGGCATAATTAGTTTTGGAAGATATTCTTCTATGCTTTTGATTGGCTTTATGCTTAAGAAAATTTAGGCTGTGAGAGATTTAGATATGGCTGTGGGAGATTTAGATTTTCAGACAGCAGAGAAACTATTTATTCACAGGAATAAGAGTCTGCAGAAATCTTTGCCCCTTCCTGTGAGAGGGGAAAAATATCCAAAACCTGTGGTTAGATGCTGAAGAGCACCAGCACAATTATACATCTACTACTCTTAGAACAGGAAATGATCTGTGTAATAGACCTGTAATTCAGCCACCTGTCTTAATTAGGAAAAATGTCATTAACATTGAAATCACTGCCTTGAGACGTAAGTTTATTGGAAGAATGAACCACTGGTCAAATAAAAAGGTAAGGTTATCTAAATGTCCATTTTACATCCAGGAGGTGCTTCCAAACTACTAAACAGTAACTTCTCACACTCTTGACCAGTTACACTTTATTCTTGTGTTACAGGAAACATAAGCAAAAATAATGCTTTCCTTGAAGCGTATCACACATTGTCATCTGCTCAGGACCAGCCCTCAGCAGACATTCTCAGGGAGCTCATCCAGCCCTGCACAAAGTCTATAGGTCTCCTCTTTACAGTGAGAGGAGTTTCTGCATAAATTTGGATATACTTCCTTACACACCTTTAGAACACACAAATGCCCATTTGTGCACCTCAGGTTTAAGAATACTTTCTAACAAGATCTGAACTAGCCCACCAAGGGTCTGAGTTTCACAGGACTGGTACAACAGACATTTTCTGGAGAGATACATCAGTAACTGACTGTTCCCAAAGAGGACCCAACTGTATTTCAACAGAAGGCTTCCCATGGCAGACATATAAACCATGATTCTCCCATCAGAACATAGCAAAAAATCCCACATTTAATGCCTATCTTAGGCTTCTCCCCTATGTCATTAAAACCAGCTGGAGCCTTTCTGTCTCTTGAATAGGCCCCAACAAGATACAAAGCAATTGTGATTAATGTTTAACATTGGTAAATTTAATACAAATGCCAGCATTGGTAGTAACTGACTCCGAGAGCTTTTAATCCCATAAGTAACCAGTTAAAATTAATTCTACTTGAGGACTTCTGGATTTTATGTCAGCCTTGCATGTCATGATGCAGGGCTGCTCTGTCAAAACACCAAACCCCAGAATCATGAGATATGTGGGCACAGAAAGCTGAGGGAGGGGAGAGCACAGTGAAGAATTGTCTTGACCATCTGGAGTGCTCTTGTAGCCAGTGGTGAGTCAGTGGAGTCTGGGTTGTGACCCAGATGGTCAAATGTGGGCACCTGCCCTGCAGTCAGACAATCACATCCCACACTCTAACTCTACCAAACAGATCCCATGGTCCCATACACCTGCCCTGCAGTCAGACAATCACATCCCACACTCCTTTAACTCTACCAAACAGGTCCCATGGTCCCACGCAGGGGTCTGTATTACAAACACCCAGATCTCAGTGAGATAAATTCCCCCACAGGAATCCCTTCTTGGGTTTTGGGGGCAGTAGGTGTCATATGAAGTTCTTGGAAATGTAAATGAAAATCAGAACCTTAATCCTGGATGGCAGATCAGCTCTGTTCAAGGACAACTGCAAGGTGGAATCTCTGGCTCCATCCTTTGCAGAGAGCTGGGCATTAGTGTTCATGCACAAGATCTTCCAAATTCATTCTACCTTCTCTTATTCTTTAATGGCCTCTATAAAAGTTACTGATAAAATTCTACTACATTTTTATTTTTCAAGGCATAGCCATTCATTATCTTCCTGCTTTGCTTTTCACTGACTAATTTTTTTTGTTTAATCTTCTGGATAATATTGATGCTGATATTAATGTACTTGTCTTCAGAAACTCCCTTTCTATAATTGTTATTAATATTATGTCTGTCATTCAAGGAAAATGTAAATTTTTATAAGGGTTCTATACAGAAAATTAAAGATCATCTCTCATGACTGATGGAAAAAAGTTCCTCTCTATTAACCTTCATTATCATAATGAATTGTCACCACTGACAAGAAGCAGTGTAAAATGAGGTTTAAAAATAACCTCATACTCAAGTTAATCAAGTCATGCCCAGGGATGGGAAGATTTTTAGTTTGTGACATCTGTCAAACGCTCAACAAAGGAAAATAATCAGTACAGGTGTGTTAAAGGGAGACTTGAGACTTCAGCCTGCAAAACCGAAGAGGGCAGTTCATCAACAAAAAGATATGAACCCCCAGATGAAATTTAATCACCTTTAACTTTCGTCCTTCTGAGGCCAAGCATCAGTGCTGCTAAAAACAGAAGACAGCTGGAACAGCTGTATCACTTTAGGAGTGCTAAAGTAAAAGCCTCATTTGAGAAAGATCACAGAGGATTTGTTGAAAGTCACAAGTGACATGAGGTGTTTGCTGCCTCACTCACAGGACCAGCCTCTAATATGCATTCATTCCACAGCTCTGTGCCTTGGACAGCTCTCGCTGACCTTTCCCAGTGCCAGTTTTGACCCATGCAGAGAAGAAAGATCCAGGGTCCAATCCTTACAAATCTGTGAGTGTGGGCTGCTCCCTCAGCCTGCACAGGGTGGGATTCACAAATCTGTCTTTTAATAATGTTTTGGTTAGTTTGTTCAAGGTGCTAGAAGAGCAGCATGACAACTTTATAATTTGCTTCAATACCCTTATTTACAAATCACATCCATATATTTTCTTTAAAATTCCAGAGAAGCTGCAGAGTTAAGGATCACTCTGCTGCCAGGGTGTTTTATCAACCCCTCACATTTACATAGTCAGCAATCAGTGAAGATGTTACATTCCAACAGCAATTATACTTCTTGCCATCTAATCAAGATAGCTGTGATTGACTTTCCTGCATCTTCAGAAGAAACAGGGTCAGTTGCCTTTCATTATTTTATGAAGGCAGTGCCTTATGCAACATCACAGAAACTCTCCTCAAACACCACACAGATAGTACACTGATCTATTTTCTTGGGAAGAAATGGTAGTTTTATCCAGAAGACTTGCACCTTGAAAACGTCATGTAAATTCATGTTTTATGCAAAGTGAAATTCAGGATATTAAATTTTGGTAACAAGCCCTTTAACTCACTACTTCAACTTGGCTAATGATGCCTCAAATGCAATAAAAACCGATGCAAATATAACTACTGAACAAAATCATTTTGTACAAGCTGAGAAACAATGAGAAATAAAACATTTCAAGAAAAATTTCTGCATTTTCATGAGACATGAATCTGCCAGGTGTTCATTGTGATTGACTGGAGGGGGATAAGTGCTGGTGTTAGCAAAGAACTTACCCTTTTGCCAGCTATATACAGATAAAAAATGTGTTTCACATGAGATGGTCAAAGTTTAACCCCTCATTTGAGCAACATCTTATCTTCTGTCATTACATCCATCACAATTTTGATCAAATTCTGTGTTTGCTCCTATGGTAGTGCTTGCCAGGCACAGTCTGTGCTGACTTGCTTCTATTTTAGTATTGAGGTCTTCCAGCTAAATATTTTTGTGATTTTTCTCCAGTGACATCGAGGTAGACAAGTACCCTAAAGTATTTACACTTGGTGACAATAACAAGTTGTTACAGTCAATGTAAACAGCTTTAACAAAATAAGAAATTAAAATTGGATGGCAATTCTAGCAGGTGATTCTAGGAGTAAAACTTTCATTGTTTTAGATTTATTGTTAAAAACTCACATAAAACAAATAAAATAAATTAATTAGGTTTTAAATGGACATTAAATTTTATTAGATACTTACAGAGCCCAAGAAACCTGATTTCACTAGAATTAGACCAAATTAGCTTTTAAATTTGCAGTTTCCTTATTCTCTTAAGGGCTGAATTTTTCATTGTGTCTGTAACAATTTTCCACATCTCCAACCATCAATCCTAAGAGAAGATATTGCAACTAGAAGTTTTCCTAATTTTTGCTGCCAGCTCTGACTGATGTTCTACTTTTGGTCAACAATCCTTCATCAAATGTCAGGGCTGTTTCTTTCCTTGTGTTTAATGGCCTGCATGTCTGGCACAACAATCACATCTCCTTTGCAGAAAACACCACCTTACAAATTAAAAGGTGGCTTGAGAGTAACCATCTATGAAAATTTCTGCTGTGTTTTCAGTTTCTGGTGACTTTCAGAGAACTTTCTCAGGTCACACCTTTTTGACTTGCAGAGGAAATCAAAATATTATTTTCAACAGATTGATTATATGGTTGATTTTAGATAAAAGTAACAAGTGCTAATTAATGTAAAACATAGGTTTTTAGCTACATACCACGATATAAGATCTTTTTAAATTACTTTTCATTCTGACTTATTTTCCACCCACCCCTCTGAAATGCCACATGCCAGAAAGAATGCAGCAACTTATTTCCTGTGCAGAAAAAGACAGGAGAGACAGGAGCAAAGGAGGGTTTGCAATGTATCATGATCACTTCCTCAGAGCACTTTTGAGGGCATTCAGCAAGCAACTTTCAGTGCACATGGCTGAGCCAAAAGACTCAATTCAACCACAACGATGAAAATCCAAAAAAATAATTCAGAAGTGAACTTAATGGGGGATTTTGCTCTCCAGTTTCACACATGCTTTTTTTTTATCCCAGAGGTAGTTTTGCATTGTTTATTTTTTCTTTCACTCCATTATTATTCATCAGCCTATCATCATTGTAGGGATGTTACTGTAGAACAATGAAAGTTTGGCAATATCCTCCATAAAAGGATTCCAGCTCCAGCCAGCCTATCCTCCACAGCAGCCCAGCCTTTGCTGCCTTCATGCAGGTTCCTGTAGAGTTTTGCAGGGGTGCTGTTCATTGTGCTGCCCCAAAGCAAAGTGGTGCCCTCACAAATCACAAATGTACCCCCAAATGCTCAGTAAAGCTCTAACACAGTTGGATATACAGGACCATGCCCTATTCCTACTGCCAGTTGCTAAGGGGAGCATATAAGGAACATCCTATGCAAAATGAAATAAAGCACGTTACACACTTATGAGCAGTGATTAAAAAATTGCAGTTGCAGAGGTTAAATCTGATTCCCATTGCTTTTTATTCATTATTTGACAGATCACATATCAGGCCTCTACCATAGCAGCAGACTACAGGTCATATTCCTTTTTATTCATTGCTGAAGCATTACCACTGAAGATAATATTATTTTATCAGATTTTTATCTGCTACACAGTAGAGTCAGACTGAAAGGTTAGTGATATGTCTTGGAAGTCTCTTGGTTCCACCTCAAGATGGAGAGGCTGACCTGGCTTGCAGGCATAGCCAGCCTATGGAGATAAGTCAGGAGGAAGGAAGAAAGTCTTCTAGACCCTCCATGTGGGATCAGTGCTCCCCTTTCCAACTTTATCCTAATATAACCACCCTGCACTGAGGGACAAGCCAAAGAGACTCCCTTGTATGGGAAAATCACCCAGTATCTGACATTACAAGTGAGGAAGGAAGAAAGTCTTCTAGACCCTCCATGTGGGATCAGTGCTCTCCTTCCCAACTTATCCTAATGTAACCACCCTGCACTGAGGGACAAGCCCAACAGACTCCCTTGTATGGGAAAACCACCCAGTATCTGACATTACAAGTGTAGTACTTTCTTGGCATTTTGGATTGGACACCTCCACGAGACAACTAACTTGTATATTTATTAATGAAAAACTTTTTAAAATGCTCATTTTGAGGGTCACATAGGAATCATATCTTCTTTATGTCATATGTTTTAAAATATTATAGACATAATTATGAAGTATCCACATCCTGAAATATTCTGGTTAGATAGTCTATGGTAAGTAGAGCCACTAAATGCCCCCTCCCACTTTGCCATATGCCTCAATGTTTGTTACTTTTATATTTTTATACTGAAAATTCATCATAATTATAAAGTCTGTCTCAGAGTTTCCATTAAATATCACTTAACAATCCACAGATAATCCTAATCAGATTATTGAAATTTTTAACTCTTGAATTTCTTAACTGATAAATCACCAGTTCAGCTAGTTACTAGGTAATAGTCCTTATACTGTTTTAACTATTTCACCTCATTAATCAGCTGTAGCCCTGTAAAACTTCCTTCACAAGTCGGCAGGTGTCACCTGATTCCTTCTGGGTTGGGGCTCGAAAGCACAGATCAATAATGTTTGAAACAAGATTCCTTCCAAGGAGAGAAAAGCTGGGCAACGTTTCCCATGGGATCTTTCCCAATAGGAGGCAGTGGGCAGTGCCTGCTCTGCTGAATACAGCTTTAAGACCAGACTTGTAAATAGTCCATACTGTGAGCTTATTCCTGAGGTGTGCCCAGGGGAGCATCCCATCACCATGAAGGTAATTCACTCAGCATTTTGGGGAAGGAAAGCACAGGATGGGAAATATGTGGTAGAAACCCTTCTCACACCATTTATCTGTAGGACAAAGGAACGAGTGGGAGAACCCACAGCCCACATGGTGGGACAGCAGCAAATGGCCTCACCTGACCTCCCCCTGAACCCCAATGTCCCTGGGACAATCCTGCCCCTGGCCATGGGCACTCCTGTGTCCTCAATCCACTGCTCCATTGTTGCTATGGGACACAAAATAAAACAACCAAGGACGAGTGGGAGAACCCACAGCCCACATGGTGGGACAGCAGCAAATGGCCTCACCTGACCTCCCCCTGAACCCCAATGTCCCTGGGACAATCCTGCCCCTGGCCATGGGCACTCCTGTATCCACTGGCCATGGGCACTCCTCAATCCACTGCTCCATTGTTGCTATAGGACAAAAAATAAAATAACCACAATAAAAAAGAGGACAGTTTAATTTCTAACTCTAACATTTTTAAATTTCCAAAAGTGACAGTGGATTGGAGGGTGAGAGTCTCCAGTGTCTCCAATGACACTGGACAAACCAACAGTTCATCAAATTTCTCCTCCTCCATAAAAGAATGTAAACCAATAATTATTTACATTAAACTGAGTGATAATGTTCATTACAAGAATGTGCACATCAGAAGGCTTAGAAGAACTCGAACAGGGCAACACTCCAGTCCCAACATTGCTGCACAGGGTGCAGTCACCCTGAAGGGCACAGAAGGCTTAGAAGAACTCGAACAGGGCAACACCCCAGTCCCAACACTGCTGCACAGGGTGCAGAGTCACCCTGAAGGGCACCAGCCTTCTTTCTCTCCATCCCAGCAGTCTGGGGGACAGAAATGGCTGTAAGTTTTCCTCTCTCAAGAGAATTGCACTGCTCAGGAAGTGCAGAGGGGAAAGTACACTGTGAGGAATACAAAACAGCTTTCCCCAGATAAAAGAGGGACTCAGAGACCATTTTGCAACTGACTCAAATATTTTTGCATGGAAGAAGTGTGTGCCATTGCCTCTTCAGAGATTCTATGAAAACCTGAGGACAGAGGTTGCATAGGCACAAAGAGGAACTTAAAGATAACATATAAATAGAAACATGTTTTGTGGCCAAGACCTAAAAATACGGGATGGTAAATAAATGGGCTCTGTTAGTTCCTTGATCTTTTATCTAGCCCTGTCAGATTAGTGTATTAAATTATTTAGGCTGGATTGATTAACTCTGATTATCTTTTAAATCCTACAAACATCTTTTGTTGTCTGCAGCCTGGCACAACTATTTTTCTTCCCCCTCCCCTCCATATGTACTGCAAGGCACAAAGTTAATATGCTCTTTGCAAACTGCATAATCAGCTAGGTGATATTGAAGTGTATTCAAAAGCCTGAGCAAGTGCTGCATGCTCAAATCTCTTCAGCAGCAGAAGGACCCTTTAGGGATAAATATTAAATGTGGTGTGGTGGGATTTAGCTCCATGCCTCCTATTACTTTTCACAGGAGGCACACAGCTGAAAATTTCTGCACCATTTAAAAAATTTAGGCCTTGATATTTAAATACTGAACAAAATGTTTAATGTGAGAACATCAGTTGCTCTTCCTTTGTTGTTCAGCCACTACCAAAAAGGGATGGAAACAGTTTATGAACTGTCATATTACCTCCTTTCACCAATGCTGCTGAAAATGAGGGCACCATTCAGTCAATTTGTGAGCCTCAGCCAATGGCACAGAAGGGACAATTTTAATTTATTTAATACTTCATAAATACATCTAGAGAAAATGTTAAAATTCCCACCCCAGCTTTCAACATCACAAACAGTACAGGAACACGGATCAAAAGGGAAGAAAAAAGTACCAAATTGTCATCCCAGGAAGAAAATTTTTACCTCCCACCATGTTTTGGAAGTCTTGGTTGGAGGCAGCATGGGCTATCCTGGGGAAAATGCAGCTGCCATATAAACATGAGTAAGGACCACCCTTGCATGAAGACTCCTCACCATTTGCTGTGTCTCTTTATCTGTAATACTATTGATATCTGCTCCTGTGCTGCTATTTCACTGTGTATTTGTCATGCTGTTGGAAGAACAACAGCCACAGAATTGTGTCTTCTCTTTTCACTGTAGGAGTTAATTTAGGCAATCAGTAAGATGGCACACACATTATTTGAGTTGGTTTTTATGCGATAAGTATTTAGTACCTGACAGCTAATCATGGTCTTCCAGGATTTGTAGACCTATGAAGATCTTAGGACCTCCCAAAAGTTACTAAGAGGATGAAGAAATACTACTTCACACAAAGGACATAAACACATCAGAATCAGTAAATAGTGGAAAGATATAAATGGACAAAGGGTTAATGTAGCTCTGTTGCTAGCTTGTAATGCTGAGGTGTGTTTCACACTGCTCCTTCTTCTGGGGCCCTGTGGAGAGAGGAGTCCAAGCTGGAGCAGGTTTTCTGGCAAGACCTGTGATCCTGTAGGGGACCCTGGCTGGAGCAGCCTGCTCCTGAAGTACTGCACCCCATGGAAGTGATCCACATCGGAGCACTTTGTGAGGAACTGCAGGAGTGTCCCATGGGAGAAACCCCACACTGAAGCAGGGAAGGAGTGTGAAGAGTCCTCCAGAGAAGGAAGGAGCAGCAGAAACAATATGTGATGAGCTGACCTCAATCCCCACTCCCTGTTCCTGAGTGCTGCTGGCAGGGAGGAGGTAGAGAAAATCACAGTGCAACTGAGCCCAAGGAAGAAGGAAGGGCTGGGGAGAAAGTGTCTTAAGATTTAGTTCTATTTCTCATTATCCTGCTTTGGCTGGTAATAAATTAGACTAATTGCCCCAAGTCAGGTCTGTTTTGCCCATGACAGTAACTGGTAGTTGTCTCTTCTTGCCCTTATCTGCACCCACGAGACTTTTGCCTTATTTTCCTCTATCTTGCCCATCTGAGGGGGAGTGACTGAGCTGCTTTGGTGGGCACCTGCTGCCCACCCAGGAATGACCCATCACATTAAAAAAACTCCAAAGCAGAAGGAGGAGAGCTCAGAATAGTTCCCAGGCTTCTGAAGGCACAAAAACCCAAAAGTGAGAAGATCAGATGAAAGCAAAGAGGTGCGCAGTTGGTAGGCTTCAAATACTGCTTAATGCTGCATGTCCCTTTTATACCAACTGCATCCCAAGAAGAATCCAGGTTGACACATGATCTAGCTTAGGATAATCACCAACATTTTAGCCAGAGATCCTAGAAATTTGTCGGCATGGTCTTCTTTCCTGATTAGTGGGACAAGAATCTCGGAGTCAGGCAGCAGGAAACAAGAAAGCTAGTAGAGAACAAGTGACAGCCAAGCCTTTAGTGGCAAGAAATCAGGAAACTATGTTGGAAACCTGTTGCTACTATGATATTGTACACATGAGTAGACATTGCCCCATGAGTTCTTGTATACAGATTAATTTTATCATGCATGTGGCTACAAAGACGGAGATTAAGTAAATCATTTGCTGGTGACAGCAACTCTGTGCATTTTCTGAATAAATGAAGGAATTATCTATTCAGCAGTGCAGAGAAATGAAAGTCAGACCTGAGCAGAGCAGAGAAATGAAAATCAGACACCTGAGGGTTTTTCACAACTCAACCTTAATGACAATTGTGCAACACGCCCAAGTCAGCTTATCTCTGTGCCTTTTGGATCCCAGCCTGCAGAAAGGAGACAGCAACATTTTCTTCTCAGAGGCCTCAGGGCCTCTGAAGGCAGCTTAACTACTATTAATGCAATTGAAAATGGAGACAAAAGCATTCTTTTGCTTTTTTCCTTTATTTAATATTATTCTGAACTACAGATATGCTCCAAGATGATTTTGACTGTTCATTTTCGCAACATTTTCTTCTCAGAGGCCTCAGGGCCTCTGAAGGCAGCTTAACTGCTATTAATGCAATTGAAAATGGAGATAAAAACATTATTTTGCTTTTTTTCTTTATTTAATATTATCCTGAACTACAGATATGCTCCATTCTGTTCATTTTTCCCTATTTAATAAGAAACAACTCTATCAAAATCAGTTACCCTTCATCACATGGATTTCTGTAGGAAACATTAGGATCAATTTTGGTTGTGTGGTCTAAGGCAGCAGTGCCCCTGCCCAGCTCTCTGCTCTGATATCAACAACTGTGATATCAACTACCTCCTCTCATGGAAAGCTCTGTCTGCTTGAGCTGCTGGTTTCTGAGATACAGGAGCTGTATCTTCAGGGAGATGCTTGTCTGTCTTAAATTTTGTCATCCATCCCAACAGAGTCCCAGGGATAACTGTGCTGCCATTAGGTCACTGAAGGTCTCCAGCTTCATTCTGAGATACAGGAGCTGTATCTTCAGGGAGATGCTTGTCTGTCTTAAATTTTGTCATCCATCCCAACAGAGTACCAGGACAACTGTGCTGCCATTAGGTCACTGAGGGTCTCCAGCTTCGAAAGCAGGAGCTGAGACCTTGCTGGAGACAGACACTGAAGCCACCTCCAAGTGTAAGCAAGTACCTGATAACCTGTGCCAAGAATTCAAGATGGACAGAGGGAAGTGCTGGTCATAGCTTCCCCTGCCCTTGTTTGCTCCTAACTGAGAATCTGGACTGGCTTCAGTCAGAAGACAGAGCATCCACCAAACCTCACTTGCTTGAGGCTTTTCTTTATAATTGCCTGCTGTCAGCAGCATAGTTCAGATGACCTACTGAAGTCCATTCTATATTGATAGTCCATGATCATTAAATTATCCAGAAAAAATGATAAAATGATAAAGAGTAAAGTTGCAGAACGACCCAAAACCTGATAAGTTTCTCAAAGCAACCATTAGTCATATAGTGTGATCTAGAACATATGCAAGCTGAACTCCTGCAAGATGTTATTTAATGCAAGCTCAATAAGGTTCATCACAGTGCCTGAGTTGCACTTTCATAATAAAGAACTGTATGTTTAAAAAAGGCAGCTCAGAGTTCCCTGAGGGCAACCAGATGAACACTGACTCTTTTTATAATAAATCACTGAAGAGACCAAGCCCCATTCCCAACAGTGGAAAGGAAATGCTAATCAGGAAAAGGTCTAAAGTATTTATTTACCTCTACCTGAGGAACTCAGTGCTAGGATACTGAGCTCAGTGCTAAGGTTTCCATTTGAAGAACAATGGTTTCCACCCACTGCAGAGTTTGGGGGAGTTTTTTGTTCCTTTTCTTTAGTTTCCAAGAAACAAAGGTTCAAAACAGTGTAGGGAGAGGTTGGAGATAGCACTAGGGAGAAAGACTAAAGAAGATTGATAGAGAAGCTTAATAAAAATCACAGTGAGATGATAAATTGATGACAGAATACAAATACTTCCATGAGGAAAAGATGACCTCTATAAAAAATGTTTAACAGAAAAGGACAGAATTCAGTCTTTTTTAAAGTTAGACAAATTCCGACTGGAAGTAAAGCAACATTTAATGGATAATCAAGCACTGAAAACCTTTCTTTATAACCTGATTAAATAGCCATCTCCCTTTAAATGCATCCTCTGTGATATTACCTCTCTGAAAAGATATTGTTTAACTCTGTTATGGGCATTAAACAGAATTGCTGAGTGATAATCTGTGGCCTGGATGATTCAGAAAGTCAAATCACAAGTCAATAATGATGGGTTGAGAGAGGAGGACACAATTCTTCCAAGTCCTTGTCCAAACTCCTTGTGTGCTATTATTCCCTCTAAAATTCTTGCACAGACCTAATCTTTCAGTGTCCTCTACATAACTTTTCCAGTAGGTGAAGTGTCCCTGACATCTGTGCACAAAATATTTTATTAAATCACAACATCAGAAGGATATTACTGGTGATATTACACTAAGCCATAGTTCTGTCTTCAGTAGATTCACCTCCATGTCTCTTTGGACTATTTTTGACTTAAAGAGTATTAAAATGCATCCATTCCTGGAGATACCTTCCAGATCCTTAGACTGCAGTATAAATTCACTATGACTAGCAATTTTTTGCACAAATTCTACTTGATGAAGCAAGGCAAACAAAGCAAACAAAAACCAGAAGAAAAGGTGGTATTTTCCCCAGCAATTTAATTATGTATTTTGTGTTTTGATGTCCTTGACAAGATAATATTTAGAAATTCACTGATAATCCTCTTGGTTGCTAAGTGACAGTAGAACTGAGGATGAGGAAAATTCAGTTTGCAGGAGAGCACCCGCAGAATACTGGAACACTCTTCTCAAGATAACACTTGTACTATTACAGTACAACACATGTCATGGAAAATGATAAGATAAAAAACATGCAAGAAAGGGACTCCTCCAGGAAAGCTGATGGTTTGCTTTGAACTGGAGCAGTCATTGCTTAAAAAAATAAATGGGTTTCAGAGTGAAATCCATGTTGTCATATACAATTGATACTTCCAGCTTATACAGCAGCCACTTGGAGGGCTCTGATTCAGTGGCTCCTTGACTTTGCTGCCATAACCCAGCAGTGCAGGGAAGTATGGGGTATCAGTGGGTAAGTTAATTCCTCAGAAGATCTGATCCCAGTGAAGGTGAAATCATGGCTGACATTTCACGATCTCTGGTCCCTGTTCTTGTGGGAAATTTTAGCTTGACAGATGTCTGCTGGAAACTCAACACAGCAGAGAGGAGGCAGTCTAGGAGATTCCTAGAGCATGTGGAAGAGATCTTATGAGAGTTTATGACCTACAGAAGAAGAGGCAGGGAACTCAGAAAGAATTCAAGATGCTAGGTCATGTAGAGAGAAAATTAGAAAGGTGAAAGCTCAGCTAGAACTCGCTGCTGTGAAAGGTAGTGTTTTATATGTATATCATCAACAAAAGGAGGACTAAGGAATATCTCTATACTTTATTGTCACTGAGCAGGAGGACAAGGCCAAAGTCTTTAATGTCCTAGAGCATGTGGAAGAGATCTTATGAGAGTTTATGACCTTCAGAAGAAGAGGCAGGGAACTCAGAAAGAATTCAAGATGCTAGGTCATGTAGAGAGAAAATTAGAAAGGTGAAAGCTCAGCTAGAACTCACTGCTGTTAAAGGTAGTGTTTTATATGTATATCAACAAAAGGAGGACTAAGGAATATTTCTATATTTTATTGTCACTGAGCAGGAGGACAAGGCCAAAGTCTTTAACGCCTTCTTTGCCTCAGTCTTCAACAGTAAGACTGATATCCTCAGGACAAGCAAACCCTTAATGCCTTCTTTGCCTCAGTTTTCAACAGTAAGGCTGATATCCTCAGGACAAGCAAACCTCTGAGCTGGTAGAGAGGGAAGGGGAGAAGGTTGGACCCCCTTTACTCCAGGAGGAAATAGTTAGTGATCTGCTGAGCCATTTAGACATTCACAAGTCTGTGGGGCTGGCTGGAATCCACCCAAGGGTACTGGGGGAGCTGGTGGTAGAGCTGCCCAAGCCACTCTCCATCATTTATCAGCAGTCCTGGCTCACTGGGAGGTTCCAATTGGCTGGAGGTCAGCAGATGTGATGAGAAGAGCTGGAAGGAGGATCTGAGAAACTGCAGTCCTGTCAGCCTGAGCTTGGTGCCCAGGAGGCTTATGGAGCAGATCATCTTGGGTGCTGTCATACAGGATAACCAGAGAATCAGGACCAATTAAATAAAATGCAATACTGCAGGTCAGTGGCACCCTGGTCTGTGTATCAGGGACAATGTGGCCAGCAGGATCAGGGAAGTGATTGTCCCTTTGTCCCTTTGATTTGATGTGGCACATGGGCCATGGTCTAGTTGGTATGGTGGTGTTTGGTCAAATGTCAGACTTGACCATCTCAAAGGCCTTTTCCAGCCTTAATGACCCTATGATCAGTATTTTTATAGCTCTAAGGAGTGCTCTATTCCCATGTGGCTGCCTCAGAAAGGATTGGGGTCTGCCTCCTACACTCATCCTTTGGGAATGACTGGGCACATTCTGCATGCACTGTTGAGGATATATCCAAATATTTGTTTGCTGGTCCTTGGTATCCTAAGAACACCTAATTTCTCCACAGTCCTGCATTCAATCAGCAGCCTTGTTGTGGATTTAAATGATATGAAAGTGCAATGGTACAGCAGAGCAATACCTTACCCCACAATTTATTTTTATAGAGCAGGAAGGAGGGGTGTCTGTGTGTGTGTGTGTGTGTGTATCTCTAAAAAATAACAGGAAACCCATGTCAAAATTTCATGTGGTGAGTCATCTCTACCAATATAAGTGGGGGGAAGGTGTTTTGAAATTTGGTTTTATTTCTCATTATCCTGATCTGATTTGAGTGGTAATAAATTAATTCCCCCAAATCAAGCCTTTTTGTCCATGATGGAACTGGTGAGCCTTTTGTTCTCTTTCCTCTTCCCTGTACAGTTGAGGAGTGGAGCGACAGAGCAACTTTAGTGGGCACCTGATGTCACCCACCACAATCCCAAATGTTAATTGTACTTTATTTTTCCTTGTAAATATTGTAATAAAATATTTGGAATGTTAAACTACAAATATGGTGTGTTATATAAGCAAATTACATATACACTAATCTTAACCATGCAGATTAAAATTACCAGTTCTCGAAACCTTACATTTGGTTCATGTTTGTTTTGGTTTGGTTTTTTGTTGTTGTTTTTTTAATAGGTATGTTACAGGAGTATGGTGTTTATGTTCAGAAATCTGGCAGAATATGATTAATTTAGAACTCCAAATAGCAATTTTGTTTTGTTTATTGTTTTGTTTTTGTCTTGAATCTTCCACTGAGGTGGAATGACTATATCCCATCTGTTTAATTTTACACTTCTATCCTTGTAGCACTTTAGTATTTTCTGTGTTACTTTGCCCACTTAAGGACTGACCAGCTGGCCACAGATCCAATTTAGGCAGATGTTAGATGCTCCGCTGAGGGAGTACCTGTGCCAGGGAGGGTTATTAAACTGATTTGCAGCCTTCACGTGAAGTTGTGAATATCTACTAGTAGAATAAGCATTATTTTGCTGTTTCAGTCAGTGGATTAACATGGTAGTTCTCACATCTCAAACTGGATCACAGCATGTTATTTCTGATTAATTTACAAATATGGCTTCAGAAGACTAGCTTGGTTCAATGTATTTGTTGAGTGAAACTGTAAAAGACCATAATTTAAGAACAAGATAAAGATTTAAAAACATGTGTTATAAAGTCCTTTGCTCTTGTTCCAGCTATAAGCAGCCAACTGAAATGAAAACAAATTTTTAAAACATAATATTATATTTTCAGTCACTGTTTATTAGTTAATTGCATGTTTTCTGTATCCTGACATCATCTCTATTTGATCATCTAATAAGGATCTGTACCATTCTACTAAAATATTAGTCATAAAGACCACCTAAAGGCCTCCTTGTTTTTTAGCAGCCATCTGGTTGTTAGAGAAAACCTGGCTCAGAGGGAAAGCAGGAAAAATGCAGAACTTCAGAATAGCTCACATTTGAGGGGGAAAAAAAAGAGTTCTGGGTTAGCAATCTAAGAACCCACCCAAAACTGCTGGGTGAAATTTGAAAAAGTTAAAAATTTATCCAGGCCTAGTGCTGCATAGCAGAGCATCTTGGAAATTCATGAAAAAGCTTATTATGAACACATAAAACCTTGTGCCAATGGATAGCCAAAATAATGGATAGCAAAAGTAATGGATGATAACAGGAGTAGTTGAGACAAGGCTTCATATTTTGAAAGAAACTCTGGGATTTTTACAAGAAACTGTTATTTAACATATCAAACTGCTCCTGACAGACTTAAATTTAGTAGAAGATAAATCCCAGCAGTGGAACAGAGCCAACAATTATTTTAAACTATGGGATGGTTTTATAAGCAGACCTTCGTGCTACCTGCTAATATCCATTTTGTTGCTATTTTTCAGCAGTTCCTTGGTTTGGTTTGCAGGAAGGAATAAAGAACAAGGACTTGCTCCTCTCACCTTCAAATCAGCCACCAGGCAGGCAGCAGTGCCCTGCACATCTCAGTAGGACATTTACAAATTGGTAAGTGTTGTGTTCATCCTCTCTCTTCTCTACAGATATGCAAGTGAACATTTGTGTTTGTATATACAGGCTTTTTATTTATGGTATAACTGCAGATTTTGCTATGACAACTCAAGTATTCAATATTCTACAGAAAAAAGCTAAAATTCACTTGATTTCCTCAAACTGGGCTTTTTAACAGATATAATTCATGAGTTTTCTCATCTCTAAAACACTTTTTTGGAAGTTATGAGGACTTTTGAGTTGATTTTATAAAAGTACCAGGAAAGCAAAAATGCCTCATTAGATCTTAAGTATTATTTGTATTATTATTTATGTGTTTAAGGTTTTGGTAGACCTTAAATAGCAATGGCTGTTGAGTGTTTTCACTCATGCTATGTATCATTTCATGGAAATAATTTACCCAAAGACAATATTTTTGGTAGAGGGGGGAAATTTTCATTGTATTTTTTTTCTTCTATTAAAATAAACCTGCAGCTGGTTCTCCAAGGGCTGACAGAGGCCTGACTCAGTCCCCCAAGCTGCTGCAAGGTCTGTCATCCCTGTGGGAGCAAGCAGGACCAAGGGGTGCCTCACCCAGAATCTCCTGGACGGTTTGAGCTGCCTTTTAATTTCTGACTATAGGAGATAGGATTGAGAACCTGAGGAGGTGTTTAGCTGGGATACTGTGGGCTAAACACAACTCACATGAGCTGAAGAGAGTGTCCCCCTGTAAGGAGAAGGTGGAGGTGTTTAGCTGGGATACTGTGGGCTAAACACAACTCACATGAGCTGAGAGTGTCCCCCTGTAAGGAGAAGGTGATCATCTGGAAAGCACATCTGGGATCCAAGACCAAGCACTCCCTCCATGGATTTAAGGGATGAGAAGATAAACACCTTTGAGAACTTAGCATTTCTCTGCTCTCATTTTGTCTGTCACCTTATGCTCTCCACCTACAGGTTTTGAGACAAAATGAATGTCTATAAATTATTTTGAGCATCTCAGATGAGTGATTTGAACCAGGAGCTGGATTTTCACTGGGTAAGGCACAGTATGGTCATGGCAACAAAATGGATCATCTTGACAGATGGTGAAGTTGATATTTTTGTCTCTTTGATTCTCTTTTCACATTCATTTTAGAGTAAACTGGGTGATTTTTCCTGGAATGATAAGCTGTCTGTCTGGACACTTGTGTCTAAGCCTAGATGAAACATATCCAGAGCTTTATATAGATCCAGCTTTCCTTCTTTTTATTTAGAAAGGTGGGAAACCTCTTGCTGCCTGTATTAAAAGAAGAAATGAGGCCTTTGTTCAACTGTTTTGTCTCCAAACTACTCATATTTCACTCCTGAAAATAAATCCAGTACCCTTGCCAGACAGCTTTTTAGAAGACTGTGGCAATTCAAAATCCAGGAAGAACAGATTAGTTGCTCTATTTCTACAGCTAGGCCAGACACTGGCAATGAAAAAAGAAGCTGGCTCAGAACAAGGTGGAAATTCTAAACTTTCAGACTTATCAGTTCTGAAAGTTCCTCATGAAAATCTGCCTTTTCAGATTCAGTAAAATTGAAAATTTTTATATCTTTAAAGACTTAGAGGTTTGCTTTATCATATTCAGAGTCCTTTCTTTTTTTCAAATGTTGATCTCACTTATTATTGTAGAAATATATAGAAATGTTTGAAGGGTTTTGTCTTATTGTGATAATACCTAACTGAAGTTTCTCCGTGACAAAGTGACCCTCCAAGTAGATAAGGGAAAGTTGTGAATGGTGCCTATCCTGGCTTTAGTGAGGCCTTTGACATGGTATTCCACAGTATTCTCCTGGTGAAACTGGCTTCCCATGGCTTGGATTGGTGCCCTGCTTATGGATGGTCTGCCTCAGAGAGTGGTGGTGAGTGAGTTAAATCCAGCTGGTCACCAGAGGTGCTCCCCAGGGCTCAGTTTTGCAGATAATTCTGTTTCATGTCTTTATCAGTGATCTGGATGAGAGGATCAAGGGCACTCTCATTCAGTTTGCAGATGACACCAAGTTGAGTGGGAGTGCTGATCTGCTGGAGGGTGGGAAGACTCTGCAGAGGGATCTGGACAGGCAGGATCAATGGGCTGGATCAGCTGTCGATCCACTGGGAGGGTGGGAAGACTCTGCAGAGGGATCTGGACAGGCTGGATCAATGGGCTGGATCAACTGTATGAGGTTCTACAAGACCAAGTGCCAGGTCCTGTCCTTTGGTTTCAACAACTCCATGCAGTGCTCCAGGCTCGGGAAAGAGGCTGGAAAGCTGCCCAGAAGAAAACTACCTGGAGGTGCTGTTCAAGAGCAGCTGAACATGAGCCAGTGTGTGCCCAAGTAGCCAAGAAGGTCAATGGCACCTGTGTGCAATAATGTGATCAGCAGGGCCAGGGTAATGATGGTCCCCCTGTACTCAGCACTGCTGAGGCCACACCTCAAATCCTGTGTCCAGTTTTGGGCCCCTCACTGCAGGAAAGGCATTGAGGGGCTGGAACGTGTCCAGAGAAGGACAATGGAGTTGGGGAAGGGATTGGAGCACAAGTGTGAGGAGCAGCTGAGGGAGCTGGGGCTGTTCACCCTGGAGAAAAGGAGGCTCATGGGGGACCTTATAATTCTCTACAACTGCCTGAAAGGAGGCTTTACTCAGGTGGGGGTTGGTACCTTCTCCCCTGTAGAAGTGACAGGATAAGGGAAAATAACCTCAAGTTGGATATTAGGACAATTTTTTTCCCCTAAGGGTTCTCAGGCATTGGAACAAGCTGCCCAAAGAAGTAATTCACTCAGAATCCATGGAGTATTTAAAAGATTTCTGAGTGTAGTGCTTAAGGACATGGTTTAGTGGCAGACTTAGCAGTGCTGGATTAACATTTGGATTTGATGGTCTTCGAGGGCTTTTCGAACTTAAATTATTCCATGATCCTATGATAAACATAAATATAAAAGTCAATACTACACAAGACCAAAACTCACACCATCCGGTGCAAATTTTGTTTCTAAATGGACCCATTTCATGTCAAGCAAAATGTGTAAAATGTAAAATAACTCCTAAAGATTAATATAAAAAGTAGCAGGATATGTTTGTATGTACACACATGTTTTCAGAACTTTGCCTGATTCTGGTTTCTGTTCCTCATCTGTCATACTCATTCTAGTTTCATCAGATGGGAGAGAAAAAGTCTGAATTAAATGTCAGTTGTTCAGAAAGTCCAGAAACAATATCCTGACAGCTCTCAGCAATTCACTTAATGAGAGACAGCTGCTGGATTTGAAGAGCTAAACAAACTGTCTTTTGATTTGAAGTGTTTAGGACAGAGGCACCTTCACTAGGAGCACAAATCAGACAGATGTACTCCTTAACATTGCCTGCCAGTCATTCACTATGGATCTCATCAAAAAGTAATTCTGCTCTAATCCAGACACAGTACATCAGATAGCTGCTGAGTTAAGAAATATGTCACACATTCTGCTTTCCCTCTCACCATCTACTTGTAGATATGGACTTGGATATGAACCACTAGTTGTTTGTTTTTTTCCATTAAATCTGACTTTTCTGTAAAGCAAAATTTCATTTATAAAAACATTACTTGAGAAAAAAGTCACCTCAGCTACCTCTGTGTGTGTGCTAATATTCAGCATCCAATTTCAAACAGCCAAAGTGAACACGTGATTAAAAGCAGGAAAAAAACTGTACAGAACAAACCAACCTCATAACACATTTCTTCCACTCTGAGGTCTAGTAGAAAGTCAGGTTTCCAGCTGGGAACTGCAGACCCATTCCAGACAGCAGCTGGGAGCCTGTCCTTGCTCCACACAGCCATTCACCATGGCATGAAACCAAAGGCTCTTGGTGGAAGGAGGACTAAAGGGCTCTGCTACAAGGTCCACAACTCCAGAATGCAAGTGTCTTGGGATTTTGGATGTCAGAGAAAGAACTATTCATTCTTATTTCAACTAGTTTTTCATTCCCTTTTTTATTTCTGTCTGGGTCCCCTCTTTATCTCTTAGGGACAAACACAACACAAGTCTTCCACTCTGCAAATCATTGTGGAGGACAGTGATGTTCTCTGGCGATTCAGTCTTCGCAGGGAAGAGAAGCAGAAGAGGAGGATGGAAAGAGAAACTTGCTTAGCTTAGGAATGAAACATTTTCCTGTTTTTCCTAGCAAGGGCTGCCTGTGAGAGCAGGGCTGTGTTTTCAGACCCGTCTGCCTGCAGGCAGGTGCTACCATCACTAGGGCTCGCAAGAGAGCTGCAGGAGCAGCCTTGGCTCGCTGCAGGAGCTGCTGCTCCTCTGCTAAGCCTGGCTGTAATGCAGCTGCCTGTGCCTGCCAGGAATCGATGGAAATCTTGGGAGGGCAATCTGCACAGCAGGGAGTCTTACAGCCCCTGCCACAAAATAGAGAGGGATGCCCTGCTACCCAAAAGGACCAGGCTCTGCAGGTGTGTCTGTGGAAGTGGATCCTTCAGACCCTGCACAGGTCTCTGCTGCTTGCTGCCCTCCATCTGGTTGTGCTGCCCCTGTTCTGGGCTGTTTATGAGCTCTCAGCAGGCAAACACTGGTGTGACATCTTCTTCCTAAGTCTCATTCCCATGCAAGCCCTGACAGAGTGAGAAAAGTAGGTTTTTTTAAAAAAAACACCATGCTGTTACATCCAGACAAACACCTCTGAACAGTGAAATGCCCTGTCATTACTTCATAATTAATCATATGGCTTCTCCTGGCACTGTGGATGACACCACCACTGGCATCAACTCAGTGTAGGTTGTGCTCTGATACCAGCACCAGCATTTCACTGTCACCTCCCTCCCATTCCAGCACCCTTGGAAAGTGCTGCTGGGAAGGGGAACGTGACAAGCTGCATTTCTGAAGCACATTCAAAGCCATTTCTGTATGCTGTTCTCCACAGAGCTGGGACAACTTGACATAATTATTGTGGCACATAAACCCTTTCCCAAACAACACGGCTGCTGTCAGAAAGCTCCTTGATAGGCACTTGCTGATGGATTTTAAAAATAATTGGTCCATATTTTCACAGGTGCTGAGCTTGTAATCCCAGTCATTTCATTACAGGGTAGGGTACAAAGAATTAAGGAAGTGCCAAGGCATCACCAAGGTAAAGCAGATCACCTGCTTCTGAACTTGAAGAAAGAAAACAGACAAGTTCTCCTATTCCTGCTTAATTAGCATCTCATTTGCATTTGATTATGCAGCTGCTCAGCTGCACTCAAAAAATGTGCAGCTCTGAGATATGGGAGACCCCGAAAACAGCATTTGGGTAAAGATTCTACCTTGGCCATTGTGTGCCCACAGGCTGTGCTAAGTCAAATAACTGGTCAGACTGAGACCCGTGTGCTGGGAGGATTTGTGGTTTAATGGGCATAGCAGTAGCTTCGGAAGGGAAAATACATTATTTAATACATGATTTATCCCCCTGTACTGAATCCTAAAGTGCCTCCCCTTGTGCAAGGTGAGTGTCTGACAATATTTTGTGGAAGAGTAACCTAACAGTCTTATCCCTGTCTTAAGACTTGGTCCCCTTGTGACTGTCATTCAGATAAGGACATTGTCCCTAGGAAATACAGATTTTTGTCATTCCTAAAAATTGTTCATCACATTTGATTTACTTGAAATTGCCCTTTGGGAGCACACAGATGATTCACCAGTACAAAGTCAGCTGGACCTCAACACTGCCTTAAAGAAGGGGGCAAAGCAACATCCCTTCAGGCCTGTAGAAAGTAAATCTCTTGCTGATGTCAAAGCCTTTAGACCAAGGTTTTGCAGCACCAGGATCCACTTAGGCTCCATTTTAGTTGTCTTATACTGGTCTTCTGAGTGATTACAGGAATGTGTAAGAGCACTTTGTGCTTTCTGAACATGGGTGGCATTTGGAGTGCCTCTTGACCTCATTTTTTAGAGGCAAAGAGCAAAGGAAGAGGTTAAGAGAGCTGTATCTGACAGCTTTTGAGAAAAAAAAAATGGAGTGATCTGGAAGAGATGTGGAGAGGCAGAAATCTTCCAGCAGTATCCAGGGATCCCTGCAGCTAGCTGTGTGTTGAAGAATGGAAAAATGGATTGCTGGGGAATAAGGGTCTTCCAAGGACTGACATCCTGACTTCTGAGGTACCTGTCCAAGCCACTCAAAACCCAAGAAGTTTTCAAGTAATCTTTACATTTAGTAAACCAACTGACCCAGATGAGAACTTTAGGGACTTGGTCAGCTTTCCATTTGTAGGTTACTGGTAAGAACACCTAAGTTCCTTATAGAAATAAAAAAATAAAAAAAATAAAGCAGTAACAGTTCCACCCTAAATATATCATTTTATGAAACAGAAGAAAGGTACCTTGAAGTGGTTTTGGAGTGACTCTCATCACAGGCTGTTCATACCAGTTAGTCCAAAGACTAGCAAAGGGCTGGGGCACCTTTCCTGTGGGGATGGGCTGAGAGAGTTGGGGCTATTCAGTCAGCACAAGAGAAATCTCCAGGGAGCTCTTATTGTGTCCTTTTAGCATCAAAAGCAGCCTACAGGAAAGCTGGAGAGGAATGTTTTACATGGGTGTGTCATGATATGATGTGGGGGTGTTGCTTTATACTGAAAGAGGGTAGGTTTAGATTCTTTAGGAAGAAGTTTTTTACAAGAGGTTAATGAAAAACTAGGTTTTTCTGTCAGGTTGCCAGAGAGGTGGTAGGTGCCCATCCCTGGAAACATTCGATGTCAGGCCAGACAAGGCTCTGAGCAACTTGACTTATTTGAAAATGTCTCTGCTCATGTCAAGGGGATTGGACTAGATAACCTTTAAAGACCCTTTCCAACCCAAACCATTCTACAATTCTTTGGTTCTATGAGTGTTCCAGTAAGAGGCAAAAAATGGGGTCAAGGGAAAAAATCTGGGAGTATAAAAATGTGAAGGATCATGCTGATGAGTCCAAGAGCTCATCCTCGAGGCAATATTAGGGGCTTTCATGTGAAGAACTGGGGTGAATCTTGGACAGAAAGTAGGGATGTTTTTGCTCATTTCATTTCTCCTGCTTTCAGGAAAATGGGATTTTGTATATTCAGATAATCATAGACTTATTTGGCTTGGAAGGGACTTAATAGTCCCTTCCAAGGACAGAGACATCTTTCCTTGGACCACATTGTTCAGAGTCCCATCCAAATTGGTCTTGGACACTTCCAGGGATGGGTCATCTACAACTTCTTTAAAAAAGGTAAGTCAAAAATCTTTGTCTACCATCTCACTCTCCTCCTTAAAGTGACAAAAAAGCAGTTTAAATTCTCCAGTCTACTTGGACTATGAAAGGCTGATGCCACTTTTCTGTCTTACAATAATTATTTGAGCTATTAATTAAAATAATATAAAGCACTTGGAGCTTCATATTAATTAATGACACTGTATCTGTACATTTTATCGCTTGATTTATTGCAATCTTGGACACTAGGCATTAATGTTTCTCTGCACATTTTTGTCCTTTGACATTTCTGAAGCACTGCTCTGTTTTCTCTCCTGGTTTTAAACCATGATGAAGTTTAACTAGCCATCATTTCATGTTTACATCCCTGTTCAGCACCATCCTCATTCATTAGCTGTCAACACCAGGTACCAGCAGAGTTTCAGAAACTATTGGTGCCAATGTCTCACAGTTCACTCTCAGAAGTAATTAGTCACTTTGGTGAAATCTGTCAAGGTTCCCTCCTTCTAAATATATATGCACTGTTATTCCCTTCAACAAACTTCCTGTGTGGTAACCTGGTGTTCAGTCTGTAAAAGAGAAAGCTCCAGGAAGTCCTTACTGCATCCCTTTCAGCATCTGAAGATGCTACAAGAAATCTGGGGTTGCACAGTGACAAGATAGGGTCATGACAAAGTAAGCCCCACAAAGCAAAGCAAGCCTGAATCCATGATGCAGAATGTGATGCTTTTTTGGGTAATGTATGATTGCTGAACTTTGCCTGTGCCAGCAGCTGAGGGCAGGTGCAGCTACTTCTGGGGACAGACAAGGTTCAGCACATTGACTAAGGATCTGTCAGCCCTGGAGCACTGGGGCTTGCCTTCCCAAGCAGAGGGCTGGGTCAGAGCATGAAGACAAAGATTCCTGCAACCTGAATAACAAAAGTGAAAGTCAGCTCCCACTCCCATCTTCTTCCATTATGTTCCCTTTAATTATGGGGAAAGGGGGACCAAGCATCACAGTGAAAACTTACCTCCATGATTCCTGCCCAGACATGCAATCCTCCACTGACTCCAGAGGGAGTCTCATGTTTTCAAGCTCTCCAAAGGCCATCAATAGAACCCCACATTTCACATCTTCCCAACCTGGTTAGCAAATGCAAATGTCTCACCATGCAGAACTCCACAGGAATTCCTTCAGAGGGGTCGAAGGTCCCACATACAAACCTTGCTGCCCACTAATGCAGCAAAACAGTACATGGAGGATCACTGGGAGTCCACATGGGATTGCACCATCTTCCTTCTGATTTTGTTAAGGCAGTTTGTTCATGTTGGACACATCCAGAGCAACATCTCCACTTAATACATCAGTCAGGCTGTCCATGACTTGACACATCACTCAAAATGTTTAAATGGGGATCCTCCCCATCACTCATTGCATACAAAACAAAACAAAACCCAAAACATTTTTTGGGCAAATACAAAAAGTCCTTCTTGTCTTCTTCATCTCTCCCTTCACAGGTTTTATGATAATTTTCAAGTGTTTTTCTGCATGCATAAATCTATCTTTCTTAAAAAGTAGAACTGACAATGTGGAAAGCAACTCTTCTCCCAACAGAGATAATAATGCATGAAAATGTCATTACAAACCAGTTTCATATATAGCATGTAGATATAGGAATTATAAAAGTATCTCAATTTACCAGCTGCTATGAATCAATGCAAAGATGTAGTTGACAAGAACTGGAGTTACAAGCTGACATCGGAGTTCGTTTGAGGACAAGCCTGCTTTTCCCATTTATGCAAGGAAAGGAAGAATGACAAGGGCAGAGAAAGGGGGAAAAAGCACAGCACAAAACCATAATGACCACAAGCCACTGGTGACTTCTTTTCAGGTGATCTTTTTGGAAGATAAACGTAAGATCAAAGGTTACCTAAATGAAAGCAATAGACTGGGTAATTTTTTCACTCCTTATATCTCCTCCTATGTAGCTGAAGGACAAGTTACTTTCCCAAAGTTTGGATTAGCACCTGTAAATTGTGAGCATTCTGCAAGCAATGAGAGAGGCAGTTCTTGGCAGCCCTGACCTCGGATCTGCTGTGATCTGAGCCTGGTTTGTCATCTCCTGCAGTGACCTTACTGCCTCCCTGGAGCAGTCCAGTGATCTGCTTGGATATTTTTAGCACATCTATGGTGACAGTCATTCTGTTTTCCTAAGGACTGGAAAAAAAGAACCCTAAAAGACAGACTTTATAGTTAGAACAGGCTGAAGCCAGCTGAGGATCCTCAGAAAAAAAAATGTTTTTTCCCTCCCCCTGTGTTGAAAGGCAACCACTTTATAGTTAGAACAGGCTGAAGCCAGCTGAGGATCCTCAGAAAAAAGTGTTTTTCCCTCCCCTTGTGATGAAAGGCAACCATGAATTCTCCTATTTCTTCCTTTTGTTGCTAGCAAGGATCATTTCAACCCTCAGCTGCAGTTTCCACTTTTGTCAATATTCTAAAGAGATGGATTCTAAAGAATCAGGTCCTGAAGGGACCCAGGATGGGTGGGATGGAATCTGTATGGCCACACTAAGAGTCATATCAGCAGCCTCTCACCACAGTGCAGCTGCCACTGTCAAAAAAGGAGCAGGATGCCCTTCAACCCCGCTGTGTCCTCAGTAAAGTCATTCCTGGCAAGAAGCAGAAATAATGCACCAGCCAAAGAAGTTTGCAGGTGCTTGTTCTTCCAGTTCCCATTCAAGAAAAAGGAGACATTTATCAAAACTGGAAACTGAAAGTTCAAGCTGTAAGGTTTCCATAGACCACATGCAATGTGGTCTATGTGGAAAGCTGTTTTCCCTGCAGTGCAGCTAGTTCTTAAAGTTAAGTGCACAAGCAATTGCTGGCCAAAGTCTTGATGCTCAAGCTGCACTAAACTTATTTAGGAACTTGTAAGAGCCAATTAACATCTGTTAAAGTATTTTAAAATATTTTTCTATCAGGGTACAGCTACCAGGGTGACACCTGATGGAGGACAGGGATTATCAGGTGACTGCCTGGAACCTAAAAATTCCTCTGAAATGTCCAAAATGGCTCTTCTAAGAAACAGCTAGCATTTTAAGCAGTTTTATGAAAGACTGACTAAAAGGACTGAACCACATTTGCCAGCTTCTGATACAGTTTGTCAAACTATTGTGGCAGCCTCATGGGATGTAACACAGAGGCTGGATGACATAGCTTCAGCCTTGAATGTTCTGCAGGCCTGTGGCTTGCTGTGTAGCCACTTTCCTCCTGGGATATGTGTCACATGACATAGAAGTGGCAGGGTTTAAACAAAAATTGGTGGAGCTTGGTGTCTGCACTTTGTTGACAGGACTTATCCTGTTGCTATACCAGGACAAATATTCAGAAATAAGAGTTCCTTTTCATCTCCAACACCCATCAAGAAACTGTGCCCTACATTCCTGCCACACCACTGGGAAGAATGGGAAAAATTAAGTGGGAGAGGGCATATCAAGGCAGGCCCCTGGAAGACTTTTTCCCTGGCAGTCAGTCCCTATCACAGAGTCAGGCTTCCTCTCACACAGACCTGCCTGCTCCAGGTATTTACAGCCATTGCTGCTCCCTTCAGCAAATGCTTGTTTAGCCTGGAGCCCAAAACTTACCGGCTTTGCATGAGGACAACCCAACCTTGTCCTTTTCACACTCCATCCCTGTGCCACAGGCTTACAGGGAGTGTTCTTAACCAAGTCACTCAGTATTTCCCCTAATTTCTTGGCTGGAGGTATGGGGCAAGAAGGGTGCTATCAATCAATTGCCAAGTAATTGTAGCTTTAAACAGTCAAGATCATCATAATGCTTTCCATTTCAGACAGTTCAGGAAGAAAGAATAAGCTCTTTCCAGAGCTGAAGGCTCTCAGTACTAGCTCCTTGTCTAGAAAGTGCTTACCTTTACAGCACAAGCTCTCATTTCTCTATAGCCTACACTGCCCAGATAATGATCCCATAAAAAAGGCCACTACCTCAGTGTTTTCAGGTGAAATCTTCAGTCCTTTCCCACCAACACAGCATGAGCACAAGCATTTGGGGTGTAATTACATGATACCCACACATTTCCAGAAGACTCCCTTGGACAAGGGCTGCTATTCTTACAGCATTGCTTTCAGAACTAAACCACAAATAAATACACAGAACATCTTGTTTGCTTTTCTAGCAGCAGCCAAGAGCTTTATGACTGTCTGTTCTGCCTGAGGGCAGCCCATGCCCAGCACATCTTGGCCAAGCTACTCCAGGATATCTCTTAATTAGTTTGCTGAGATTCAGGGACAGGTGAACTTTAACAAGTCTGCAATGACTCAACATACATGAGCACCAAAAATCTCATTTAACCAGCTGTTCCCAATTGCAAAGTTCAAGGTGATGCTTCTGCAGAAGCTCTGTGCTCTTCAGCTGCCGTGAAATATCACAGCTCTATTGAAATTATATTTCAATAACCCTTTCAGAAGACTTATGGTCTAATATTGTTTGAGGATCCTTACATTATAATGCTAATCAATTTTATTCCTGACTCTGTCACTGACTTGTTTATCAAAGAATTCTATTTCACCTTTTCTTCATTGTTCCCATCTGAAAACAGGTTAATTAATTTTAAGAATCTCTATTTTTCAAAGTGCTTTCACGTCTGGAGACAATTCACCACACAATACTCAACAGTTGCTATGACCTTGGTTTACCTTGTAGAATTATATTAAGCCAAGGACCTCTTTTGAAGACAATATTGTTGCTGAGATGGGTCAAAATAGCCATGTTTTTTTCCAAGAGGGCTACCAGGTAACCTCTCATCTCATAATTTCTGCCTTGTGTAACAAAAGGGAAGTTAAATAAACACACAAGAGAGACTGCATAGAATGAAACAGGGAGTATTCATGACTGGGTCTGATCACATTTATTCCTTTTGAACTCGGTAGTGCTGCATGCCAGAAAACTTCCATTCATCTTCGCCAATTTAGAGGTTCTGTGGCATTTGAAGTAAATAGCAAAGCAAATGTAAGACAATGTTTAATAAATGGCACACTGACAAGCCTGAGTCCATTTTTCTTTGTATAAAGCAATACTGAGTTATTCTATTATTTTTCCTAATGTTTTCCTTCCTTTCTGACCCTAGTCTCCCATTGCTGGTTTACAGCAACATAATAATTGCTGGGCCAGTTTAAAACTGATCTTTTAAATCTTTTTTAAAGTCAATACCTTGGTTATAAATAGTAATGGCAATATGATCTTTCTTTGTGTTCCATATTGCACATGAAAGAGCTTCCTGGAGGCACTACATGACGGAGACCACACTTACATCCAAGGAAAATATAAGCCAGAATTGTCTATGAGGCTCTTTAGCAGTGCAGCACTTAGGTTCACAAATAGGAGAGTAGATGTTTATATAAGTAAAAAGGGGGAAGGAAACTTTGGGGAAGAGGCTATATCTTCTCTCAGAACAGCTGATAAGGTCAGAGAAGAGATGAGCTTCATCAGCTTGCTTAGACCAGGTGGCAAATATTATTTGCAACTACCAAGGCATAGACCTTGGTAGGTCTGAAAACAGACCTGCAGAACTTCACCTTTAAAATAGACCTACAGAACTTTACATGCTGAACACGAGGCTCACAACTGGCTCCTGTCTCACATTACCCCCCAGGTAGGGCACAGGTACCATCACAGCCAGGATGTCCCAGCCACTCCCTTCATCAGACTTCCCACATCCAAGTCTCCCAGTGAACAGGACCATGCAGAATGCAGGCTCCACCAGTGGGGGACAGGGGCACAAGCCTCTGTCACAGCTGCTGATGTGCCATGAGAATGGAAAGCTGTATTTAGAGAAGTCCTGGCTGTGAAAACCTGGCAATGAGCATGAGCCCTGGCAAAGATCAAACAGTCATTGGGAGAATTCCTCAGTAGGGGAGTGGGTAACACAGATCTTGTGTGTAATGTTAAACTTTGAGATGTCCAGCATGGACTGGACTAAAATCACAATTTAGGGCCAAACACAATACCTGTAATTTAACTGAGCTTCCAATGTCCTTTTAAAACAACAGTAAGGACCCTTATATGTGTGGACATATAGGAGAAGTGTGCCTTTCATGGTTAATTATAAGAACAACCTATAACACCAATCAGCTAATTGTCACCACAACACACCAAAATGGGCAATGAGTAAGAGAAGTCAAAGCTGACAGCCTTTGTGCTTTGTCATGTTGTCTTATGGGTCGTTTCTGACCATCTGTATGCAAGTACTGTATTGTTTGTCACCTGGAATAAATAAAACACAGACAATCACAGTGAGAAGGGCCAAAGTCCCTGGCTGAAGAACACCGTGGAGGCTGGCAGAACACACACCACTAGAAGAAGGCCCAGGCCAAGCATCATGTAATCCATCACCTAGTCCAAGTTCCATGGTAGAGTGCATAACACCTGGTGCCCTTTGGGATAAGATTTGGATAATTGTGAGGTCTGATAAATGAGTTATGCCTGTGTATAAAGCATCTCTGTTTGTCTTCAGATGTGTTTCACATTGAAGCTTTTGGGGGTTTATTTTTACCAAAGTTGCTGGAATCAGAGCTGCATTACTGAGAGGCCAAGGAGATCTGTTCTCCACCACTGGGTGGTCTTTGGAGCTCACCACTGCTAGCCAATACAGCTCTATGTAGACATAGACTGTATTACCCATTGAAATGATTCATGGCTTAGAGAAAGATACAGGGATCTCCTTAAGTAAGGAGAGGCATTAAGAACAGCTCAGCTGCTCAATCATTCTCTCCCATCTATGAAGGCATCATGTTGGGACATCCTTTCTCCTTTGATCCATAATTAACCTGAATTCCAGTCTTTGGGATTAATGAAAACATTGTCTGACCCTTTGCACAATGTTTATTGATAGGACAAGATGGTTATGATAAGGAAACTGTGAATTACTCCACCACACCTCAGAATGGTAGGTGAAGATCAACATCTCTACCCCAAACACTCCCTGTGTGAGACATTGTACTGCAGAGGCCACCTAAATATGCCACTCCCTCTCAGATCTTTGTTATGGCTGCCAGCCAGGTGTCAACTATGACGAAAGAAAGAAAATGTTCAGCAAAACTTCATCTAACTTTCTGTCCTCTCCAGTAATAATCATCTATCTCAGAATACCAGCAAGACAGCCACTAATATGACTGGATTTCCTTTCTGACATTGCTGTCTATTGAAACAAGCTAGGAATAAAATTATTCACAATATTAACAGCACTTATGCACCACTAGCCAAAATTTAAGGGTGCTTTGTGAGCACAAATTAATTAATCTGCATAGTGGGAACAAAAGTGGTGTGACTTTGACTATTGTCCCCTTACAGAAGCAAGACAACTTAGTTTTGCATGAATTTATTTCTGGGTCAAACCTTGCATATTTTGCCAGCATTAGCAGTAGTTAGAGAAAGGGAAAATATGCAAAAATGGAAGAGAGTGGATTAAAAATTTATTTCAAAAATTTCCTTGAAATAGAAGTCTTACAAGGGTCTTCTGAGTTCATGAAATATAAATAACATTTTAATAAGTTTAGATCAATAGTGCCCAGTCATGAAGGATTATCATTGATGCTGTGCTGGAAAGGAAAGTCATTGTAAAAATCTAGATGTGTTCAATTTCACGACAGATAAAAATTGAAACCCAGAGCTACACCTCAGAGTCAGAAGATCCAAATTCTTATCTAGACTGTAATGGGACAAATTGCTTAAAACCATATCTCTGTATAACTTCTTATGACCCTTCACCTTAAGATCTAGGATGATATCAGAGAAGGTGAATGTTGGTGTTTAAATGGGTTCTTGTCTCTCAGAAGAGTGAGACCACTGAAGCTGTTTTGCCTGTATTACTGAACTCAAGAAATGACTAGCAAATTTTTGGTTTGGCTTCAGCATAGACACATATTTGAATTTCTTCTTCTAATGTTACTTTGGACTTGCCCTAGAATGAGCTCCAGATAGTCAGAGAGGATTGAGGACTCAAGGTTAGGTGTGGGTGCTGGGCAGTGCTGTGCACCAGGGGACACAGTGCATCTCTGGGGAAAGAGTGGGTGCAGCTCATACCATTAGACAAAGATTATTAACTTCTGAATGACTATCATGGAGAAACACTAACACCATATGTGGCCCCTTTGGATGCTTCCTAATTGCCACCTCATGCTTACAAGCCCACTGTTTTAATCCTCTCTTCTGTGCTGCACTACCCATTCCTTTAATTCTATCAAGGTTTATGCAAATTATTACTTGGATTTGTAGATTTTTGCTGTTCTCTTAAACTTTCAGTTTAACTTCTTCTATAACTACTTTTTTTTTTTTAGCTCCAACCTAACAGCTTCACTAAGGTGTTTACAGAGACAGAAGTTGCATTATGAAAACTGTATCTAAAAAGTCTCAAGAAATGGGGCTCTGCAGTTTTTTCCCCTATGGGCCAGAGTCTGTTCCTTCCTTGGTGTTGCCCCACAGTCATTCCATCCCTTTTCAGAGGACATCAGTACATCCTGCTAATGTTTTACATGCATGCAGACAGCATGGATGGGTGAATTAATTTCATCACTTGATCAGGCATTCATGGAAGTAGAAGACCAGAAGGACCTTTTTACCTTAAGGAACAGTATTTAAATTTACATCATCTGTGAAAAATTTGTGTCCTAATCCTCTGAAAAATTGTCAATAAAGAATATGCTGCAAAATCTGCATACTGTTTGTGCTATGCATCTTTCATGTTTTAAAATATTTTTCTAATGTGTAATTTACACTTTTCTTGATAATTAAAATGATTAATGTGAACTGATTTTTTCCTATTTTACAAGAAGTAGAAATTATGACATTCTCATTAGCCTCATCATACCATTTTGTAGACTAAATATGATTTAATCTGTTCTTTAGATTAACACTCTTTTGACAGCTTTTTCAATTTTTTTCTGTCTATTTAATTTGGATTATTTCTTTTTGCTTATATCTTTACTTCAAAATTACTCTGCTTATTTTTAAAGTTACACTTCTCTGGTTACATCCAAAACCTTGCACAATACTTCTCAAAAGAAAATGTTTGCAACAACATCCTTTTATAATGTAATTTCAGCTTGTGATCCCCAATATTCTCCATTCTCTTTTTGGCAGTTGTACCAGAGCAAGCATTAACCACTTTGTATTTGTCCATCTTTCTAAATTGTAGCACTTGGCTTTCATGGAATCTCATCTGACCACTTTCAGACATTCTCTGCAATTCAAAGCTGATCTCCTACTAAGACTTCACAGCCCAATTCTATCCAGGGGTCTCTTCAACTGTGCTGAGCATGTTGCCTCTTCATCATCAAAATCACTGACAAAATAATTTCCAGCTCAGCAGACAGACTTGGCCCCTCTGAACCCCCGTCTTTCACTGTAAAAATCTCCTCTTTCCCTGTGGGTCTTCAACACATATTTACATCCACTGCCTCCATTTAGACCCCATGGTGTAACCTAGGACCCTCTTAAGAGAGGTGGAAATGAAGGAGGAACGACTGACACAACCCAACATTTGTCCTGCTGAACTCCTGAGTCAGTGAACTTTGGCTTTCAGGCGCCTAAACTCTATTCTGCTAGTGTACATGCTAGAGCCAACTGGGAGATCATCAACAGCATCACTAAAGCTGGATCTATTATTTCCAAACAGACCTCATCTTCTGCGTCTACATAATTTTCCAATTCTCTTTCAAAAAAGAAAATTAAATTAGTTTGGCCCAATTTGCCATTGACATAGCTGCACTCATGGCTTTTCATGACACAGCCTTAAGTCGAAGGAAGCACCTTTAAGAATATTTTATTATTCTACAAACCTGAAGAAACTGATAATTTAGTAATCTTTTCTTGTGTCTACCTAGGTAACAAAGTCAAAGTAGCTGATCTTGAAATCCCTGATCCAATGTACGCTTCCCTTCACTCCTCTGGGACCACAGTGCCCTTGCTGAGTTCCCAAAGATAATCACAGATAACTCAGAGCTCTCCTTAAATCTGCTCAATTTTATCAGGTCCTGCTGAGCTGACAGCATCTATTTTATATAAATAATCACTTACTTTTGGTTCCCTCCCTGATCTCATTTGCATTTCAATTTCTTTGTTAAAATTAATTTTGCCGTGTATCTAGGTATAAGTAATATTTTTGGGGGAGAAGACTGAAGCAAAGATGCAATTACTTTCAGTCTTCTCTGAAGTCTTGTCCCCTTTTTCTTGTTCTTCCCATTAATGGTGGGGTGCTACACACTTTCTTTTCCTTCTTTATATTTCTAATGTATTCACAGAACATTTTCTTGTCAGCTTGGTGATTTTAAGTGCTGGATTAGAACTTGGACCTTTTGTGTTCAATCTTTACTTTGGGAAAGATTTAAAGAGGAGCAGGGAAAGAATCAAAGGAGAAATCCAATGAGAAACTGAAGTAAAAAGCAAGAGCATGGCAGGAAAGGAACAGAGTTGGAATATATTATTAAATAAAATAACTTCTCTGTAAATGCAGTCATATTTTATCACACTCAGTTTAAAGATTTATTCTGTATGTGTAGATAAAAAATATTAATCTGGAGAAACCATAGTGGTGTTTTAAATCATTTGAATTTCTGGGGACATATCAAGGGTGAGAAAATCTGTGAATCTGAATCATTCTGAATAAAAATTAGTTGTTGTGCTTTTCCAGAGTACCACCACAAGTCACCCAGGCCATTTTCAGCTCACTCAGTTGGTGCAGCAGTAAAGGTCACTTTTCAAACAGACCTGATGCTGGCAGTGGGCCCCTGATACCCAGCACACCTGTCTAAGCCAGTCTCTCTCAGAAGATCATCTACAAAGACACAGCTGATGGAACTGGGTCATTGCTTCACCCAGTCCTGAAGCCTTGGAGGGTATCCTGGCAACACCCCCACCGACTTCACAGGTGCCAGGCTGTCACCATGTCCTCTTCCAAAGGGAAAAGGAGCAGGTTCTCTGCTGCTGCCTGCAAGGAGGGAACAGCAGCAGGTCCATTGAGTACATACAGTGCAGAGCAGGGAGCTCAGGGCTGCCATTAATAAAAGGAGTGTTGTTTCCCCTCTGTGGGAATGAGTTGTTATCCACAGTGTTGGTACTGCATGGCAGATGTCACCTTAAAGATGCTGGACAACAGTGACATGCTGGTTTTTGACCACTGTCAGTAGCCTGACACTGGACACTGCAGAAGAGACCTAATACTACCAGAAAGTTTGTTACCCCTGGGGAATGAATAGATGAATCACCTGGTAGAGAATTATCCCTTCATCTGCCTCCTTAAGGGTTCTGTGTCTTTTACTTGTGTGCACAGGTAAAAGATATCTGGCTGCCAGGCTGTGGAAATGTGAGGGTACCTAAGCATGCACATTGTAGCACTCCTTGAATGGCTTTAGATCTTTAAACTGACTTGACATTTCAAAGTTGTACTCCAGTATTGAATTTTAGGTACATGGGAGAAGCCGGCAGTACATTCTTTCCTCACAGCAGACATGGAGAACAGGTCCAATGCAGATCACATTTAGAGTAAAGCTTTCAAATATTTGGTAGCTGATAAGTGGGAGCTCAGCCTATTCCATTAATTAATTTTCTTTGATATAATTTTTCCCCGAGGGTGCTTTTCCAATTTAAAGCTATGACTCTGAGCTTTACACTTGGATATCAACTATGACTGCTATTATGGCCTGAGCAAATTGGGTGATTTAGATCCGAGGCAAAAGGGGCAGACCCAGGTCTAAAGAGTTAATGATTTTAAAAGGTGTGACCAGAGAGGAAGAGAGAGGGAGAGAGGGAGAGATGGAGGGAGGGAGGGAGGGAGGAAGGAAGGAAGGAAGGAAGGAAGGAGAGTTTATGGGTTCTCTGTTGGAGAAATTCCTCTTGACCTACATTTTTGTCCCTAAAATGCATTGGGGTTTTGCAACAATTCCATTTTTTAATAATCAGAGTGATGAACAACTGGTGAAATAAGGTGAAGGAAGGAAGGAAGGAAGGAAGGAAGGAAGGAAGGAAGGAAGGAAGGAAGGAAGGAAGGAAGGAGAGTTTATGGGTTCTCTTTGAGCAATTGGAGCAATTCCTCTTGACCTACATTTTTGTCCCTAAAATGCATTGGGGTTTTGCAACAATTCCATTTTTTAATAATCAGAGTGATGAACAACTGGTGAAATAAGGTGCTTTTTAGTGCTCTGACAGCATTAATCACTGGCATAATGAACTCAAGGCCAGAGCACTGTCACAGCAGATTTATAAATCAAGGGGATCCCTAGAAGTATATATGCAATGCAGGATCCCTTTGATAACCTCTTATGGAATCTGGTAGAGAGAAGATTGCATTATTTAATCTCAGTGTTGTTTTTCAGTCCTAATATTTTCTTTTTCTGATTTCAATCATATTCCAGGAAAACATCTCTGTGTCAGAGAGCATTTAGCCATATGCTCACTAGGCAAAATGACTTGCTTAAATCCTGTGAACTCCAGTGACACAAGTACATGCAAAACAGTTCATCTGAATTTGATTTACATTAAAGTTGGAATTTACCATGCCAGTAAAAGTGCTTCAAATTTATTTCTTTTTCCTGCATCATCATTAAAGATGATGTGATCATTAAGAGCAGCTTAAGTTTGCACTTGTAACTTTGGCTCAGGTCTGCCCAGTCCAGATCCTGTGGATTCTGGAAAGACAATGTTTGGATGCTTACATAACTCCTCAGCTTTGATGTGGTTCAGTTTATTTATAACAGCAAGCTCTTGTGAATAATAATTCCGGCTTCAAAGAGTTCATAGTCAGCTTCAAGTTCTTGGCCCCACGCTGCTCCCCTCCAGAAGAGCAGTCTGGTTATCAGGGCACATCCCTGCCACCCGTGGGGGAGCGAGCACAGGGACAATACCTCCAGTTTGATTCCGGCTGGGCAAAGCTCAGGACAGTGCCATCAATCAGTAAACTAATTCACTGGATTGCCAACATTTTCAGACATAATTTTGATGTTCAGTTTGAGCCTTTTGTCCTCTACTGAGTATTTTTAGAGACTCTTGCCACTGGCATTGGTGAAATATTTACAGATGAATTCTTTGACTTTCGATGTCATCCAAATGCTCTAGGTGGCAATTAAAACTCAAAATAGAGCAATGACAAATTCAGAGTTGTGAAAAAATTTCTTTGCTCAGGACAATATTTTCACTTCAATCTATTCACTGAATTTCTATTGACATGTACAGGAAATTTGCCCAAGGGCCCTTGAAGAAAGACGAAACATTTTGCCAGTATTGCATAAGGATTCTAAAAGCATTGTGTTTCACCAACCTGATCTGACTTTCTGTCCTAAGAGAAAGGCACCAAGCACTCAGAAAAGAAATTTCTGAAGGAAAAAAATTCAAAGGGATTTTCCAGTCTTTTGGTTTGTGTTATAAAAACAACATTTTGAGGTCTGAAGATTCAGCAAGGAATATAGCTTGTGTTTCTGGATTAAATTGGACTTGTACATTGCTAACTAACATATCAGAAAATTGGTATTCACCTACACTATGGCTCTTTGAAGCTCTGTGTGGTGGGGAAAATCACATGTGGAGCCTTTTGTGAACCAATTAGCTCATCATTTCATCTTTCCAAGGGTATGCTATAACATACCTCATTTCTTCTTCCTAGGTCAGTAATTTCGGGCCCCTAATAATTTTTATGGCTCTCTTGAATGCATTCTAATTTCCAGTAGTTAGAACTTAATCCAATATGCCCAGTGCAGTTATAGCAAAGCCTCTAAGAGCTAAAAAGGGCTTCAGTTATCTCTTTGGTCTTTAACTGCAATATGTTTTGCTTTATTTGTTGATAATATAAAAAATGACAAATTATATATCCCCCATCATGGAAATGAATGTGCTCAAGCTATTTTCCACACACTATATAGAGCAACTAGTATTTTTCTGACACACAGTTTTACTTTTTGTTCTGTATTTCTAGCCTGTTTCTCAGTGTCTTATTTCTGTAATTTCATTAGCATGCACAGAAGCTCTAGCCCATTTAAGAGCTGTATTCATTTACTCACAATGGGTGATCACCTTGTAACAAAAATCTGCCAGTTACAAGGAATTAAGGCAAAATGTGTCTGCCATCAAGGAACAAACAATCTGAATGCAATGCTGAGACAGCACATGGAGAAAAGAAGGACAACACCACTCTTGTGGTTTAACGCCAGAATATTTTTGATGGGCACTACAGAAAGTCTCTCCTCTTCTACAGAACATAAAAGTTTCAATTGGGCGGGGACTGCCTGATTGGCAGATCCTCAAGTGTCGGCCAGCCAGGCTTTTGCTGAATGTGGATCTCTAATGTTTGATGGTCCCACCACCCCCTGCCCTCAGTGTAGTCTATAACAATCTTCTGCATCACTCAGCTTTCCCAGAGGCTGGGGCATGATGTGGGATTTGATACACCCACTCAGTACCAAGTGTCTATGAGGCTGTTTCCCAAATGAATACCATTGTCTGAGTCCATTATTTCTTTGAACATTTTCTTTTCAAGGTCCAGTGTAGTGTTCCAAGTGGTGCCATAGGGCACAGGTTATGTTTCCAGCCATCCAGTGGTTGCTTTCACATTTGTAAGAACACGGTTCTTGCCTTGGCAGGTTTTTGGGACTATTTATTTATTGAGTAAGATGTTTTATGGTGTGGAAGATCCCTTTGGCCCTTGGATCAGGAAGATCCCTTTGGTTCAGGTCACCTGTTCTGCCTATGCTCCCTGATGACTCCTGTGAACCTGCTGAGAGCAGAGCCCAGGACACTGAGAAGTCCTTGACTCAGGGAAACCCTGCTCAGCCCCAGCTGGAGTGTGTTAGCACTTATCATTGGACTAAATTAAAAATAAAGCACTGTACCAGCTACTGAGAAGAAAATTAACTCCATTTCAGCCAAAACCAGGGGGTGTTGACACATGGGTGTTGACTGGGCACTCTTCAGAGGGAACAGAGAGAAAGAGGCACTTTCAGAGAGAGTTTTGTCTGGTCTGCTTTAGGCATTCACCTTGGCAGGACACACCTTAAATATGCTGTGTCTCTTCACTGAGTAAGTGGGGCAGGACTCTACTCTGTAGGTGTCTAATGCAGGGTGAGATGAATCCTGTTTTATTTCTCTCCATTTACAGCCCCATTCCGAGTCATGTACAGCTGCAGTGGATGCCTGATTTCAGCTATAGCAGCTAGTTTGGCACCAGAAACTGAGGGGGGTGATAAGTGAGTTTGATCAGGACTAATTTCCTAGGATCTGCACAGACAGTAGGGAATTTCTACCCCACCTAAGCACAGCTCTCAAAATAAGCTAATTACCAGCCTCTCTGTCCCACTTTCACAGTTTTACAGCTTTGATCATGGGAGCCTTTGAGCCAGACTCCTGACTCCCACATTACATATGTACAGACTCCTGCACAACAAGCCCATTTTGCCTAAGGACCCCCTGGGTGTGACTTGAGAAATAATGCTAGACTAAAATAGGATTTTCATTTTCTCTAGATATAGTTCAAGTGGCCAGGCACATTGCTGCTAGTGGATACTTGGATCATATCATCAACCATGAACACCTTCTGTAAATATCTTTTCTGCAATAAATACCACATAATTTAGTTTGCTCTTAGTTCTAAAAGCAAATTTCAGCTTCTAGAAACTGAACAGCCTGAGCTGCTTCTCAGGATGAGAAGAATGACTGAAGGAAGTGGGTAGATGTGTTCAACAAAACAAGCAGCACAATACCTTCATAGAGGTGCTTTATTTTTAATTAAAATAGGCTCTTGTAAGCTGCCACTGTGCCTCAGTCTCCCTCACTTTAACAAAGAGACCACGGCAGAGCAGTGCTCTGCAAGGTGGAAGATGTTCACATTGAAAATGTTGTTCATTTGGTGCTGCTCCAGTATTGTCCATGTCTCAAGGTCATTAGCAATTCTGCCTAGAGCCTCATTTGACAGGCACTGAAGTTGCTCGAGTCTAAGCACTGTAAGGCTCAGTGGAAATGATGAGATTTCACAAGCTATATTCAGCTTGCTAAGATATAAGCAGACACCCACTGGGCACACTCAGGTCTCTCAAGCTGAGCAAGCCAGCCCGGGAGCCAGGGTTGACTTGGTCACTCTGTGACATGTTCTCAGAATGACAGAACAAAAGCCAGCAGGTCAGAATGATGGCCATTAGACTGTTTCAATTCACCAAAAAAAGTTTTATTTCACCTTGGGCTCCAGATTCAGTATTGCTTATGTCAGGAGAAAGCAGTAATAAATAATGAGAGAAACCACCAGATTTTCACAAGATAAATAGTCCCAAGGGCACATGCAGGACAGAGTTCTTTTTTTTCCCATCTCTTGCAAAAGAACTGGCTTCATACTCCTTCTTTGTTCTTCTGTCCTACTTCTTGCAGCAGCATCTTTGTTGAGACCTTAAAAAACGGCACAGACCATTATTTACACTCCTGAATTTTTCTCAGTCATCCTCAGGAATGGCTCTTTACCCCAGAAAAATGGGAGGGCTCCCTGGACTGCTCACAGTGGAGACAGTGGCAGGCTTTGTTGTGACCCAGGCTTTTCTTGTCACATACAAAATGTTGGCAGGAATTAGTCTCCACTGGAAACCCCTGCCTGCTTGAGACAGAGAACAATCCTGTCTTTAAACAATCCTTAACAATCCCTAGGAAGAGGATACTGGAAGGATCTGCTGGGACAAATCTCATCTCCAGCTGTCACATATCATCAAGTTCCATCTAAAAGCTGATCATGCTTCTAAAAAAAAAAAAAACCAAAACAAAACCAAAACAAAACAAACAACAAAACAACAAAACTATAAAAACATTTTTGTTCTTATTAATGCTACTGGAGGTTCTTCCAGAATCTCAACAATTGCTGCAACAATTAGGGGTGTTTTTTCTAACTTTCAGACATTTATCCATAAGCAGTTAGTACTTAATTTTCCTTATATCTTTATTACTGAAATTAACTCATTCTGATATTTCCCTGGTGCTGACCCACTGGTGTGTTTATAGCTGACAGCCACACCTCCTCTCAGGTGTCCTTCTGCAGGATGAGACAAGCTCCCAGCTTGCTCAGACTCTTTCCAAGTGGTGAACTCTCCCAAGTCATCACCATGGCCACTGCAGTATAAACTCATCTTTCTTTTCCAAGAGGTGAGGAGAAGGGTGCAGTATTGCAGCACAATTTAACATTTCCCTGCTGGAGAAACTTCCCCTGAGACACTCCAGGAGTGCCTTTGCCTTCCTCACACCTGCACCATTTCTATGGCTCATGTTCAGCTTCTTTTTGACTATTACATGTCTTTCTTCTCCTTGGTTGCCTCCTGCTGATGAGCTCCCAGCTTATTGCAGAAATCCATCTTATTACTCCCTAAATCCCTGCTACAACAAAGTGTTTAGGTTTCTAATTCCTATTTAGACAACTCCTAACATCCCACTGAAATCAGTAGGAATCAACTGATGCTACCCTGCTCCCACTGAAATCAGTGGGAATTTGGTTTTGTAGTATAGAGCAGACTACCAGCTTTTCTCTAAGATGCTCATAATAGAAACATTATCAGCAGGAGACAAGACACCATGAACCTTCATATTTATAATAATTATTTCAGGAGTAATAAACCAGAAGGTGCTTTTAAAGACCTAGTAATGAATTCAGAAAACAAAATAGTTATGCACACTGATTTGAAAGCATGCAGTCTTGAAAAAAAAAAAAAAAAAAAAAAGAACTATACTAACTCAGAAGCCCTATTTGGTAAGGGAAAAAAATATTAATACTAAGTCAAAAATGGCAAACTACTATTAATAATGATAATAATATAATAGTCCTAGTTTTCCTCCCTGAGTCAGAAGGGCCAAGTGGAGCTTCATTGAAAAGAAAATTGTCCCTCCTAACCTTCTGGTCCCCTAAATTGCTGTTGGTACTCCCAGGAATTTTCAGTTTCAAGAGCTCCTGTGAGTGAATCTTGAAAGACAGTGATCAGAGAGAGTGATCTTTGATTATTGTATTCTCCACATTGCTATTTCTGACATTTTCCAAGACTTCCATATGTTTTTTTTAGTGCTACAGTCTAGCCTTGCCAAATTGCTAAATTATTACAGGATGATACTGCTTGGGATATCGCTTGAAAAAATAGGACATAAGAAGAGAAAAGTCTTTGATGGCAAAATCACAATAATTTAAGAATGTGTTACTCCAAACAAGCCAAAACCAGACAATTATTTGTTGGAAAACCTAGACTGTAAGAATATTGCTAATCACTGGGTTCCGCAAAGTAATCAAAATGTGTGTTTTACTTCCAACCTTCTTTATAAACATGAAATAATGCAGTAAAACATGAGAAAATACTGCATTATAATAATTACATGACAGCTCAGAAGCAAAGGCATGTCAGTTTTCTTCTAAGGTAATTTTTTTCTTGGAAATTTACCCAGTAGGACTGGCATTTCTTCATGCATCAGAGATAAGCCATTGTTGCAGAAATGGGTGCAAGAAAGGGGTAACCAGGACCTCTGGGTGCTTCCCTGCAGCTCCTGCAGGGGCAGGAGCAGAGCAGAGCACTGAGCCCCAGGTCTGCACCCAAACACCCACCTCTTCACCTCTCAGTTAAATGAGAGGACCAATTCCAGCATAACTTCTCTTAGTAAAGGTCCAAAATGCTTCATATCATCAAGCTGTGGTGAGATTTCCCTGACAAAAGTTTTTTGGAAAAAAACTGAGATAGTTCCCAATGAGAAGACCCAAGCCAGACACAAAGGCTGGCAAAGTAAAGATGTGTCCCAGGAGACTTCAGCAGACTTGCAGAGCAGCCTGAAGATACAGCTGGAAGATTTTTCCCATCTCTCAGGCTTTTTAAAATAACTCAGCCCCCAGAAAAATCCAGATTTATAGTTCCAGGGGTAACTTGGTGAAGCTGGTGTTGTATATTAAAGAAGCACCATGAAGAAATTTAACCCCAGGAGTGTCATTTTGTATTTTTGTGTGTTTGCACATATATCGTGTGTATATATATATATATACACAAATACAAAAATAATGGAAAACAGAGAGATGCTCAGGTACTTCTTAAAGAATCAGAGAAAATGCATGGAGGTGCAAAAAGCAAAGATATGTTGACAGAAATGCTCCCATTCTGTGGATTAAGAGATGGATCCTGCAGGGTGGAACAGGCCACTGCAATCTTCCCTAAAATCTGGACTAGGTTTGTGTTTAATGAGGATAGCTAATTTCCTTGAAAGGACATCAAGTAAGGGAGAATTTAGCACCTTTACTGGTAACTTCTTAAATGTCGAATTAATCTCACAGCTAGGACACTGCCATTTTTTTCTAACTTAAAATACATCATACATATAAGAGAATACAAGGCTGGGAAAGACCCTGAGAAGCCTCTTGATTAATTTTTTTTTTTTTTTCAGGTACGATCAGTTTCACTTAATATGCTATTGTATATGATGTTGATTCTCAGCAATCTGCAGGGACACAGATAAGACCAAATCCTCCATTCCCACTTTCTCACAAATAACCTGAATCGATTGTGCTCTTTATATCTTCTGAATAAAGGTTTATCTCATTATTTCTCAATTAGTGTTTTGGTCTGGTCCTCTTCTGGACTTCCTTTATTTCCATATGTGTTTGGAAGGATGTCAGCTCAGTTGGATGAAATATTTAGTTCATGAACTGTCCAGTGCTGTGTCTGAAGAAAGGATGACTTTCCTACAAACTTTTCTTTTAATACATCTATCTCCTGCAGAAACATTTGTGCTCTTTCTTTCCTCTCCTTGTGTCCTTGCACCTTGATTAGGCATTATGAGTCTTAATTTTCTGGATGAAAATTAAAAAAACACACCTTTCTAATCATTCCTCTCATAACATGTGTTAAAAAGCAAATATATATCACCTGCTGTATCAGAAGTGAAAGCATCATATGTTATCTGACCAAGAGCTGGTGACCAGACAAATCCTCTACTAAAGCCCTCATCTAGCAGTAGCTATGTTAATAACTCCATTTCCAGTTGTGTCAGTGAGACAGTTTTTCATCCATCTGTTTTTTGCCCTGTTGATTCCCATTAATTCAAGATTTTAATCAGTGTGTCAGGCAGTATTAAGTGAAGCGCTTTGGAGAAATCCAAAGGTACCTCCTCAGCACAGCTGTCTTAATCATCCAAACCTATAATCTTATCAAAAAGAGATAACAGACTTGTTTAACAAGATGTACGTTCCATTAAAACCATTTTGCCTGCCATCAATTAACTTCTTAAGGTCTAACTCTTCACTGACAGAGTCCTGAACTTGCTGCCCCCCTGCCTGGCTTGTAAGAAATATCAGACTGACTGATGGTCTCTGGTTTCTCCCTTTTCTCTCTTATACAGGAATTAAAAAAAAAAATGTCTGAAGATACTGACTGCCTTATATGCCAGGATGAATTATCAACTAACCACGGCAGATCTGGGACATTCTTGCTTCATCCTTCTTGATGCCTAATGTAAATTATTTTCTTGATTTGTTTATTTGAAGAAATCTGGTATCAAATTCTGCTTCATATCTTCCTTTGATATGGATAGTATTTTTTTTTTTTAATCCACAACATTACTTGGGCTTAGTTTTTGTTTTGTATCTTTTAAATATAGAACAGAAATATCTGTAGATAATTTTTTGTTACCATTTTTGATCTTATATATACTTACTGTATTATTTTATGTCTGAATCCAGTAGATAACTTATTCACAGAACTCACAGAATTCATAGAATGACTAAGTTGGAAGAGACCTTCAAGGTCATCAAGTCCAACCCATGCCCTAGCACCTCAACTAAACTTTATGCTTGACGCTCACCATGATATTTTATGAAAATCCCCTTACCAGGATTTTTTCTCCTGAGAGGCTGAGAAACCTCATAAGAAAAGAAAAGAAATATTTATCTGCTGCTGTGGAATGCAACAGGTGCATCTTTGATTGGTCCATGTGAGTTGTTTCTACTTAATGACCAATCATGTGTCAGACTCTCTGCGAGTCACAGGTTTTTATTATTCATTCCATTCCTGTCCTTTCCTAACCTTCTGATGAAATCCTTTCTTCTATTCTTTTGGTATAGCTTTAGTATAGCATTTTTAATATGATATCATAATATAATAAATCAGCCTTCTGAAACATGGAGTCAAGATTTTCATCTCTTCCCTTATCCTGGGACCCTCAAACACAGTGACACTTGACCTTAGCTTTTCTTTTCTGCCCTAAAATATTTCTTCTTATTGTTTGTAGTCCTGGCAAATGTTGCTATTCTATTGACTCTTTAACTTTTCCTATCAATTACTTATTATATTTTAAAACTTGTAACTTTCATTTGCAGTTTTTAACTTCCAATTCTTTCCCGTTCTTTACATTAGGGAAATGCTTCTTTCATAGGAACTTTTTCCTACAGGATGCCTTTAGAAAAACAACCAACCTACCAACCAAACAACTCAGTATTCTTATTTTGAGTTTGGCAGATCATGATTTTATGGACCTTCGGGAGTATTCAGATAATGAACTTACAGAACTTCATTAATCTTTGCCACTTGTGTTCCCACATTGCAAACAGAGGTTTAAGGAGAAGACAGTTGTGTTGTCCCGTGAAAGACAGGCAGAAGTTGTAGCTGCTAAACATTTTACACTTCAGTATTCCAAAGGTGTATTCCAGCAGTCTTTCTGACCTGGAATCATATATGAACAAATCATGGTTACTTGAGTTGAGATGAAGAGGGTCTTCTCTTTTTCCTTTCCCTCCCAAATTTATAGAGCCAAAAGGATTCCCCACTCTTCCCCAGGACCTTTCCTCTTTACAACCAAGAGGGAAGTCTGTCCCATTTGCAATGTCTCCCAGTTCTGTGTAATGAAGCTTCTTATGATGTCACCAGTTACAGGGCAGGTCACTACCAGGGGATTGTCCCTCCATACCTCAGGATCACATCTGTAGTCAAAAGATGCCTCACTCCTCCTAGAAAGGTACTGCACTGTTCTACTCCTTTTTCTTTTCCTTCTTTTTTTGCAGGAGACCTGCCTAATTTTGCTAAGACTGTTCACCTCTTTTGGCCAATCCTAGCTGCTCTCTGAGTATCCATTTTGAGTTGCACAGAGCTTATTTTCTTTTCCATTTTTTGAACCTGTTAGTTCTCTCATATTCTTGTCTACCTAACCACATGGAGATATAATTTCCTTTCCTGTCCTTTTCCAAGCTGTTTCTTACTCCATGCCCTGGTGATAGAACCTCCATTTCTGAGAGAGAAGGTGCTGGGCTGTTGTGTGTATCTGGAAGTCAGGGAAGTCATGTCTGCTCCTGACATATATGATCAGCTATTCCTCAAGAACATAATTTTCTATACCTTATAAGAAAAGACTCTCTCTTCAGGAAGGATTTTCACGCATGTTGTGACCATTGATTTCTGTATAATACTTGATAGTATTGAGAATTAAACTTGTCCCTAGAAAGCAAGACCACCAATCTCTCTCCCATTAATTCCCATGTAAAATCCATTAACTAAAGAGATCTTGCATGCTTCAGCTGAGAGAGACTAGAAAAATACATTTCATAGTCAGTTTCTCACAAAGAAAATTGAAACAAACTACTGATATTTCAGACCTAAAGCAAAATGTATCTTTCTGGGAAGTTTATCTGAGTTTTTTTCAATATAAAATTCTTTATTTTCAGAAATCTAGACAGGAAAATTGCCCACTTTTCCTCAATTGAGCTGAGATGTTTTTTGTAAGTGTTAACAAGTAGAAGGCTATATTTGAGTACACCATGACATCTCTATAAACAAAGCATACTTGGGGAGGAGAGATGGAAATGAACTCTGATTCCCATTTAAGGTTCAATCTTATCACTCTTGAATACATGGAACTTCTTACACTTTCAGCACATGGATGCAGGATGAAAAGAGGGATTGCACAGTAAAACTTCCTACCAAAAAATGCAATGTTGAAAGCTTTCAGTTGAGTGTCCCATTCTTTGTGTAAACTGCAGATCATTAAAATGTCACAAACTGAGATCTGCATCTTAAATTTGGACTTCTGAAATGAGCAAAAGGAAAATTCTCTAGGTCATGTAATTTCAGGGTCCGCAAATGTCAACAAAACTTCATAGTCTGGGGTGATTAACATTCAACTGCAGCAACTGCTACAAAAATCTTTTTTTGTTGTTGTTCCACAGCCTTAAAGATGTAACCATAAAACTGTCCAGCAATTGTTGATGCTGGATTGGGTTTCTCATGATTGGTTCTGGACACAATTTTCAAAATTCCTACATTGATTTTCAATACCTGGTTTATAAAACATTGGAGGATGATGAAATGAGGAGTAATGAGCCTGTGTGCATCATTGAATCCAAGGGTGAAGACATCAGGATACTGAATTCTGAGGTCTTTTAAAGTAGCTGCACCACCAAGTTTTTGTGCTGTTTGTTCTCAGGATGAGGGCACACAGCAGGGCAGCATGAACTTTACTGTACTTCAAAACCTTTATTCCTTCCTCGGGTTACCCTCCACCATATGAGGGAAGAAAAGGGATTAAATCCCCTCCTGCCTGGATTAGCTGTGGAGGGCAGGCAGCTCCCAAGTACCATTTTCTGTCAGTGGATGTCAGATCCACAGCCATGGGCCACTAAACAGGTAAGGTGGCACTGTGATTATTTCAGTGTAGGTATGGAAGGAATAGATGGACCTAAAACTCCTCCAAGGGCACTTGGTGTCTCAAAGCCTTCCACCAGCCAGGGTGCACCACATCATTCACTGACAGATCAATGTACCATGCTGGAAAAGCACCAGTGTTGGAAAGTGGCTGCAGTGCAAGAACAAGTCTGACCATGTTTGTTCAATCACCTGTGGGTGTTTTGAGCATGGAGCTTCTCCAAGAATGGATCCTAAAATCAGCAGGTTATTGCTTGGCAGGTTCTGCCATGTGCAAGTTACTCTTTGCTGGAATTCTTGTGTCTTTCTGGCCCTGCCTTGGAGTGCATACAGTTAATTTATTACCACACCTGCTGTCCCCAAGGTGTGTTTCAGAATGACTTCTCTTTGATTCGGCATTATTACCATTCCCTCCCATCACCATTTAAGTCATATCCCCTCCCTGCATTTTTCCCATCTGAATTTAAAGGGTTTGAGGAAGCAGAGTTTAATCACTGAGCTTCACTGGCTTTATTATGTTCTGGCATTGAACCTCAAAGCTTGGCAGTAAGTGAACTTCATAATAAGTTATAATGATCCATTTTTTCTTATGTATGGTGAATTTCAAACCCCGTTCTCCGATAATTTATTATTTCTACTTAGTATATTAATTATTTTATTCTCCCAAGCTCCAACATGTAAGAAAAAATGCCATGAAGCAATATAGATCTAGACATGCTTCCACCAAAGACAAAAACCCAGCCACTGGCAATTTCGTTGGAAGTTCACATACTTATAAAATTGTTTAGATGGAAATTGCTTCATTACCAAAGTGATTTATAGTGTTATCTACAAAGCTGGCTTCAAGACTCAGGTAGACACAAAGATAACATCCAGTTTCAACTCCTAAAATAGATTCCTGACACTGCAAGTCCTTACAGAATTGCTGGAACCTCACCTTCCGTGGTCCTCTGGTTGGTCTCCCAAACTCTGTCTTGGCTATGGTCAGGGGTCTGAGAGAGGGCACTGGTATGGTATTTATTGTCTGAGTAGAGAAACAACAGGCTGTGAAAGTCTGTTTTGGCTTCAAGCCTGGGTTAGGTATGTCAGACCATTCCTCAGGACTGGCATAGGCAGTACTCTTCTGGGAAGCAGTTTGTGCAGGGTCCAGGCTCTGCCAAAGAAAAAACTTGGTGCCAGAAGGGACATTTATGCATCTCGTGGAAGGCATCTGCAGGTAAGGGAATGGATTCCAAACTTCTAAGCATATTCTTGCAAAAAAACCCTCTGCAAACCCTCTGCAAAGCACATCCCAGACACTTCCCTTCATCAGCTGCAGCCTTTGAGGGTGATGGAGGTGCTGCCCATGCCTGCTCCTGGCTTTTGTTGCTGCAGTAATCCAGAAGGTTTTTTTCAGGACAGAGCTTTAAAAGTTCACTGTTTACATTCTATTGCTGTCTTTGTTTTCTTCTGCTCATCTTTCTTATTTCCCACTCTCCCCATTCCCATGGACTGCCTGTCCACATCATTAAATAATTAACACCCCTTTGTATTGCACACCAGGGATAGCATTGCAGACATCAGCCAAAAGATGCAATTCAAAAGTACAGAAATTCCTCTCTGATTTGAAATTAAGCAGGGGAAATGTTCAACCCTGAGATCACATTCTTCAGTGCATTTGCATTTCTGTATCTCTCACAGCAAATAATTTTAAAAACTTAATTTGCATTTCACTTTTTGTCATTCCATAGTTACTTGTATTTCATTCCACATAAAGAATGAAAATAGACTGTGAAATTTACTGGAAGCTAAGAAATCTGGCTCTTCTTTTCTAGCAAAATGATGCAGTGTTTGGCTTATAAACCCAGCAAGGGAATAGCTCCAATTAAAATTGTTTTCATTGGAATGCTTAAATATGGAAATATTTCTATTGGTTTGAATCTTCATTTCACAGAACTTAAATTCAGCTCTAATCTGATGTGTTGGTACAATTTCTGAAAAATCCATATATTCTCTTCCCAGTATGCAGACCCTAAAGTTGACTAACACTTAAAGAGAAAATTTTAAGTAAAAATACTGAGGTTTATCTGATGAGAGCAGGGCCCTATGCTATTTCTGAGCTTAGTGATAGGCTTTAAAACTTCTATGAAGAAAAAAAAATTCAAGCAAGGAAAAAACCCCAAAATATATGAGCAAACAAGAATTTGGGAAATGCATTGGAAACAAACCTGAAACAAGCAGTCCTCTTCTGCCAGTTAGTTGGAAGTGGAATAAGAATTTTTCAGGTTTTTTATCTCCTCTGGGCTGCAATTAACTTACCTTTCAAAGTTCTTTAAATCCAAAAAAATGTAGGACAAAATACAAAATTAGTTCTGTGGACTGATTTCCATCCATTAGAATTTATTTTTTTGCAAAACAGAAATCTCAACTTCATTATTTCCATGTCCAAAACCAACAGAGAGTGCTTCCAAATGTAGACATTCGGATTTAGTGTACTTCCACTGAAAACATGTGTAAATCTCCAGTTACCTTTCTTTGCCTGGAGGAAAATTCCTTACTCTTCTTACTCCTTGAAATCAACTGCAACAACACAAAGGATGTCTTCTGACAATTAGGAATTTCTTGTGATGGAAAATAGTAGCCAGGAGGTCACCTTACCAATATCTTTAACATTTGAGATGCTCTTTCAGCCCCAAAAGGACTCTCTGACCCACACAGAAATAATGTTTCTCCCTTATGACCTGCAACATATCTCTGTAACATGTTGCTTTGAAGGCTCGCTTTGTTTGGGGCTTTTTAAACTCCCCAAGGAGAAATTCCACTGGCAGTCTTTATGTTGGAGAAATGAGTCAGGGATAAGCACTGGATCTGTGGAACTCACTCTTGCTACTAATTAATGCATATCCTGTGAGGATTTGAAACAATAGCACCAACTCTGCCACCAGCTTGAAAACAGAATGTACCTACTGTTCAGCAGAGAACAAATCTCTCTTCCTGACTGCCTGTCAGTAAGTAATCACAGGGTCCTTCTGAGGAAGAAAAGCCAGCAAATAGAGCAGTTTCTTCATCAGCCTGTTTTGAATGAGCAGGGAATCCTGATTCAAGAGTTTTTAATGTCCTTTATCATAGGTCAAGCCAAAATATAAGAATTTTATCTCAAAAACTCTGTGCTCCATAGTAATCATTATTACACGTGATATGGTACAGACCTCAACTGGACCTGAATCCAGGGAGTTCTGGAGGAATGCATAAGGGAAGGGGTCTCCCATGAGACATGACTGAGATCATTTCCATATTGCTGGGCACTTGAAAGCAAGGAGGGAAAGACTAATCCCCTGTCCCTGCTCCCAAAGCACAGGAAGATGATGCCATGTGGCTGGGGTTGGCTGTCATCCACCACACTCCTTGGCAGTCCTCCCCCTGACCCAGTGCCAGTTCAGAGCTCTGTCCTGCAGCCCAGAGCAAGGCTCTGAGCCTGAGCTCTGCTGTGAAAGCACTGATTGAGAAACAGAAGCAAAAGATGAGGTCCCAGAGGGCTGGAAGGAGGTGCTTTAAAGATGAAGAGGTCATCCAGCAGTGAGAACACTTGCTTCCAAGGGCGTAATTTGAGCTAAGCTCCTGACCTCCCACAGACTTCCAGCATGCAATCAAAGACAAATTACAGGCTCTACTTATGTTCCAGGTGCCCATGTACAGCATGGGTGCAATTGTATTTTCACTTCTTCGTGGAAATGTTGGGAGGATGAAATGGAGAGGTGCTGCCATACTGCAGCAGTTGCAGCCATGAAAGCCTATAGGATCTGAATGGGGCACAAGTGTGGATTTTCTGTGAAACTGGAGGGAGCTAGAATGAGACAGTGGACTGCCAGGCCAGGAATTACTATGGGAGAGAAACTGAGATGCAGAATAATTGCTTCTTGCATTCCCAGAGCAATTTCAGAAAATGACAATAGTGTCAATAAAAACCATTCATGGCTCTGTTACACCCAAATAACCAGTGCAAACCTCAGCTAAATGTCAGATCTCCTCCACTGTCATAAAAGAGTTTGTGCAAGGCTGATAGTCAGAAACAAACCATTTAGGGGAATGAAGAAGATTATAATGAGAAATGTCAGGGAGAAAGAAATATCCGGTCCCCTCACAATTTCACCCTGAAGAAGCACTTTCCTACAGCATGAGACTGGGGATGAAAGGGAGAGAAGGAAGGCTATGAATCATGCCATAGAAAGTCCTTGTTAGAGAGAACTCTATGTAACTATAAATCTTATAAGTAGGTTTTTTTGCTCAGCATCAAAAAAAGACAGAGAAAGTCACAAGGAAAGGTGTCATAACTGAGAAGAAATTCAAAATTTGTTTGTTTATTTGAACCAGAATGAACAGCAGTCACATTCTCCACCGTGCTCACACTTGTATCTGAGACCTTGCTAAGTGTTACTGTGTTTAACCTCTGAAATCCTTTGGCAGGGCAGGTACAGTGGGAGGACACAGTTCCTAGGGCTGGCAGCTGCCAAACACCGCCAGTGGAAAGGTAACCATGGCCTGGCTGCCTTCTGTGCCAAGGTGCAGCACAGCCAGCTGAGGGTGGCAGAGAGGGAGGGGACACATGGTGGCTGCAAGGACCCACAGGCCTACTGTGCCCTGCTTATCATGAAAGCAGAGAAGGAGGAGCAGAAGAGAGGGATGGTTCATGTTCTTCAACCACACCAGGGGGCCCCTCATCCAGCCCAGTGTAGACCTTAGATGGACACATCCATCTCAAACCTGAATTTCCTCACCACCTATATCCAACTTGTCCATCTTGCCCAAGGCTGCTGGGCAGCTTAGAGCAACCTCCACTATGACAGCTTAGACCCCAAACCCATGAATAAAAAGAGTTTGAGCAGTCACAGATGGTCAGCCTTCAGCCTTCCATCCTCATTAGAGCCCCATTCTGTGAGTGTTTAAGGGACATTGTTAAAATCTCAGAGCACAGGGGGAGGAAAGAAGCCACCACAGAACATGCCAAATGTGTTACATTTGCCCTGCAGCTGCCTTTCATCAGCTGTTCTGCAGAAATGTGCACAAGCTCAAGAGGGAGCAGTCAGGGTGGTCACACAGAGGGTGTAAAAGGACCTTGTTGAAGCATGGTTGAGCAGACAGGCCCCTTGTCCTGTCCTCTCAGAGGCTTCCTGGAACCACATCCAAAACTAGCTAGGGTTTTCTCCAGAGATTAGCAGCTTTCCTATTTTTAAATAATTTACACAAAAGCATCTTCCTTCCCTTAGTCTGGTTATTTTTAAACAGAGAAAAATACACACTTTTATCTTCATAAATAATCAGAACCATATGGTCTAAGCATTCTAAAGAGATCAGTTAAACCAGCTTTCCAAGAGAGGGACTTTGTGTGCGCTGTGTGCTTAGCAGAGCTGAGCTGTCTCAGGCTGGCAGCCTCAAAAACTGAGTGCAGGACTCACAGCCAGCTCTACAGCCCAAGACATTCTCACACCACTGTTGCAAAGCTGCCTTGGGCAATATAAAGCAGGAGACAGGTCATTTTTTGCATGGTTGTGTTTTGTTCGTGTCTCATCATGACCAATAAGTGCCAAGATCAAACTTGGAGATGCTAAAAATCTGAGAAAATCTCAGCATGACAAGTCAGTTGGAGAACTTGATATGAATAAAGGCTGAAGGAACTGGGTTTGTTAAGCCTTGAGGAGAGGAGGTCAGTGGGAATCTAACCATAATCTTCCAATACTTAATGGGTTATAGTTATAAAGAAGAAGGAACTTTCTTCACAAGGATAAACACTGAGAAGTCAGAAAGCAATGGGCACAACTGGATTTAAGAGAAATTCCACCTGGATATAAACTACATGCTTCACTGTGAAAACAATTAAACATTGGAACTGGTTGCCAAAAAAAGCAGAAGAATCTTCCTCAATGGAAATGTTCAAGCCTTGACTTGGCATGGCCCAGATAACCTAATCTAAAGCCTGCTTTCAGCAAAAGGTTGGACTAGGTGATCTCTAGAGGTCTCTTTCAGCCTAGACTAGACTTTTTTATCATTCTGTGATTCAGAGTGCTTCATATAACACAACCCTCCAAGTGGAATAATTAAAAAATAAAATCCCCTAAGTACATTAAGTGGACTGAAATAATGAAGTAGAGCTCATACCCTCTGTCCTAAAGATCAAGTTCTGCACGCACAAAGGTTTTGATTGTGAGGGACCTGAAGGTGCATGCAAAAAGGAATGAATTTCCATATTTGAGACAGGTATGCACAAAGTAATTAAGATCAGTTTATAGTTCACCATATCTTGCAGCAGAGCTGGTGTGGAGATGCCTGGCCAATAGGAGAATCTCATTGGAGAAGGTCTTGGAGTCCGCAATGACAATTTCAGTATCAAATGCAAAAGGATAAACAAGATCAGCCCCCATGTTTCTGTGGAAGTCAGTGTTCCTTTTGCTGCAAACACCTAGCAACTTCTATAATTCATCTGTTGGTTTCCACTCCCATCCTGCCACTTGGCAGGTCTGTGCAGAGCTCTGGAATATAAATCTCCAAACAGCCAGCAGGAATCATGCTGCAACCTGCACATGGGGGTTGAGGAGAAAAACATATTCCCCAGGAGAGCTTGTTTATTTTTAGTTCTGGAGAACCCACTACAAATCTGTTGAAGAAAATAAAGGCAGAGTCCCATGGTGTCAGCTAATGCTGTAAGTAGGAAGACAGATGCACGTATGTGCAGAGTCGATTAGATGAGTGATCGCTGCCAAAATCAGTCGGCGTATCCTTCTCAGGTCATAAAACTGTTTTTAATAGTAGGGCAGAAACATGCTAACATTGCTTCTCTGTTTACTTGTTTGTTCTAATTCCTTATCCCAGGAAGCAGTCGCTTTGAGCATTTCAAACTGTATATAAGCAGTTAGCAAGCCTAAAAATTAAGAGCCTCTGCTGGAGAGTGAATGAAGGTCTTTGTGCTGCCCAACCTCCAGCTCTCCTTGGCCAGCTGAGATTTACCCTCATGTGGGGACTCTTTGATGGATGGTATAATGAGGCTCAGAGGGCTACTAATCCCCCAGGGTATAGGAGGGTCGAACAGAGGGCATGAAAGGCCACGCTAAAGCAGATTTCAGCAACTCTCAGCCAACAGCCACTTTGGCACCACTCCCAGCCAGCGTAGGTTAGTGCAGTCTCTGGGGTATTTCTAGCTGCTGAGTGTAGGAGTCCAAGAGGGAAGAGAGAGTGAGTGGGCTGCAGCATCTGTACCTCCCTCAGTAAAAAGTGCAGTGCCTTCCCTTTATAGAGACACATCTACATGCACACAGAATCTCATCCTCGGCCTCACGTGGCCAGGAGAAAATGAAAAGCCTGCTGGGTTTGATGAGGAGGATGGCCAGCAAACACAACAAGCTGGAAAGGCAGATTCCCAAAGGCTGTTGTGTCCCCAAACTTGATGGAAAATATTTGATTTGTGCTTATAGTGGGGGCCATAAAGCCAGTCAGAGTGATCAGCAGAGGTGGGGTGTGCCTCCAGTAGTCTTTTTAGAGATTAGGAAACTTTCAGATACTTGATCATTGCTGCCAGCAAGGGGCAATTGTACATTTATAGGCACCAAAAGTTAATGGATGACAGACATGCTATTGCCACTGCAGCTGTACAGAGCAGCAAAACAGTGAAAGATGACTGTGTGGCTCATCACTATGTGTTCCCTCATCTCACGGTAAATTAGACACAGAACAATTCTCCTTTTCCCTTGCTCTCCTCTGGCCTTTTCATTTCCACCACTACGATTGCAAACTCCAGTCCTGTTGACCTGTACTGAAGGAGAGAGAAAATCAAACACACGCATTCCTTGAATTCATTACTTTTAAGTTATTTACCTCTGTTATCTCTATTCAGCCAGAGTACTGTAGGGGCTTTCTGTCACAGCGATATTTGTCACTGCTCTGACTTCAACCTTTCTTTTTGTTGGTACTTTAAAATGATTGGTTTTCGCTCTAAACAGGTGCTTAGTTTTAATCAGTGTTTAGCCCCATTACTCATCTAAGTATTCATTATTTCTCAGTTCACTGATGTTTAATCATCCCCATTTGATCAAACTGAGTTCTTCATCTGCTCTTCACAGCTTCCACGCTTTGACTCTGGTCCCTGGTGTACCCAGCTGCTTTTCTGCCTATAAAATTTCTCTACAGACATTTTATTTCTTACTTCATGCGCGGTTAGGATCAGGAGATGAATCCTTCCTTTGAGTGATTGCTTTATTCATCCCTTTTTTTTCCTTTTGTGCATTACTTGCTTTGTGTACACATGGGATTTGTGCCAAGAGGTGCTAATTTCTTATGACGTGGGTGTTGTAAGCGACAGGTGTTAATAAGGTTTGATCTGTGACTTTTACTTTACTGAACTTTAGGATTCTTCTTCTCACTTCAGCTGTCTCTTTAACACCTTTGATAGGTCTGTACAACTGTATATCAAGGCATATTAGAGCAGTCTCATTGATACTGATATGTTTGGGGCATACTCCTTTCACTCTCTCTTTGAACTAATCCTTTGATTGAAGAGCTTTTCATTTATGCTCATACTTTCGCATTTCTGCCTTGACTTCTAAGGAAAAGGCATCCAGTCATTCCCTGGGAGAGCCTTGGGAGGGCAGAACAAACTAGAGCCCCAAAGAAAGCACTCTGGGAAAGGAATATCCACAGTGGCCACACGTGTTTAACCCTTACTTTCCCCACAGGAATTAATTTTTTATGAGACAGGTTTTCCAGTAGTTACTAACAAGGATTTTCTTCCCAGAAACATTTTCCTCTGGTTGAGACTTAGCCCTAGCAGCAATGACTGAACAGCTACTAATTCCTAACTAGAAACAAGCCAATAATTAACCTAGTTTGGAATCTTTGCAGAAAGTGATGGACAGAAAGCAACTCTTCACTTAACCCTGGGACCCTGACAGAGTTCAGCCTTTCCTACATTTATGTATTGATCCAGACATCATTGCAGGGAGCTGCTGTGCTATTTCAGCAGCAAGAGTTCTGCATTTTTCTGCATCAAGTTCTTGCAGTGAAAAATGATGTGGCAACACAGTTTTGTCAAGGGATTGGTGTTCATGCTGTTAACTTAGATCCCATTCTGATCTCCATAAGCTGCTGCTTCTGCTGGTTCACTTGGTGCATTAAATGTTGCCTAGGCTATTGTCAGGGCTTCAGTGTGGATGTCTGCAGCTGAACTGTTCAGATTCTCTCTGTAGTCAGTGGAGAGAAAAAGGAATTTCCACAGGGCAGTTCATTCCATCTGGGAATAGGTGTCAAATCTGAAAAGTAAATCTGTCAAGACACAAAGACTAACCCAGATGTCAACCTCTGGGTGGTGTAAAGTGCTACATTCATACTCAGATAACATAAAACCTTGCCTCTCTTCAACGACCTTTTGCAATGCATTTTACCTTCTCATGAGGCTTCCTTGGAGCAGAAGAGCCCAGGGTTCTTCTCAGCCTCACAGCTCTCTGCAGACACACTGCTCCAGACTCACTTTATTGGCCCAAATTTAAACAGAATGACAAAGTGTTGAAAAAAAAATCTCTTAGAGTCTCCATCCTACCAACAACCCCAAAAAATGTTGGTTTCTGTGGTAACATTCCAAAATAGGAGCTGAGTTGTTCAGTATTCATCCTATTTGAGCAGAAAAAACCTGCAAGGCCTAAAATTCTCCGCAAGTGCTCAAGTTCTGCATTTTGGGATGGTCCTGAAAAGTGAGGGAATGGTAAACTCGCTCACCCATAAATCCACTAGTATGAGGACTTTTGACAAGGCCAGGCCAAGTCTCTGAAGCCTCCAGAATCTGAGCTAGACCAGACAATTACTGTTTACCAGGACCAGGATAAATCTCTTCAGAGAATTCTCCTCAAGGAGCAATAGGTCATTAAGTTAATAACAGTAATTTAAAATTATAATTATCCCATCAACAGGGAAGCTGAGAAAAAATTATGGAAGAGTCACTCATGTATCTCTTGCTCCCTGGGATGTCCTAACACTGCAGACTATGCCACCCTGAAAAGAAGGGTCTAGTGAACAGGAGCTCATGTCACAAGGAGTCACATCCATGTGCAGAGAAATCAATGAATTTACATTGATTCAGGTTACCAGCTGGAAATGGCAGGGTTTCTTTCCACAGCACCATATCCTGCTGTGCTGTCACTTATCTTCCATATGGTGTGGGAATAAATAAAAAAAATTAGCCTCCAATGGCCTTTAAAGCCACTAAATGCCACACAGAATCTTTTTTCTAATAACCATTTACATTTAATTTGTGTCTATTGAAATGGGAGAGGAGAGGAAGGAAATGCACCTGTATTTATCTCATGATTTCCTGATTATTTTCTCAGAGCTGCTGTCAATTAGTCATCAGTTTTGCTGTCAAAGAGAATGTTTTTCTCCTCAGAGTTTCACTGGGTTAAGTGAATATTTTGATTGTCTGTTGGAAAATCCTTGCTTAAACTGTGCACTGAGGGGATAAAAAATCTGCATTCAAAGAGAATAAAACTCCTAAGGACTCAGTTCTCTGCCATCCTGTACTAAATTTGGGCATTCACAGCTGTGGTAAGAAGATGTAAAGCTCACAACAGGAGTGAGCATCCACTTTGCAGTCACGTACATGACCCCACAGGGTACCAGGCTCAAGGAGTTGATTCTTTGTAGTTGAGAATCTACCAGTTATGGAAGAAAATGGGCTTTCAGTAGTTATGTATTTAAAGTAGCTCTTTGTGTATATTTGTGCATAAACAGAGAGAAAATAAGAGCTTCAGACTGGCTGTGCATCAGCCTTCAAAGGCATCTGAGTCATCAAGAAGCTTGGTACAAATATTGTGACACAAATGTTAACATGCCTCTGAAGAGATGCTGTTTTCTATCTCCAACAATTGGAAGAGGATTCATCTGTAATGGTCAGATGGGAGGTATTTAAGAGAATCAGTGTTGCCTGGGGTCCATTTATCCCATCCCAAAGCAGACATCTCAGGTAGGTAGGATGAATCATGCCTGATCATTAGTTATGTAAAGACATTAGATGCATAAAATTAGGGTTAATTTTACCATTGAGGTTTCCATCTGAGTAAGAAAGCTTCATAATCTCTGAAAAAAAGAAAATGTCCTCATGGATTTACTATTCTTGCCCTACCACAAGCAAACATTATTTGGTTTGGCTCTTGCACATAAATTAGTACAGAGAATAACTCTGGAGACCAGAACTCCTGAAGTCAGTAAAAGTGATTTCTGTGAGTCTTGATAAGTTTTGAATCAAGCCTGAAAGAATCACACCTTTACACCAAATACCTGTTGAGATAGAAGCAACATCACACTTTTTAGCTTTGGTCTTCTGCCCCCCCAGGCTGGCTGTTTGCCACCAGCAACAAGACCCCCACAGTTCTTTGCCCCTTTGCCCACCTGCATTTGACCTGAAGCTGTTGCTGGACTTTCTCAGCTGTGAAGCCCTGGTGGGGGGTTGATCAAGACCACTTTCACAGAAACACACTGAATTGCTTTTCTAAAACCAGTTTAAGTTCCCTAAACCTGTGTGTGCAGAAACATGTCAGAGGGAGAGCAGAAAGGGACAGATACACCTTGGGGAGGCATTGTTGCCAGTGCTTCACCTTGGGTAAAGCATGAGGGTTTTGATCATGCATGGAAGTCGTGAGACTTCATATTTAATGGCCTGATCACCCCTGAGCTTCCACCCTGCCCCAAGTGCTTTTTGGCACTACAAAAGAGAGCCTTTGTTCCAAGTATCATACAATGAAAAAAAACTTTGGTACTCCACAGTAATGTGAATCACTTGATCCAATATTTAGCAACTTAAACAGGTGCCAAGCAGTAGAGTTATTTGGGCATTTTCCAGAAACATAGTTGATCACTGGGAAATGCCACTTTGTTGAAATGGAGATTTCTCTTGGGAACATGCCAGTTTTGATGAAATTTTCTTAAGAAATGTTTCCATGGTAGGATAGGATTTCTGGTCAAAATGCCAGAGAGGGAGAGATGTTTTTGCTCCTCTAGGAAAGGTAGGTTATTGTTAGGGCACCTGGTGAGGTCAGGACATCCAGACCCAAATCCATACCCAGACCACATCTTTGAACTACCCAGTTATCTGATTGGGTACCTGAGCAGTCCATTTGCTGTTCTCATCTGACTTCAGCATCCTCTGTAAGAACTACTCTGCATTCCCCAAATAACTGTTGGTGTAGGAATATGAACCCTAGTCCAAACAAGCCTTCAGACTCAGCCAAGTTCCTTCTCCTTTCCTGGCCAAATATTATTTATTCATTAGGAATGTAGTCATTGGAAGGAGTAGCTGTTCCTCACTTAGCTTTAGTGTGTGCACCCAAATCTCAACAGCTGTGGCTATGCAACACCAAAATTTGCACGTGTCCATGTTTACAGCCATGGCTAGTTTGCCTTCCCCCCACACAGCAGCCTGGTGGACACCCTGCAGCTTGCATGTTGATTAAAAAGTGCTGAGCCACATGGGAGCCAGAAAGTTTCCACATGTTCTGGAGGGCACATCCCAGCTCCACCTAAATCCAGTAGAGGACCCTGGTGAAGGTCCAGTGGTGAGTCTGGACTGAGATGCAGGCTGAGGGCCATCTCAGCAAAGACAGCAAATGCAGACACTGACATCAAGAGGAGTTAAAGACTGGGATCCCAGTGGATGACTGCTGCATAAGTGGTGTGGAACCACTTACTTACATGAATTAGTTGAAATTAGGAATAGTCTTATTTATTTAAATTCAGTGAGGGGTGCTAGATGTCAGCTTTTGAGTTTGGCGTGTCTCTGATATCTCCAGCTGAGTGAACTTCTTACTTTTTTGCTTGTAAATTTCCATAGTTTTACATTCTTAATGTCATCCGAGCAGACAAAGACCACAGATTTTTTATTTTTATTTTTTTTTTAACCACGAACCATTTCATTATACCCAGAGCTCCTGAATGAAGCACATTGTGGGAAATAATCTGTGAGAATTTTTTTAAGTTTTCTCCATGGAGTAAACATTATTTGCAAGTACATCATCCATCAGGGTTCTCTGAGGTATCGTAGTGATCAGCAGCATAAACAGAATGTTTTTTATAGTGATTCCAGCAGGCTTTTTTCTTATCTACAGACCCAGTGCTGGCTGTGGATTATGTAGGAAAGGGTACATAGAAAGCTTACTGCATCTGAAACTTTTCATTTTATTTCTCACTGCCTCATGTGTTGAACCAGGGCAGAAAAAGTATATTTATATACTCAGTTATGAGGATGGTTCTGGCTGTTGCTGAGTCAGAAAGAGCAGTTTTAGCAGGCCAGGAAGGGGAAGTGCAAAGACTGGGACAGTTGTTTTGGCAGTCTGATTTGCAGTCACACCACTTGACATGCTCCCAGTCACGAGATGACAGAGCAAGACAGAAGCTGAACAGCGGCTGCCCCTGCCCCACTGCAGCCTTGGGGTTTGCTTGGACAGAGAGGATGTTGTGGGAACAAAAGGTACTGATAAAAGTGGATAGAAAACAACCAAAGGGAAAGTCTCTGCCTACCAGAGACTCCCATCATGGCCCTGCAGTAAAGACAAACCAAGTGGATATTGCCACTGTCATCTCTTTTTCACAGTGCCACTGGTATTTTGGTCTTTCCTTAAAGGCTGAATTCTAGGTTCCACACATGGTACGAGGTGCAGTCAAAACTTGGCAGTCTTGAAATCTCAAGTTCACACCCCCCTCACCCCTTAGGTACTCAGGTAAATATGCTTTTCCTCCTAATGCAACAACAGGGTTTTCAGGAGAGCAATAGTTTATTGATTTTTTCCCCACTGGTAAATGTAGTAGAGGACAGACAGATGGAGCGTTGAAGTAACATTGTCAAAACAAACAGATGATGAAGAAGATTTATCTAGCAAACAGCTCACTTTAAGGCATTAGTTTGGGGCAAGCTATGGAGTGTGAGGTGAACATCTATCCTCAATTTGCCATCAGTTTCTAGTCAGCCTGTACTGAAATAAAACTTGACTGCAATTCCATCACCATGAGAATTGCCATGTACAGTATGAGCATCCTAAATATTTATATTTGATCATTATTTTACAGTCCCATGCTTTAATACATTTACATACACTTGCAAATATTTAATAAAATGCACATATAAAGTTTAAAACAATGATTTTAAAAATCCCATTTCTAAAGAAGTCTGGACATTTCTTGCTTCCTTTAGTCATTTGGAAGGGAATATGACAAGAGTTTCAAAAGACCAGACCTCTATTGCATAGCTTACAGACAATGTCTTAACAACTACCAAAAGTTCTAAGACAATAGCTTAACAAAACTTGTGATGAAATCCAATCCTGATTAACAGAACACCTAAGGACAAGCCTAACTTTGCTTTTTAACAGCAAAAAGTTCAGTATGTCCTCGAGCCCCTCCCTGCCCCAGCAGCTGAGCCAGGTTAAGGGGCTGCAAGGCACCATTACCTGACACATCACGCCTGACCCTCATGTCCCTCTGCCATCTGGCCTGGTCTCAAAAAGCATTTTCATCTCTCCCCAGCAGGCTGCAGCCACACCTGGAGTCCCAGGATCCCACCTGGGAACATGACACCTCCGTGGAAGGGCAGCAGCCCAGACTGTCATCACAAGGATGTTCCAAACATCCAGACACGGCTTTTCTTCAGAAAACTGAGTCTTTCTCCTTCTCTTTCTCTGAGAAGCCATGACAAAAAAAAATAAAAAAGGAAAAAGTGTTTGTTTAGATGAGCCTGTTGACATGTAGCTAAGTGTTTGGAATTAAGGCAATACAGAATTTAAATTGTGGTTGTTCACTTTGCACATTAGAGTAGAATTCAAGGTTGATTGCAGATATTTCAGATACGATCAAAACACAAATTCTAACTTAGGTCTAAATTAACTGTTTGCTTCAAATCATAAAAGGGTCTAAAATATATATATGTAGATATACAGATCAGCAGTAAATTTTTATTTATTCATGAGCCTCTGTCTCTACTAACGGCTGTGTTTGCAAGTATAACAGAAATGAAACATGGTCCTTTTTCCTACTTGATTATAGCAAGGTCTGATAAAATAATTGGTTGTTGCAAAGATTGTACAACTGAATGCCTGTCTATTATCTTACAGGTATGAAAATAAATCAGAATTAATTCCATTGGTTTGAAATATGGCTATAAAATGTACATAGGTGGTGGCATCAGCACAAGACTTTATATACAGTACATTCAATTTGTATGTAAGTTTAAGCTTTGAGGAGAGTTGATCTTCAGAGCAGCTTATCTGCCTGAACATAAAAATTCCTCCAGAGATCCCAGCAGCAATTACAAACTCCAAAAGAAATGAGCAATGAAAAATTTGGAAATACCACTAAGTTTTTAAAGAAGTTCTCAGATGTTCAAGTATTTGGAGCAGATTGCATCAAAATGAATCAATCAGCCTTTGGTTAAATAAGCAAAGTTTTTAGAAAGGAACAAAATAAATATTATATATATATACCTACATATATATATATATATATATATACACACACCTATATATATATATTTATATATATCTATATATGTATGCATATATAGATATATAGATATATGCATAGGTATATATATATATAAATATTGATAATATTTTTTGCTAGTTTGTGCTAGTCCTGAGGTCCAGATATATTTTTTTCCTCCTTACACTAAAATGAAAAATACAATTAAACCCTCTAATTTTCCACTCCTGCATCAAAAATGCTTACTCTGATTTAGCTAAAACTTCCTAAAATTTTAGAGAGCAAATGTGCTTTTCCCAGGAGTCCATGCACCAGAAAGCAGAGCAGGAAACGAGGAGTTCAAGGAAACATTTCTAAGTCAAGCTTGTAGTTCAGAGTGAACTTCAGCCACATGTGATGAGGAGTTCTGATGCTTTTTTTGTTTTTTCATTGTTGAAAAAAATGGTCATTTCATCAAAATGTAAACTTAGCAAGGAAGCCTGCTGATTTGTTTTCTGGACAGACTTTGGAACATTTATGTGGGCAAAGGTGGAACAAAAGCAGTTACTGTCTTTCTCTGAAGCCTTATATTTGGGGTAATGGTTTGGAATGAATGTGATAACCAGCAGGTTCTGTCCTTCTTAACTTATAGGATAAAACCAAACCTCATTTCCCCAGCATTTTCCTGCCTTATTTATTTCATTATTGAACTTTACAAAATAAAAACCTTGTCTATCCTTGGATATTGGACAAGAGAGGAGGCAGGTTTGGATGGGGGCGTCTGACCTATGTTATTTTATAAACAATCACCTCTTTGTTTATTTCTGGCTGCTGCCAACCATCCCTCTGGACACTTTGTGCATGAGGAGTTCAAGGCAGAGGCTGAGTGACTCTGTTGCTGTTGGAGTCTCGCTGGAGCAGGGACTGGGAACATCCCCCAGCCAGAGAAAGCTGCAGGTGCCGTTTCATCACAAGGACTCACTGCAAGGAAAGACTAAGGATGTGACTTGTCTCTTTCAAGGATAGAGATGAAGACTGGAGCTGATCCTAAGGAATTTGCTCTTCTTAAAACATTCTGAGCCTATAATATTAGGATGGGTGTAGGCTATGCTAGAATTACTGTGGTAGTCTCTAGGTATTTAAATGCCTAAGCCCAAGCCTGTTCCTGATTTTCTCTGTCTAGACATGGACTCTAGGATCTTTTATTGCAAAAATCATATGCAGTGTTTTTATCAACCTCCAAGCAGTCCATGCCAGGCTGAAAATCTTTCACTGAGAATACTTTGGCAGATAACTGACTTTGGCCTTGCATGCAGCGGGGCAAACATTGGAGGAGGGGATCTGGGGACAGGTGCTGTTATTCTTGGATTCACAACTCACATCTGCTGCAGTTTTAAATCTTGCCTTGCTTCCACTCCCCAGCCTTCAGCTGGGGAGTCACTACTTTAGTGACTTCAGCTCCCAGCTCCAAATTTAATGAGTTTCTATAATCTGTCAGAAGCAAACCTGGGGGTTTTGACTCAACACGAACTTGCAGAATGTGACACAGACAGTTAAACCCAGCCAAGGAGGATTTGGTTTTGTTTTCTCTCCTAAAAGAAGCTGTAATCCATTCAAAGTATTACTGAGGTATTTTGGAATCAAGCTAACTCATTTCTGAAGTTCACACTGAGGTAATGTGTTATTAACCTCAATTGTTCTGTTTTAATCTCCTCTGTCCATGGGAACAAAGTTGAGTTTTGGCTTTGGCTTAAAAAATAATCATCTACCATCCTTACAAAACCCAGAAGTGAATGGAGCTGTGTGAAGGAGAGGACAGAAGAGGAATGGGGTTCTATATTCTGCTGAGGCAAAAACCAGAAGGATGAACACTATTTTCCAGACCATTTAATAACACAAGCTCACGTGTCATGGGTTTACTCAAGTGAGTGGAGGTTGTACCTCTTACCAAGAGTGTCTGATCACTTCTGCCCTTGGTGCTGAGTGGTTAACCCACCCTGGGGTGCTTCCAGCATGGAAAGCAGAGTTAGCCCAGAGGGAGAGGAGGCTGCTCAGCCTCACACTCTTTGAGGGATTAATGTAACTGGGTGCCTCCAGCTCTTCACAGATGCCATCCTCTAATCCTCTGCTGTATTCAAAGGACCAGGGACCATGACAAACTGATAGTGACTGTGGCTAAAGAAGTTCTCCAGAAGCCACCAGCTGGCACCTTTCAGCAGTAGCTATAATCCAGGTTTACTGGCCAATTCCTTCTGAGCTGATTTTTCATCATGTAAAATGATTCTGCCTGCTCTGCTGCACTGATAGGGAGAAGCAAACAGGAGACAGAAAACAAGTGGGAAATGCCAGTTGGCACTGAGAGAAGTGATGTGCTTAGTGTGGAAATGCTGTTTCATGGTATTTAGCAAGTCCCTGGTCAGGCTAGAGGATCTTAAAGACCTTCCCATCTAGGAAATAGGGATTATGATTTTACAATTTCCTAACAAACAAACAAACAACAAAAAAAATTGTTTACTCATGCAAAATATATCAGAGCAAGTGTCAGAATCTGAAAATACTTTCACCAGTTCACCGTCCCTCCCTGCAGCAGGAAGGAAAGGGTGGGCAGGGCAGATGTCAACAGGAAAACATCTGTCTCAACACCTGGCAGAGCTACAAGGTAAGGATGTGGGTGGCAGCATCTTCCTGAAGGGAGCCTCAGGTCTCAAAAGCCTGGAAAACAGTTCTCACAACTATACAATAATTTGAAAATAAAAATGCAATATATTCTGTGTAGATTCTCCATATAATTGCTTGCATCTCTTCATTCTGTCCTCTTGGCAAGGAGATCCAGATGCTGATTTCACTGAAGTCTGCAGATTTCACAGTCATTTTTCTGTTTCCTGTGAAGTGGTTTCTGCCTTTGTCTTTCTCTCTCCTGAATTAATTCTGCATCATCCAACTGCCCCTTTTGGCATTCCTGATTTTTAATGGTCTTAGCTTTATATGGTTTTCAATGATAATCCTTAAAACTAAAGTGTATAGCTATCTATTTAATCCAGTTTTCTGCCTTCCTTCCTTTTCATCTGTGCAATATGATTCTCTCCCATCTTTTTTTCTGCAGGCTGCCAATGCCAAAACAAAGCTAGTCCTATTACTCCGGTCATACATTTTTAATGAATTTTTGTTTCATGCTCACTATTCCATTCTTTTTAATAGATTTCTATCTTTCTTTCATGTATCATTTTTTATAGAGCTTCCTCCCAGGTCTCCCTGCTGAGACTCTTTAACAGTAAGTCTCAGAGAAAGAGAAAGACTCACATCAGGCAGCCAGAGACAAGCTGGATCCAGTGCACAGCTCAGCTGGTTCCACTGGGGTTGCAGGGAGCCCAAGTGCTCAGTGCTGCATCTTCACCCAGCTCCAGCACAGCATGAAACAGAGCTCCACAGCTTCTTACTGCAGGAAGCTCAGGTGCAGCTGGCTCAGAAGAGTCAGAGTGAGCTTTTCTGTGCCATCACACACTCCACCCCATGGCATTCCTCCCCAAGACAGCTGCCTCTAGGGAATGGCTGTCCAGCCATTCCTCCTGCAAGATTTTTCCAAGCAGAATTGCATGGACTATAACCTTGTCCTCTTTTCTGCCCCTGTCAGGTGTGGTTAGAAGAACATGCTGTGCATGCTTATACCTTCCATTCAGGCCTAGTTTATGTTCATTCAGTATTTTGTATTTGAACCTCTGTCTCCTTGGCTTACCCTCTCCCAAAAAGCCTGCAAGTGCATTTGTTTTCAAAGTCCTTGGGAGAAGTTGTTTCTCCACTACAATTCTGTGACATTTCAATTCCCTTTTGACTGCAATCAAGAAGGTGCACAGTTTTTGGATTCTGGATATTTCAGCATTTCTGACAAAATAAATATCAGTCTTTTTGGATGAAAGAAAGACTTCACTTTTCTCTGCCAGAGAAGAACCTCATAAAAAAATCATTTTCTTTGTCTTCTTGCCTTGCCACTTTGAACTGAAATATTCCATTGCATAGAGCTGAAATAAATTGGTCAGAAAACTTCAAATGTATCACCTTCATCAGGACCTTTCTTTAGCAGCTAAGTCCAAAACCACTGGTATGTCACTCCATTTCATTTCTCCAACACAGCACTATCAAATCTAATTTTGGGGGCCCTCCATGGACCATGGTTAGCTTATATCACATATCACATCCCTGTCTCCAAAGCCATTCTTCTTTAGAGCCTATTCAAATAGAAGGACTTATCCAAGAATCCATACTGAATTGGTTGGGATACTAATCCATGGTTTCATGTTTCATTTCTACTGGATGTGACACTCAAAATATTATCATACTGAGTAACTGCTCTGCCTCTGAAGACATTTGAAATGACTGGATGCTATCTAACAAGTAAAAAGAAAAGAGAAAAGGTCTAAGGATGAAATGCAATTTCTATGCAAGAAAAGTGAGACTCTTCCAATATATAAATATGGATTGTTCTATATCGATTATTTCACACAAGTATTTAACTTACAATTTCTTAACTTCAACTTTAAGCTACCAAGTCTGTCTTCTTGAAGTACAATTATACAAAATCAAATGTCAGTAAATACATTTCATGTGCACAACCTGTTTCCTGGAATTCAGGCAAAAACATTAGAAAAAAAGAACATCCTCACAGTGGTGTTAATTTTTTTATATAAAGAAAACTAAACCTTATGGAAAATTCTGCAAGTATATTGTAAATCTGGCTGTTCTGTTGGCTTCCTTTTACAAATTCCAAAGTGATAGGGAGGACTTTGTACACAATAGCAACTGATATTTGAATAGCTTGCATGAGGTTTTGCTGTTAGCATCTCAGCCTCAAACACCCGACAATATTTCCATTTCCCCCCAAAAAAAAAAAAAGTTTAGAAGGAAAATAATTCAAAATTGAGTTGTCTGGAATTATTTTTGGCCTGAACTTGAATCACCTTTGGCATTAAACATGCCTTTCATTTTGGCACTTGAACTTTGCTCAGGGAGATGGGGAAGAGCACAGGCACAGTGCCATGTTTCAGAACAGAATACCCTTTTTACATTACATTCCCACTGCCTGTATCTAATTGCATGTGAATATCTGACAGGAAATGGAACAGGATACTCAGCATTCAATGCTTTTAGGAAACAGATAATCGGCAAATTGGTCTTTGTTATAGTTAAAGGAACAATTGTTTTACTGGACTGACCAAAACCAAATTACACCAGGGCTGCCAAAGAATACTGACAATCTATACTCTACTGGGCAAAAATGGGGTAATTCCTTTTCTCTTTTTTTTCCTTTTTGGTTTTAACTTCATTTCCTTCCCTACTCTGATGCTCTCTCCTTGTAGGTGCATGACTGGTAAGAAAAAAATTATTTAACTTCAAATGCTGGTAAGATAATTAGCTGTCACATACAGGTTTTACTTATTCCCCAGCCAGGATAATGTATTTTTAACAAATTTTCATGGCTGTCCCTATATTACAGAAATTATCTGTGTTCCTGATGATCATCCAGCCTTTAAGATAGAAAATGGTTTTACACTTTTTGAGTATTTTGAGAGAGTGATGTATTTAAATACCAGTAATCAAGTGGTTCAAAGACATGGGAAACCTTTTTTTTTTCCCCATAGTTCCCTGATAAAGATATGAGGGGAAAGAATGCTTTTCAAAAAGAAGATTTCCAAGCAGACACTTGTAGCCTCCACCTAATTGTAAGAGTAAACGATTTTCCTATTAAGCTCTCCCTTAAGCAACTTTCTTCTAGACAATTCCAGGGTGGTTGGTGACCCCACATTTGAGAAAAAGGGTCCATTTCATACAGGCACTTCCAATCATTGCTCAGCTTGATGGAACCTAAAAGGTTGTGGTTTGTGATTGGGTCCTCCAAGGTCCATGACTGACCTACTTGATCTTTCCTTTCTCCTTTTTCCTAGAAATCATATCTCCACCTGGTTCAATTAATTGCATAAATTACTGAAGCATTTTTTGGGTTTTTTTTCCCTTGTCTTTGCAGGAAAAAGAAGCACATCAGCTGGGTGGTAACTGTTCTTTCCTTTATTACACAACATGATCTGCAAGTGGTGACGATACCATTGGAGTGGATATGGTTTATGTATGGTTTATGTATGGTTTATGTATGGTTTATGTATGGTTTATGGTTTATGTGCCACCATGGACCCAGCCTAGGAAATGTAGTGCTGTTTTCTCAGAGAATCATCATAACTTGCCATCTTGCCCAGTGTGGTTTTGTCAGTGTTTCTGACATTAAAATATAATCCACCTGTTAAGGAGCAAAGCTAACTGAATGATACAACTCAGTGGGTAAAATTGAATGAGCCCAGCTACTTAAATGAGTAGCTTCTGCAGTTCTAAATAATTTCCCTTAAAATAAGAAAAGGAAATAGTGGGGAATAGAGTACAAATATCTAACAAATATATATGACTTTAAATAAGGCTTGTGGGCAGTAAGTTTATATTTTGTTTTGTACATTCCTGCATGAGAGAAATAAAATATTTATATTAGGAAGTAGAGGTATAATTTAGATTAAACAATTTGAAGACTGATATGTCAGATGACAATGAATTTAATAACACTTTATAGTTTTCAGCATCTGTAACAGTAGGCTAGTGAAGGACTTCATTAAAATTTACAATGCCCCTGCCAGATATTGCTATTAGAGACCACTACAAGGAAGGTGACTTGCCCAAGGTAGTACTACATTGAATTCATAACTCATAAATCTCAGAATTCTGTGGTTTATTCCCTGCTCTAACTATAAACCCTGAACTCACCCGGAGGTCTGGCAGTGCTGGCAGGGTCTCACATCCTGGTGTCTATGGGGGTCATCACATCTTTTTGCTGCTTCAGACAATTTGGTGTGTCTCTTGCTTCTTAAACAACATCTCAGCTGGAGATGAGCTAATTTTTGTGGGTTTTGCATGGACAACATGAAGTTCAACAGTCCCTGTCTGATAGATGACTCTGTGGCAGCTCAGAGACAGTGCTGCTGCACAGAGTGAGAACATTGGCTTTTTCTAGTAGGAGCAGCAACCACGAGCAGCACTGAAAAATGACACAGATGTCCATTTGTTTTTTAAAGATACATTAATCTTTCAGCAAAGTGTTTCTGAAGTTGTGTTTGGACTTGGCTTTCGTTAATGTCCCACATTGCTAATTGATTTTTCTGACCTTCCCAGCCCATATGAAAACAGGGTGGCTGGGGCTGCTGAGGGGAAGCACTGTTTGCTACCACAAGAGCCACATGGCTGGCAGCCAGCAGCACAATTACACCACGTGCCTGGAATGATAATTGAGCTATTGCTCCCCTCTTCACTTTTAACCTTGTTCTTCCCACTGATGCAGCCTCAGTGTGACAGATTGACAGACAAGATATGCTACAAAGCCTTATTATGATGACACTGCATAGAAGTCATCTGAAGGCACCACAGTGAGAGTTCATTTGGGTGCACCCAAGGAGGAATAAGACAAATAGTTTATATTAATAATTATTATTGTTGCTACTACTGGTGTTACTGCAGCTACTACTGTTACTGTTATTACTTCCTGCAGTCAAGAAGGGTCTGGGACGTGCTACAGATGATAGTTTCTACTAAGCAGAGACCAGGATGGACAAGAACATCATGTCCCAGGAGGAAGATCTACCATTTCTCATTCCTTCCATCCCCTTTGTACAGCTTTTACAGCGTCTCTCATGGCTCTGTTCCAGTTTTTTCCTTCTCTCAACCCCATTTTTTCTGTAGCCTGACCTCTACTCACCATCTCAGGGGCTTGCAAAACTCCTGGGGAGCCTGAAGACAGTTTAAAAACTTGGGTGTGCAACAAGGAACAAAGTTCTAAGCTGAAAAATTTAATCAAAAGTGGGCCACCAGTAAAGAATTTGGCAGAATTAGGCCTTTTAGAGATCTATGGTGTTCAAGTCTGTAAGGCACATAATGAGAGACAGTCCCTTTCCTCAAAAAATTTACAGGCAAAGTTCCAGAGAGGAGACTAAAGAATGGGAGGTACATGCTGGGAAATAATGAATAAGGATAAAAAATGAGTTTCTTTGATGGAGAGAAAACTTTGCTTTAAGATTAGAAATGAGGCAGTGACGGTAAACAGTGGTAAGAGAGCAAAGCATTTAGTATAGACGTAGGCTGATTTAAGACTTCACATTTTAATATTCTTCATTTTCAGAGCACATTTTTTTCTTGGGGTTTCTTGGGTTTACTTTTGTTTGTTGGGTTTTTAAGGTTTTTGTTTGGGGAGGTGTTTTTTACTGGGGTGGGGTATTTTTGATTTTGTGTATGGGTTCTTTGTGGTTTGGGTTTGTTCTCTTTTTTGCATAGAAGCTACAGATCTGTTCCTTTTTAAATTTTACTTCTCTTTAAGGAGGATATTTTGCCTTTTAGGTAATGGGACTTTTTTCCCAGTAAATTCCCAAGATTTTCTCTATCTCTAGGCTGAGCAGGTGTAAAACTACATCTACATTACTTTAACATTTCTAGTCTCATTGCTGGATCCTTTCATCAATATTTTTCATGTTTTACACACATCTCATGAGTACCAGGACAGTAATTTTTAGGCCCAAATTTAACACAAGAATTCAGTCCAAATTTAATAATAAAATAACTTAATAACAATATACAGAGCGTCAGTTGAAAACAAAACCTCTGAGGCAATATGAGTCACAACAATATAACAATCCATTACTTGCTGCCTTTTGCTTTTTTCCTCTTCTGCCTTCCACAATTAAATACTAATGGTCATAAAGAGATTCTCTGGGGCTTTTTCACAATGTAATTTTTCTCAAAAGCATCTACAGTTGCTCGTGGACTATTGTTCAAAACACACAAATAAGCTGCACCATCAAATGTTTCAAAAGTAGAATTTTACTGCCAGTTGGAGCATGTTTAAAGTGCTCTTTACCAATTACAGCTTGAGAGAAGCAATGGGAAGAGATGTTTATAGATATGCTCTGCACTGTAGGGGTGGATTCAGACACAAACTTCATGGGGGCTGGGCAGAATCACTGCCTCTCCTGTCTGGCTGAGCACTGCACTTATCACTGCTGATGGAGAGATAAAATCCCATTAAACTGCCACATTTTCTTCTTATTGTTCCCCCTTCGCCAGGAATTTCTCCAGCAGCAGGCTTGGACCAAAATATGACACAGGGTTCACATGTGGGGCAGCTCTGGTTTTGTGCTGAGACTCAGAGAAGCTCTTACATGGACGTGATCTCCCAGTGACATCCTGACTCCTTCTCTCTTTCTCTCAGCTTCAGAAGCTATAAATTTCCACCCACAAGTGAGACAGGAGCTGAATAAGGGTAGCTGATTTGGACACTTCTATTGGAAAAAAGAAAGAGGAAAACAATATTGAAACCACACACTATAAATAAAATGCCAGTGCCAATTAATAAGGGAGAATGGATAGTTTTTAGTTGTCCACATAGGACTGCACTGGTTTAGTGACAATTTTTTCTTCTTGAAATAATCAAAATTAGTGTTGATATTTCTGGATGGGATGTGAAGAAAAACTCATGGGTTTGAATTCAGTGAAAAAGAGGAAATTCAACAGTCTTATGGACCCAGTCTGGCATGCCATACACACATACACACATGTATAAGCACAAGAGTTCAAGTTCAGACCAACACTCTGTGCTTTGCTCATCATTGCTGCTCTCTCAGAGCCACAGCCTGACATCTTTCCTCTGCCAACCTCAATGTTTTATTACATCTCACATTATTGCATTTTTTCTTAAAGACCATGCTCCTGAAAACATGCATTACACAAGAATGTCAGCTTTCTCTTGAAGAAAATGAAGTTTCCAGACCGCACTGCTGCAGGACAAGACTTGGAAAACACGAATCTTAAGTCAAACATAAAAGCCTCAGAAACCAGATGGAAACTCAGAAGCATGCAACCATCTCTCTGCCTATTTTTTTCTCTTTTTTTTTTTGTTTTTGTTTTTAACACCCCCTTGCTTTTAAAGCTGTCATACTATTTTTCTGATAATTGACTCATGATTTCTGAGTGCCCAAGGTTGGCAGCCCAGCTTTCCCAAGATAGGAAAGTTTGTCAGTGAGAAGCCCAACAGCTCTGAGTGAGAGGCAAAGTGAACAAAGCATCACCCCTGAGCTGTGCAGAACATCAGCCCACTGGGATGACTCTCCATGCTTTGGAACCAATTGTCAGGCTGTGTCTGCTCATGGCTCCAGGCTGCCTTCCCCTTAATTGTCCAATTGCATGAGCTGGGCAGGAAGACTGTAAATATTTAACAAATGTGGAGCTAAGTCAGGAGCTGAAGATACACAATCATTAAAGTCAAGGCAGAGCTCTCTTCAGGATGTAAATCCAGGGACTGTCTGGAGATATTTCCATTGTCTGCAGAGGAAACCTGATGACCATGAGTCTAATCTAGGCATACTAATTAAAAGCCTAAACTCAAGTTGGATGAAACCAGGCTAAATCCTTGTGTCTTCAACAGTTTCCTCTTCCAAGAGAGATTTTTACTGCAATCATGAAGTAATTCTGCAACTAAGAGAAAGCTCTAAATGGCCACCTGGGCCAACTCACAGGAGAGTGTAGATAATCCACTACCACTCATACATATCTCATTTTTCAAGGTATGTCAAATGGATTAAAATTCATGCCTTGCACCTGCAGGACATTTAGGTGTTATGAAAAAAAAAGTCAATAGATTTCTCCAGGTGTGCATTAACAAATGCATGGAGAAATTTATTTACAGGGGTTACAAAAGTGCCTTTAAAAAACAGTCTCTTTTTTGGGTACTTTAAGCCATGAGCTGTGGTGGTGGTTTTGAGGGGTAAGAAGCACCCCTCACAGCAAGAAGCAGGGTCTTTGACTCAGGGTGCACTAAGATAGCAGGAATATACTTTCTGCTGCTCTCCATGAAAATCTCTAAGATATCTCCTTTTGCACACCCTCCTCTCAGAGCTGCTGAGTCAGCTAGGTTTAGCAATGGGTCCTTCCACACAGGCTGAGCCCTGGGCAGCAGATGCAGGGGTTGGCCAAACCATAATCTCCAGTTTCACCCCAGATATTTATGGTTCCAAAGACTGGAAACAAGAACCACACATCTCTCCATGCCCTAGCGTCAGGGAGGAGAAGGTGTGGGAGTTGAGAGGAAAAGAGGTTTCGGAAGCCACAGGGATAATTAGGAAGAGGAGGGTGGTGTGATCACAAGCAGAGGGAAATACACAGACATAAACAAACACAACCCAAGATGCTGAACAGAAGCAAAAGGCTTCCCAAAGCCTGAAGTTTGAAAATACCAGAATTAAAGTTGCTAGGGCAACCATAATTGGCCCCACTGTGTATAAGCTTTAATTAGATAACCACAAACTGTTTTTTCCCCAGGACCTAAAGATCATTTCCAGTGCTGGGACTGGGTGTGGTGCTGGTCACAAAGGCTGATGCCCCAGCAGTCCCACCCACAGTCAGGGGACAGCTGCAGGGACAACAGAACAGAGTTGGGTGAGCAGCAGCAGAGGTGCTTTCACAGTAGTAGGAAGCACAGCCACAGATCCAGCACAGCAGGGTTGGTCCCTTGCTGTCTGATATCATGTAGGAAATCACTGATTCCTGCATTTTCACAGCAAATCATTAGTTGGGGATTTCTTTGGGTATGTGGCTCAATGAAATTGTTCAAGGCCAGGTTGGTTGGGGCCCTGAGCAACTTGATCTGCTGGGTGGGATCCCTGCCCATGGCAGGAGGGTTTGAAGGATGATCTTTAAGGTTTCTTCCAACCCAAAGCATTCTATGATCCCATGACTAACATTCACAGCTCTAGAGAAGAACACTCACACATGAAACCAGAGGGTGCTTCTCCATAGAGCAACCTGACACAGGAGGCTGGTGTCAAGCACCCTTTTCTGTGACACTGCAGGCTTTTTATGTCCTTCAAGTAAACCCTCACAGAAGCACCAGAGGAAAGCAGTATCTTGAAGCGGCATGAAAGCTGGACGTGCATGTTTAGTACTGAGGTCACAAACTGCTCAGAGCAGACATAAAATCTGCTGGGGATCAGCACAGAATCAGCACACAGAGGCGTTTGAGAAGAGGCTGCACTTCTGCCTTCAACACCAACATCTCCTTTCCTTGTGTGAGCACGCCAGCCGTGGCCACATTCCTGTAATACTCATCATGAATAGAACATGAGCACCAAATACACAGCAGGCTAATTACTCTGCTCCCCATGCTCTGCTGCTGCTGCTGCACCTAAAGAGCCAAGAGCCACTGGGTAACATTACAGAGGTCATTATCCTGAGCCCCTGCACCTCCTCTCCTCATATTTTGTCTGTCTTTCTTTTCATACTGGTGGTTTTCAATTCGAACTTACCCTCACCGCCCTTTCACACTATGAAATATGATTTTAGTCTGGTTTTCCAACCACTTTTCATTTCACTCTCATAATCTAAAGAAAACCATCATAAGTACTCCTGGGTCTTTACTGTGTCACTGCTCTTACAACGGTATCAGTACCATCATTTCAATATTTCTGCTCAGCTCCAGCACTAAAGGAGAATTTGGGATGCACACACAAGTATTTGTGAAGCTGTTTTTGCTGACCCAGAGAGGAGTGTGTTATTTTGGATCTCCCTTTTGAACATGAACACAAACTAAAATGAGAGAGAAGCAGAAAGGAAGTAAGTGGCTCACACAGTAAAATTGCTTTTGAGAAGAAGTGACTCAGCCGTTTTCTGCTCAAATGCAAACACATACACAAAAATATCCCTGCCACATTATGCAGAAATCACCCTTGTTTCAGCTGGAAAAATAAAGAGCCACTGGAGCATGATGAAAGCAGCCAGAGCCAGCCAGCTCCTGTGCTGAACACCCCACGCTGCCTTTCCCCTCCCCTCTGCTCTTCTGCCCCTCAAATCTGACCAAAAGAAAAGGGTTTTGAAAACCAGAAGGGGAGGGGGATCATTCCTGGCCTGAAGTCAGACTTTTGCTGCCAAGTTTCAGCCCAGAAGCAATTTCTTACAGCTGAGTTATAAAACTCTGGGCAGAAAAAGGCTGGGAAACAGAGAAGGGAGGAAGAGAGGGGTTTTTGATGGAAAGGCAGGCATGACCTTCACTTCAGCAATGCAAGCAGGTGATGCTGGAGTCTGCCAGGGGCAGAGAGGTCTTGTTTTAAGGCAAAAAGATGAAACACCATCTGACAAAAGTAAAAGAAAATGAGATATTTTTCTTTCTTCCTTCCTTTTATCATTATTTATTTATTTCATTTTCAGGCCATTCTTGCTCATTTATCTGAGTTGCTTTAAAGTACCTGTCAGTTGAACCACTGAGTCATATAATCAGATATTGCCATTTTAATGGTGATAATGTTTCTTCAGCTGTGTTTTTTGTGTTTTACCTTTGGCATTTATTGAAGACGCTCCCAGAAGTTCAACAAGCCCAAGGCCTGTAGACATCAATTGTAGTTCATCTGCAGAAAATCTGATTCTTAAAAATAATTTTCTGTGTTTGCAAATGTTCTGTATAAAATGCTAAAAATTTGGACCAGTGGGTCAAATACCAGGAATTAATCATTTTGTGACTATTTAAACATGAGACTGTACTTGTAATTCATTCACTCTGATGCAAGCATTTGTACAAACAGTGAAGAAGAAAAATGACCATAGATACAAGGGAGGTGCAAAGTGACTTGCCAAGTATCACACATAGGATTTTGGCAAATGGAGGAGGACTTGTGGCTCATCACAGAGTACAGAGCTGTGCACTTTTTATCACTTCTCTGACCTCAGAAGAGTGTTTCCCACCCTTGTTAATTAATGGATGTATTGTTCATTTCAAAACAAAATGAAAAGCATACAAAGAAAAATATTCACAGAAAATTTGTTGCAGTGTTGTCACAATATTTTTTTTTTATTTCCAAAAGAATAAAAAATAGATGAAATGTTAAACATTCATTTGTTACTTTTATTTTGCTCCTGTTTTGCTTGCTTGCATTTTGAGGGCTTCTGTGTAGGAGTATTTTGGATAGGTGGGAACAGGGTTTTCAACATTTTGTGGAAACGCCTCCAGATACTCTGCACCAGTCAACCTCATAAATGGGTTTTGTTCCAGCATAAACTGCCTCTTAATGAGCTTGAGGTTGATCCATGGTGTCCGTGTTGATATGCCCTCAGCCTGACCTTCAGAAAACACCACAGTACAGGAATAGGAATTCTGTCTTTAGGCCATTTACATCTTTGGTCTTGTGGCTTACACCACGGAGCATAAGTGCATCTGTGGTTTAGGGAGAGGTTTACCAGGGATCAGCCACCAGAAGTCACTGGACAGTTGATGATGATATCAGCTGTGAGGCAGATGTGATTTAGTTGAGAATGGAGATTTCTAGTTAGGGATGATCTTGAAATGTTGATAAGTTACATTGTGTGGGCATAGGACAGGGCCTTGTGCCTTGCATCTTACACAAATGCACTGGGGCTCAAAGCACCAGGAGAACCAATAGCAAAGGAAAACAGTGTCTTGGATGGTTGAACAGTTAATTTGTCTTGTGTTTTGACAATATTGTGAAGGGCTTTTAGTGTCCCTGGATCAGTTTGGGGAACTACTTGCAGAAGGGAATTACTCATTCTTGGACTTTGAGGAAGCAGTGACTACACCACAGCCTACGGAAAAATCAGTTCAGCTGATCCTCAGGAATCATCCTGCTCATCTGCTGATAGTTGCTCATGTCCTCAGTCATGTGAGAGCCACTGACTGAGGGTCTGAGTAAGCAATGTAAAGGAAATGCTCACCTTGCAGTAACTAGGATTATAGTCACAAAAATATGGCTTTCTCATCCAGACCTGATGTATTTTTGTAAGAGTCCCTTCAGTGCACTCTGCTGCACAGCAGACACTGGTGTAGTTGGTTTCTTTTATACTCGTTAAAAATAGTTCACAGATTTGTATCTTCTGGTCTGTGTCAGAATTAGGAATAGGGCCAAACCATATCCAATTACCAAGTTACCACTGATGCTGGAAAATATGAAAAAAAAATCCAAATTTATCCTTGGATTTCATTTTATTACACAGTTTTGCCAAACCACATTTACATAGTTCACAATTTGAAAAAGAAATAGGTCTAAAAAATTTGAAGAATTTTCAGTACTGAACTCCCATTTTTGTATAGCACTTCAGCCAGATCTTCAAATGCAAAGTATGCAACTCCCACTGAAGTCATTTGAAGGCAGTTGGGTTCTGAATGTCTTAGCTATTTAAAAACTCTGAACTTCAAAGATATTATATCTTACATCTTATGCAAAGTCAAAAATTGGGCTTGTATGTGACTTGTCCTGTCTGAAACCATTTAACTGGCATCATGCTGCTGTAAACAAGACTGGATATTTGATATAAAATTATGTTTCATATTTTTTTTCATTGGAAAACTGAAAATAAAGCCCCTCTGACTGTTTTATTTACCATGAGGATGCTTAGACTACCTTCTGTGCAGTTTCATGTTCATATCATAGCTGATGTGAGCTGGTCTCAGTCCTGGACAGAGGTCCCAGACTGGATACCTCAGTGAGTTCTAGAGACTTGATTCTCCATTATTACTTTTTTCTTCCTTTTTTTTTTCCTTTTTTTTTTCTTTTCTTTTTTTTTTCTTTTTTTCCTTTTCAGGTTTATCTCAAATGCAAAATATTCACTCCAGGGTACTGGTTTGCCTTTGCAGCTCTGCCAGCTCTGTAGAGAGTCAGCAGTTGCATTCTAAACCAAACCCAAAATGTAGTTAAAAGTGAAGTGCTGTGCAGAAGGCTAAAGGAAATGCTTCTGTCTGCTCCTGGATTATTCAGTCAAAAATCATTTTTAGGTTACCTGGCCACTTCCCAGCCTTTCCTAAATGGAAAACTCAGTCAGCCCTAGCTCCACTCTTCTTAGATGTTTGTCGCCGAGTTGAAATTGACTGGAAAGATGCAGGGCCAGGGAGTGTCTGCCAGGAGGCAGGGTTTGTATCCCACTCCTACGCACAAAGCCATAAATCATATTCTGCCATCAGATCATTATTTTTCTTCTGTTTCTTATAAACACAGCAGCAGCATCAAATGAAATATGAGCCTTCCAAGGCTGTTGGATTTCCTTGTATGTACTGTAGAAGGCAACATTTGCAGACATATGGCATGCAGGCTACTCTTAGAGAAGCATTTTGAAAACTGAACTTGTACATTTTTGAGTCCAATAATTGTAGGTGGTCTGGGTTACTCACCCTAAATCACTTCAGTGGTAACTATTTCTCCTAGTCCTACACATCAGTCTGCATGACATTATGTTTGATGGGATTTTATTAAATATGTATCTCAAATATAATCTTCTGGAATTAACTATAAAATATTATCTTCTGAATGCATGTTTTTGCCTTTTTTTTTTTTTTAATTAGAATTGCTTATTTGGTCGCAACGCCCAGGAGTATGTTGGTCACATACACATACACCACTTAGAGTGTTCTGGTGAACAATCTGGATTTACTCTCATTCCTTCACCAGTTTGTATTTCTTCCTGATTTTTGCCTCTTCCTCTGCCACAGAAGTATTGTTAGGATAATGAAAAAAAATTCTCAGGACTTCAGTTGTTACAAGAGAGGAAGACCATAGAAGTATCTCAAATATTTTGTTAGTTTTGCTCTTTTGACTGTTACATTTATCACCATATCTACAGAGAGAATGAAAGAGAAAGTGGAGGTCCATACACATATATTCATATCTGTAGATAAATACACATACCATATATTTTATAATTAATTATTTTTATGTGACTGACTATTGGGTTACCCTCTTCTGTGTAGGAACTGTGCTGCATAGGCCTTTTTGGAAACTGCATATTTCAGGCATGGCCATGGAAAAGAACAAAGCTTTAGTTTTCCTTGGTGTAGGGATCAGTATAAGTACAATCCCAGATACTCCAAAGGGTGACGAGGATTTTTGTGGCAGGCAAGCGAGTGTGAAAATCTTTGTGAAAAGACAGAGGCAGGATCTGGCCACGTGGGACTTTGTGTGGGAGGGTGGCAACATTGTCCTGACAGCGAGCACGTCCAAAAATCCTCCCATGAGCTCTCTAACGCTTTGCTGCTGCACGCTCTGCTCGTGGATGCTCAAGGGTGCTGTGCCCATGCAAGGGCTGGATCCAAGCCCAGAGGTCCCCACTTAGAGTTTTGGAGGCAGGGCACCCTAAACCACCCCTGTAACTGCACATCTCATGCACTCAGAGTAATTTCTCAGGTTTTGGAGAACAACCTGGGTCTGCTCTGCAAACAGGGTGGCCACATTCAAATCACCTGTGAGGAAGGACCCTTGTCCCCTGCTCTTCCCCAGATCATGCCCAGGGGAGGTTTAAGAGACAGACTGTTCAAGCCAAGCCATAATGGTGACTGGCTCTGGCATTTTCACAGCACAAATGATCAGGTTCCAGTTCCTAGAACTGCTTCCTGACATCACTTAAATTACTGGTATGAACACAGCCCTTCACCTTGCCCCAGCCACAGTGAGGCACGTGGTCAGGAGCAGCTCACCCCAGCCAGAATCCCTCCCCGTGTTTTCCTGCCACAGCATGTGGCAGCTGTGACCCATCTACAGTGACACTGGTCCCAGGACATCCTTTGTGCTGAGTGTGCAGCAGGTTTAATCACACTGTGCAACCTTTAACATGATTGCATTCTTATTTATTGCTGCACTGACACAGACAGTTCAGCTACTCTGCTGATAGATACCCTCATACATTAGCTCAGTTAGAAACCTGATTTCCTGCCTCTAAGTGAACTGAGAGATGCTCTAGACGCTGATACAAATGTCTCATAATCCAGCTACAGCATACCATTAGGATAATTGTCTTGAGACCAGGTAGTGCCAGATTGATAGTCCCTGTTCCATTTGCCAGCAGCGCAGGTGCAGATGCTATTAACAAATGCATCCACGCCTTTTTAAAACACTGCTGAGCGCTTTGCTCCAAGGCTAACCTTCAGCAAGGAGTTCCTTGAGTTAATTATTCACTGTGTCAGTACAGATAAAATGCCCAAATTAGAATTAATAAAATGCTGGAAAGTTAACCCTGAAGGGAATATCTGAGAGAAGGATGCTGCACTGACAAGGAGATTGAGTAGCTGACCTAATAAGAAAAATTTAGTCCCTTTTCTAATTTCTGTTTTAAGGCTTGACCAGATGTGCTCAAATCCCAAGCACATTACATGCTTTGAAGTACTCCTCCAGCCCTGGGTGCCTCTCAAACTAATTTTTCTCCGGGTATAGTATTCCTCACTGTTGTGTCTTTGGCCTTGTTGCTGCTGACAAGACTGATACGTGTATTCACACCCAATCCCACCCAATTAACACTCAGTGCTTGTGCTCGAGTGTTCACAGTGAAACAGCTTCAAGGAACACTTTGGATAAAACAGGAAATATTATTAGTTGTTTACATTTCTTTGTTCTCAGCCCACCTCTGCTTTTAGTTGTGTCTGCAGAATTATAAGTACTTAAAACTAATGAAGTAAAGAGCATAAACAGAAGTGAATGATTGAACAGGCCTTCTTCACGCTGAACTCTGAGATTTCAAGCGGTGTTTAAAATTCAGTCAGAGCTGCAAATGCATTATCTTCTGCTCACTCAATCCTTGATCGTGAATTGGAAGCATTCATTATTTATCCACATCTGTCATTCATAAACCTGTTTATTATGAAAGGGATTGAACATTTCCCCCATACAAATCCCATTATTCCGTTGGATTTGTAGTCATACCATCCTTCTCCTTTGAAAATGCTGCTCTCTGTTCCTTTAGTAACATTGAGCAGTTGCTGCCATTTAGATAGACACAGGATAAATTCCCCATTTCAGTGGCCCTTCATGAAGTAGCTGCTGTTACTGTTGTTCATCTCACCATCCACTTGCCCAAGTAAAGCAGTGGTGAAACCATTCAGAGTGCAATGAAACACCTGAGGGTCCTCCCTTCCTCCCCAACATGTGTTGGGGAAAATCAGACTCTCAGACCAGGAGTGTGGAGTAGTCCTGGACAACAAATAAACCACAGCTGGTGTCCCCTGACACACACTGGGGGCAAGACGTGGTCCAAGGACTGCAGGGGAATGAAATATTGGTAGGACAGTGATATTTGTAGCGAGTGAAGAGAGGACAAAGAAACAGCACTGGTGATCATAGCAGTCTTGGGAGTTGTCCTTACAAAATGAGATAACAGACAGTTCTTTCAGGCAGAAAAACAGGGCAACAAACCATGCCAGGTTTTTTCACCTGGTGGGAGTTTTATGGTATGAATCTTTCCAAAGGCAGATATCTGGAAGGGAAGTATTAGAGCAAGTATCCTTATGAAATCCAAATTTTCTGTGCAAAAGTCCCCAGAGAGAGCATAGATCTGAGATAATATTTATCATTGTTATTATTTTTTATTGTTGTTGATACTGATATTGTTGTTGTTGTTGTCATGTTACTCCTGGACTGAATGTGATGGCAACACCTTGAGTAACAGGAAAGATCTCAGTAGAAGTGCAAGGAAATATGGCCATTCTGGCAACAGTCTTGTTTTCCTTTATTCCATTGCCCCAGAACAGTGCAGAAAACTACTGATACATACCCTGGGTTCATCTGCTTCTAGGCACTACTGCAGGCACTCAAAAGGTGTGCCTGTTGATGCTACTCACTGCGTTTCCAAGCACACTTTTGGCTACAGGTCTGAGCTGGGCTCTGCTGCTCTGATCAGCCAGCTCTGTGCAGTCAGCACAGCTTTCCCCAGCAAGGCAGCAGATGTCTCCTGGGACCAGAGCCATCTCTGCCATAAGTCATTTGGTTTCACTGATGTAGGACTGCAGCTACACTCATCCCAGGGGTCTGGACCTTGACTGCTCCTCTGCATTGCCATATGCTCCACTATAATAGTAAGCTGCAAAGTAAAAAACAAATATGCAGCTTAAACAAGCCTGCTCTGTGTGGTGTTATTTCACTTAAGGATTAGGTGAATCAGCTTCACTGGAGAAGGCAATCTCTCACCATATGCCCACCCAGACCCCCGGGGGGTGCTGCAAGGCAGGAGGGAGGTGTGTGCTGAAGGTGTGCCTGGCTATGAGAAATTGTGCTTAGAGGAAAAGATCTATATTTAAACAAGGCCTCTTTGGTTAAATACCTGAAATCCAGCAAGGACTATCCTGAACTCTCAGAGAAGGAGTCTTGAACACCCATGTCAAAATTCCCACCGTCATCCGTGAGCCCAGAGCTTCATCTTCAGACTCCTCTATTTCAATGCACAAATTCAGAGCAATGAAATCTTAAAAATCTAATTACCTCAGCTCCTGATGTTTGCATCTCTGAGCAGCACTTATTTACCTAAAGCTCTCCTTTCAGTCAGGGGAGAAGCAATTAGCACAAAGAGGTCAGAGTATATATAGTCATACACACAGTATATACAGGTCATATATATGGTCATATATATATGCCCACAGAGTCAGGCATATATATATATATATGTGTGTGTGTGTATATGTATATCACTGAGCATCAAGCTGTGACAACTGAAGTACTGGGGCACCAGGAGACAAACAGGCAAACATTGCATTTGCTTTTGAGACAGGAACATAGCAAAAAACTCCAACAAGCCTCCAACTAAAAATCCCCAAATCTTGCAATCAATAAGGAACAGCAGAAGATACCAAGAAAAAATTATCAATATGCCAAATGGTAAAATTGTAATACCTCATGAGGAAGAAAAGGTTAACCTGTGTGTATCTAATATAAAGACAAGTGATACTGAGAGTTTCATAGGCATGTTCTTTATTAAATCAATCAGAACAATGGGTGAAGAGGAGGCAGACAGACTGATGGGCACACAGCCTTCTTTCAGTGAAGTTCTGTAGTTGTTTTCATGGGCAGGACACCTCAGACTTTCAGGTGTGTGCCAGCTCTTACTCATCTCCCTTCAAGCTGTCAGAGGGCAAGGCCTGACTTGGAGCTGCGCAAAGCTGAGACTCAACTGTGATTCCACCACTTCTATAGTTATACAAAGTGAAATCTTGGTAGTCAGATATTCTCTCCTTGAGGCAAAAGGAAGGGCAAAATCTCGATTCTCTCTCCCTGAAGTGCTGTTCTGCACAGTTAGCAGAAACAAAACACTATTTATGTCACTAGCAATGGCATATTTTATTCTGAATTCTTGAAGGAAACAGACCTCTAGAGAATTGAAGGGAAAATAAAAATAATTTCTTTGGAGGAGAGACATGCTTCAAAATTGAAAAAAACTACTGGACATGTTGCTCTCATAGGAACCATTTATCTTGCATCTGCACCCTTAACTTTCTCTTGAGCTCCGATTATGTATGAACACAGCTGTGTACATGAAGGGTAAATATCCACATGAGTCCAATTGTCCAAGAGTCATGTTTTACTTCTCTTTAATTTCATTTTTCATCTCTCCATGCAGTTCTACTTACTTTATAGGCCTGACTTCAAAACTCAGCTGTTGAAGAGACAGAAGGTCTTTCTGTAACTAGCACAATACCCAAAAGCTTTCAGACAAAGAAGAGTCGTCTTGGTATTAAAGGAATTTGATTCGTTACAGCTAGAAAAGATTTTTTTTTCCATAAAATTCTACTTAGTTGACTATAAGATACTCATTGAATTATTTCACATAACAGCATCCCAAAAACACAGTAGGTATGAAAACAGTAAACAAATGGCACTCATTTTTGTCTCATTTACTTTAGTTTCATACAACTTTGGTTTCACTTTACTGGTTTTTTATCTCATATAAATCAGGAGGTTTCTACCACAACCAATATCTCCAGAGTGATTCCATCAGTTGAGGTTTAGCTCTATTGGGTTCAGTGAAACTACTGCTATTTGTGCCATAGTAAACAGGTAAACAATCAGGCTCCATATTTTATATTTTATTATATTTCTCCTTATAAAAATATAACTAAGTATATGTGAAAAATGTTTTAGAGAAGTAGGAATGGACAAATGCAGAACATTCAAGAATTTCCTAAGCAGGAAGATAAATATATTTTATTATGTACAATAGTTAGCACTAAAAACATTCTCAGCACTTCCAGAGTACTGCTCACACAGCAGCTTGGTTATAGCTATTTTTTGTGTCTTTCTTTTTCCAATGCCCCAGACGGTTTGGGTCATATTTTGTTGCATAAAGATGAAAAAATTAATTTAGATTAAATGTGTCAACAGAGGGTAGCTCCATCAGTGAAGTGCATTTGTCTCATCTGAGCCTCTACAAGATTTCCAGCAGAGAAATGCCCATTTGCTCGCTTCCCTACTCCACTCTATGGAGCTCTGTAGGGTAGAGATAATTTTCTCGTGCCTCGGTGTTGCTTTGATTCTGAAAGGCACAGGCATGGATTAAGGAAATGCCCCAGCTGAGCAGCTGTTATTTGTGAATCTATCCTCAGGCTAATCATATAGCTAAAGCTCTAATAAAGCAGTGAAACTGGAGCCTCAGTGTTGGCCGGGCATTTTTTGGCAAGAATTGCAACTCAACCAGAAAGGTAAAATGGTAAAAAAAAAGGAGAGGGTATTTATTTTAAAGCTGAAAGATGTTGTTAACGAACCAGATTATGAACCTCTTACTCACACTTTGATCAAAAACATAAAGGCAGAACTCCCAAGAGGCTGAAATTTCAGGTAGTTTGGTGAGCATTAGAGAGATGTTTTTTTCTGTTAAGGTTTGAAGTAAATCCAGCAACTCATTTTTTAAACAGCAGCAATAGTGTAAAAAGCATGTTCAAAAATAGTCCTTATTTTAAAGGTCTGCTGCCCATGTTCATGGACCAAACAACTTCCATGTGGAATCTATGTACCTACCAGTTAAGGGGAAATAACCCTAAAAACAAACAAACAAACAAAACAAAGAAACTACCCCTATTTATTTGTAAAGTGACTATATTTGATCTTATGTCATCAGAAGTTCAAAATCGTCAGTATCACCTTTCCAAACAATGCTTTTTGATATTCAAATTAAAAAGCTGAAAATTTATCTTGCCTTCCCCCAATAACTTTCTACCAATTATAACTTAGGAGGAAGTAACAAATTTTTGAATTTGTGGACAAAACCTGAGCAGCCCAGTGAACTGACATGAAGTATTTACAGGTTTTCATGATAAAAAGAAAATAACAAAGCCATTGATTTCTCCTTTGGTCTCTTTCCTAGATGAAGCAAAAGAAAAAAGAATGGAAAGTATATGTTTTAGAAATGCCCAAAACAGGCCCTACCACCTGTTTATTCAGCGGCTGCAGAGTTCTGCCGGGAGGTAGGAGATTGGGGTTCAGTTCCCACTTCCCTCCCAGAGATGAGAAGCTAAAGGAGTTTGTTTACTCTATTGCACAGGGGAATAGTCTGCTGGGAAATACTTTCTGTCTTGCTTTTTTTTTGTCCTTTTTTTTCCTGTAGATCTTGCTCTACTCTGTATAGAATATTGAAATATTCATTAGGCCAGAGAGAACAACTCTATATCATGGTGTTTAGGCCCTGCAGAGGAGAGACAGGACATCACTCTCATGAATATTTCAATATTATAAACAAAGTAGAGCATACTCTAGCAGAGGTATTGAAAAAATATTTACTCTGTCTCCACCCTGCACTGGGGAATATCAGTCTGCTACTTGGGGGCTGTTCCTGGGAAATTAAGGCGGGCTCAGATCTCTTCTGTCAGATGAGGAAACTAAAACCTTCTTTTTTGCATTTTGAATGAGTCCCTGCCAGATGAACTATTGAAAGACAGGAGACAGGTGGCTTTTTAATCAACTAATCTATCTTTATGTATCTCTTTTTCTTTTCTGCCTCTCACCCACAAGAATGACAAGTTCATACTGACTTTTGGAGCAGTTCTAAGCCCACTAAAATGCCACTTTTAAGCAAAACACTTAACAAACAAAGCTTACTCAAATCTGAGCATATTTGATTATATTTATGTTTTTCATAGCTTTAGGTTCATCTCTAGGATTATACAAACTATGTCTAGGCTTCTTTTTATATCTCATCATGCTTGGATAATTCGGATTTTTCTCTGATTTGGTGGAAAAGTCGATGGATAATTTGGAGGGAAGGAAAAGGGGGAATAGGAATCATACTACATCTCACTGTAATTAAAAAAAGATCAATTAGAATTGACACTCATGAAAAATATTGATCTGATTTCTATGTTACAGATTTACAGCTGAAAATTGAAAGTTTCTAGAAGCTGTGCTAGACTGGAATTCGTCCAAGATTATTAAAGTCATAGGATAGGTAGCTGAAGTCAAATTCAAGAGCACAAAAAAAGTCCTAACCACTGCTACATTTCTGTGTAAGAAAAAAAAAAAAAAACCAGAATAAAACCAAAACACAGAAAAAAATCAGCATGCTCTGTTGAGCAATTTTTCCTGATTTATTTGTGAATCCACTGTGGAGGCACAGCATGATATTTCTTCCCCTGCTATATGGAATGCAGTCCTCCTTTCCTACCTAAAAGCTGGGCTGAGGGAGAAGAATTTAGGCCAAGCATTTAATTTTATTGTGAATTTTGCTCTTATGACTATACATAACATGGGGGCATGGATAAAGTCAGGGAAGAACTGGAACAGATGAGCCTTTGGATGTTTAGAGTTTTAATTTCCCAGGCTCTGAATGATAGGCATACTTAGATCAGAATAAAATTTCTTTTGTCATCTCCAGAGCGTAGAATATCCCTTTAGCTGGCTGAGAAAAATAATGTTTGGAAAATCTCTGTGTGATATTATACTGCTTATATTATTTATTTTGCCTGAATTTGTTCTGTAGCAAGCATTCTGGAAGCAATGCAAGTAAAATAACTCAGCAAGGAATGACATAAATGCACTGAACTGTCATTGCATATAGCTTCAAGAAACACTTTCCACATACATCCACCCAGTTTTCTTCAGTGCAGTTGTCACAGGAGAGTTCACTAAGGATCCTACATGATGGAAATTTCAAACACATCTTCCTACTGCAGCTTATTCACCAAAGAAGAATCCCTAGGCTGCTGAATACCCAGGGAATCACTGGTGTTCTGGCAGACAGGCTGTCACACAGAGGCAATGAGCCTGTGTGTGTTTTTGCTCCCCATAGACACACACTGATCCAGGCTGCATCTGCATCCACAAGTGATGTGGTGCAGCAGGAGCACCAGATTATCCTATTGCCACTTGCAACCATCACAAAGCCATTTGTGCTAAGGACAGCAGCTATACCACATGACTCCTGGGGTTTTACTCCAGGACAGCCCCAATCTTGTCCTCAGGACAGAACTCCTTGCAGCTGCTGGAGCACACTGGTGCTTGGTTGCCTGCAGCACAACATTTGGCTGGATCTGGTTCCTGCACTCAGAGAAAATCAGTGCAAACCAAAGCTGGAGAGTGGGGGCAACCAGGAGAGTAAAAAGCATGAAGCTTGAAGCTAAAATCATACCTGCTCCTTACTTCAAAGCCATCATTTCTGCACTGTTGTCTCAGCAAACCACAGGCTCCATAGAAACCTCCAAGCCTCTTTCTCACAGCAGTGGATAAAAGCAGAGACTTTTCCAAGCCACCAAAGCCAGACCACAAAGGGCATTGCAGCCTGGGTCTGCTCCCCTGGCAGCTGTGAGCCAGCCTGGATGCCTCTGTGCTGGCAGTGGTACAGGCTCTGCCAAAATAGCTCCACTCTGGAGTCACTTCAGCACTTTGAAGAAGTAATTTAGATAATCTGCTAGAACCACACAGGTACATAGAGCTGGGGGCTCAACCATCCCAGCTGGCCAGAGATGTCAGGATAAACCCCAAATCAAACCTGTGTGTATTGAAAGAGAAGATACTACAATTTAAGCATATTACAATGGCCTGAGAGATGTCCAGTGGCAGACAGGTTGTGACAGTAGGTGTAAAACTGTGATCTTTACTTATTTGGTGGTTGTGTTGAGGAACCTAGTTCATACATTGGCAAACATCTCATTCCTTGCAATTCCTAAATTGAGGGACATGGGACAGTCACAGGGTCAGGACAATATCCAGAAAAGCTCATTTTATGTGGCTAGCAAATCCTTAGGAAAATTCAGATAGCTTTGGTAAACCAAAACATCTCACCAGCTTCACTGGGGGTTTTAACACATCTGCTTTTATACCCATACAAATATAAAACTCCACAATGCTCAAATTTTCCATGGCAAGACAAAAACACATCCACTCTTCCCTCTGCAGCTATACCTCAGGCATAGGAAATGCACTCTTCCACTACTCAGGTGTTATCAAAACCCGATCCCATAATTGTTTGACTCAACATTTAAACTCAGCTTTTGATAATATGTCAAAAGTTTACAAAGGAAGGACTTTACTTGAAACTCTCAGTTATAAAAGCAAATTGTCCTAAAAATGCACCTAAGCCTTTTGGAGATGGGGCCTACATCTTGGCAGGCTCCACAGGATTGCAGCACATTACAATAGTTCCTCAACATAAATAAAAATAATCTAGATAATTTTTTGGTATCTGCACATCTCACACAGCAGGGATCAGACCCAACTGACCTCCTGATGATAGTATCATATAAATATTAAATATTAATAGTACTGTTACTGTTAATTTGTCAAAATGTGATACTGTGTAAAGCAAACTTTGTCTATTTTGGCTGTGCTGCAACAAGGAAAACACATGTTCTCAAAGTTTCTAGCTGAACAGCTTTCTTTTACAAATGTTTGCTTTTCTTAAATTAACATACATGAGTGGGTTGGGGAAGGGGGGATGGTGGGGGGGGAGTTGCTTTTACCTGAAGTCTTTCAACCCCCTTTTTTGTGAGTCACATTTACACCTACTGGAAATCTGGGCTTAGGTGACACTTGTCTCTAATTCAGAAACAGGCTCTTATTCATCAGATAAAAACCAGGAAAAGCTGTCTAAAACCATTCCTGTCTTTGACTTTTGTAGGTTTTTGTGCAGTTCCTGTCATAAATGTAGGTCAGAGACTGAAGGTAGTGGCTGGAGCAATTAAGTGCTCTATTTGACACAACTGCAGATCAAATAAAATACTTGAGAGTTTAACCATTAGATACAGACATTTATTCTTATGCTTTCTATGTGCTGTAAATAGGAAATATTTACTTTCATGCAATCTGGAGACACAGTATCAACAGTGAGAAATAATCCTCAGGAATATGGCTATCAGGATATTTGCCAGCATCCTCTCTTCTTCAGCATTAAAAAAATGTTTCTACCTTACTCCTTCATCGATGTACTTGAATCTTGAGAGGTGAAGTAAAGATCAGGAGTCTGAAGGAGGTGTCCCTAGCACTCCCTAAGGACAAGTGGTAGAGTATGAATTGTACTCTTAGATTGTTCTGCTACTAAGAGCTTGCAAACAGCTCTTAGCAGTAGAGCTGGGGAAGCCTAAATGTTATTAGTTCAACACAGCACAAAAAGATGAGGTTTTGTTGGCCATTTTGAGTGGGGAGAAAACAAGGAATAAACAGGGAAATACAGGGAGAACTGAAAGCTCTAGAGACAAAATACAATGGCATTATGAGGAAGCACAAGCATGGAGAGAGCAAAAGCTGGTGATGACTCTGTGTTCAGAGCTGGCTGTTGAGTACTGACGAGAAGATTGTGGAAACTGCTTCACTGTCTCACTGAGGAAAAGGGAAGAAACAAAAGTTTTGGTGGAGATAGGTGGAGGATTAACCAGCTCAGACAATGCTCTGGCACTTTGAAACACGATAAGAGAGATGCAGCTGCCCAAACTGGACACCCCATGAGACACCCAGGAACAGCAGCTGGAGGGCAAGCAGCCATCCAAGGGCATCTCAAGCAGCCCCACTTTCCTGACAGTGAGATAGCCAGTCTTACGTGCCTGCATGTGAGGTAGATGGATAAAGAAGTAGATGGTTGTGGAGGCTGATGTGTCCAGTGTTATTTTAGGTTCTGTGAAGTATCTGCCTTTTAGTACCCTAGAGGTTTTTCCAACCTAAATATTTATTATTTTATCACTTTCTGGTCTCTCTTTCATGCTTTCTGTGATATTTTGATATGATAGGGTTTATGGACATGGTGGTACTTAATCAAAGGTTGGTCTTGATGATCTTGGAGGTCTTTTCCAGCCTTAGTGATTCTACAATTCCATACTGGCCAATCCACTGCAGATGTGCCAGGTATCATAGTGGGTCTCAAATAGCACTGAACTGGTTTTGAACAGCAGTGTTGCCCTCCTTTGACACTACAGGCAATCTGAATTGCAAAGGGAGCTTCTCAGCCATTCTGTCTCAAAGTGGGCACGGAAAATTGGCCAGCTGAGTTCTTCTTTCAGTCTCTGGACTGCACCTTCATTGACTATAATTCTACCTTAGATATCTCATGCATATGTAGACTCCTCCAGGTAATGTACCTTTAACTCTGGAGATTAAGTCATCCTAAGGAAACAGAAGTTTGGAGAAATTATTCTAAATCTGGGGTAGATCTTGGAATTTTTTGATCTGCTGAAGGGAGAGGGCCAGACAGTAGAAGCCACAACAACATCAGCAATGGTAGGTTACAGTTAAAGCTGTCTGAGAAACACAACACAGCCTGGGTCAATTGGATTGCCTGATGCGGGCTCACGCTCCCTGGAGAAGCTGCCAGCCATGCTCCCAGCCCGCCCACCACGGGGCTGCAGGATCAACAACTGATTCATTTCCATGCAAACAGCACAGTCAGCTGCAGAGCTCACCCAGCAACAATAAACATCAGCACAGGGCTGTGAAAATGGAACTGTGTGTCTTTGAGATGCAAAAAGCCATGGAACTGTGCTAAAACCATCAGATGAATACAAACCCTCAGTGAGAAACTCTTACAGAAAGCACTGCCAGGGGTTTATAGGACCCAGCATGAGACAGGACAATGCAGACCCTGATCTGGTAAAGCAGAGACAGTGAATGTCCTCAGGGTGAGGCAGCAGCCATGGCAGGTCAGCTCTCTAATGGGCAGGGGCACAAGACGAGGAACTGAGGCTATAAATAAGCTTCCCTTCAGCCAATGAGCCGTGAGAAATGCACCGTGTAGTCACTGAGGAAGGAAGTTACAAGGCTGCAAAGAAAATGGATTGTTACATCTCTGGAAAGTAGCACGGACTGCCTCTCACAGCAGCGAAAGCCTGGCAGACACTTGGGTATCTGCACTGACCCAAAACCACAGAACAGAATCACAAAAAAAAAAGAAAAAAAAGTGTCACTGCTGATTACCAGTGAGTGAAGCCAGAGCACTTGGGCTGTTCAAGGCAAAACTGATGATTGCATCAAGATGAGTCTTAGGGGGAGTGCTGTGGATAATGAATTTCTCTGGGCTTGTGTTTTAGTCTGAGCAAGGCACAGGAAAGGTCTGGTGAATGTTGAATCACTAATGGAAGCCCTACCAGCAGCATTTACACATGTTTTTCAGAGCGCAGTCAAGAGTTTGCTGGATTAGAGGAAGGTCTCTGAGCATGCTTTAACATGGCTATAATCAAATATATAAGCAGTTGGCATTTGGGAATTACATGGCTGGCCAAATCACAGGGAGTGAATCCTCCTGAATGCCCAGCAGTACACAGGAAGAGCAAAGCAAACAAAAAAAGTATCCCATCTGTCGGATTTCAGCCAGGTTCTTGGAAAAGATCAAAACAAATTTAAGGGGGGAATTGCATCATAAGAGAGAACTTTCCCAGCTTCTAGTAGGTGGATGATTTGGAAGCCATTCAGGCAAAACTCCAGTGGGGAAACAGAAAACACATTTTGCAAGATATGATATAACCAGGTCCCGCACTCAGACAATCAAGCACATGACACAGTAGCAGAGTTGAAGTGACTCAGCACTCCAGGAGAATTTTAATACAAAACCTCTTCCCCTGGGTACACACAAAGCAATAGAAAAACCAGATCAGCACTAAATAGCCTGAGCTAAACATTCATCTGGACAAAAGAACAATCATGCAGGCAAATCTGGCAGGCTTCTATGAAACAGCAACAGGCTTGGGACAGCAGATGAAATGGAAACAGTAGCAGTGGAAGAGTAATGGCAGGGAGCTGGAGCCCTTGTAGAGCCGAGGCCAAAGCCAGGAAAGCCCTGCAAGGCACCAGCAATCAGCTGAGTCAGAGGAGATGGGAGGTATGAGAGGAGAAGGCCCAAAGAAGGGATGTTCTGTGCTGCCTGGTACAGCAGAGACACAAATCCTGCACTGGCACATGCTGCTAGTGGCAGCCTTCTTCTTCAGAGACTGCCCATGGGAAGGGCTACATGACTTATAGGTCACTGCAAATTCGCTGCACAAGGAATAACCACGTATCTCAAATTTAGAGTTTGAGTTTCTAACTCAAAGTTGGAAAATGCTTTAAAAATTAAAGGAAAAGAAATTAAAATGGAGTAGGTGATGAAATATCTGTCATAAAGCCAAAAAGAGAAGCACAGGTTGCAAGAGCATGTGTTTTGAAAGGGTCACTAGAGGAGGCAGGCTGGGTGCACATGACTGGGGAGCTGAGTCAAAGACAGGAAGACAAAATCCTTTTGAGACATCTGAGAAGGTCAAACAGAAACATAAACCTGAAGCTCAGATCCCTTTTTCTTTTTTTCCTTCCCATATTCCCTCCTAGGTCTTGCATGTTGTGCTGCCCCTCTGAGAACACCCACAAACTCTGTGGGTCAGGACACCAAGGAGACACACATTGCACTGGGAATGCTGCAGTCTCTCTTCTACTACTAAAAACCTCAGCAATACATTCCTTTTTTGCATTTCTTCTGCTTCACACTGTGCAGGGACGCATCAGCACAGTTCCTCTTAATCCCCTTTTGCTCAAACATCCCCCCTTGCTCAGGCACATTTAGCTGCTTATTAGGCCACCACTACCTTAAGGTCAATCATGATTATGTCGTTCAAAATTTCCGAGTGTTTCTTTCCTGTTGACTAACCACATCATACAACAGACTAATTAACCCACCAGGTTCTCATTAAGTGGTATTCCTTTACTCTCCTCCAGGACCACCAGCTGTGCTGCAGATTTCCTCTGAGTTTTGGAAAATAACAAGATTCATTATTAGAAATGGATTTTTTTTTCCTTCAGCATGTCACAGGCCAACAGTCAGGTTTAAAATAGCAGCCCCCAGACTCTGGGGCTTGGGTCAGGATTTAGTTAGGCTCCTGCAGGGGATGGGGTTGATGTTTCAGCAATTCTTTAGGGAGTGAAAGAAGGATCCCATCACGAGGAGACCTGGATTTCTACCCATGTGCTGAGTTTGGAGGAAAAATGCACCTTTTATTCTTTCACAGAATATGATACGTCAGATTCTGCTGCTTAGGGTCACAGCAGGTCTGCAGCTGATGTGCGGTCCAGCTCTTGGGCAACTCTTCTACCACTTCAGAGTTCATGTTCACCAGCTCACTTGTTTTCCAGAGAAAAAAACTAGAATACTGACACGAAAACAGAAAACTATTCTGAGCCTAAAACAGCCTCAATTTACCCATCCTTTAGGTGGTTAACAGCCTCAGACACTACCCAGGATGTGGCAATTCCTACATCTGGTTTGGGCACCCACTCCTCACATAGCCCCTGCCTGGGGTTCCTGCCTGGTGAAGGAGCATCTCTCACCTCTGTCAGAATCCTGCCCAGCCTGTGAATTCACACCCAAACTTCAGGCCTGGGAGCACAAAACACCAGGACACCCAAGTGCTCTGTTCTGACAGGCCAAAATACTTGATCCTCATGTTGGTGGTGAGCAAATTAGATACCAGACTGTGGGCAGGTGCCTCAGCTCTGAACAGGCTTTAAAAACTGGAAAAAAAAAAAAACCAAAACAAAAAATGCTTAAAAATAGCTCATTCAAAAAATAGTGTCCCAATTTATTGTCTCTCAATAATGTCCAAGTCAGTATGGACAGTGTCTCTGATATCGCTTTCAGCCAACTGAAAAGAGAAGGTTTCCTAATTTCTCCATCAATGCCTGTAATTTAAAGGATGTTAAGACTGTAAAGGAATGCTTATTCATAATTTAAAATACCACTGATGGGCTTTGTAATGAAAATTTATGGTAATTTGTATTAAGTGCAATAAAATGTATATAATTAATAAAAGTTTCTATTGCCCTGTTGTAAGTAAAAGAAAGATTTTTTTTTTAAATCTCTCAATTGGGCATAGAAATAGATATCCCATTTCTTGAGACTCAGCAGCAAGTTCTTATTTTGAAATGAAAGAAAAGAGCAAGATTTCAAAAATTTTCATTAAAATATAGGTAAAAAATTATTTTGTTTTGATGTGTTCCCTAATCCCAGCCACTTTGAAGTACTTATTTAAAATTTAATAGTATTCAGCTCTTTATGAAAATACATTACTTTAAAAATAAATTGTTTTGAGTAAAATCATTCTCAGCATGTTTTCATTCAGGCTTTATTTAGTCTGATTTTTTTAAAATGTTACATGTGTAAATTAACTATTATCTTTTTTATTCGAAGAGGAGGGGGGGTGTTTTTGCAGTTGGGCTACAGAAAATAAAGGCATACTGGATGATTGCAAGGCCACTTTTATCTCCAATAAAATGTTTTCCTTCCATAGCAAATTTTAATTTTTAAAGTTTCTAATTTCTTAATTAAACTGTGCAAAAGGGAAATACAAGGGATAAAATATTCATAAGGAAGAAAATCAATATATAGCTAAAAGGCTGTATATTACATGAAGTACATTAGAGTACATCGATTTTATGAAGTTGTCTTTCAACTGCTAATTACACATTCATTACAGGATTATAAATCTTAATAAAGTGATTGAGTCAATGTACTAGAAGGAAGAAGCCTTTTCAAGTCCATGATTTGCATGACCAGACTGTGGTTTCCAGCCTCACATCTGGACAGGTTTGCTGTGAGAACAGGACTCGGTGGGAGATCTTTGTGTGAAGCCAGGAGCAGCCTGATGGGGCTTGTCCCTGCCTGTTCCCATGAGGGGATTTTCCCCCTCGAGCTGCAGAGCTGGAGCTGGGGCAGTCTGGAGAAGGGCCATGATGCAGAAGGACACAGCTCAACAGGAACCTCCGGACCTGATGTAATACGTGCAAGAGGAAGCAGCTTCCTGAGCACTCAACCTATGACTAAAAAAGCTTTTTTAACAGACACTTCAGGTTGCTTGGGAATATTTCCTGTTGTTCCAAAACCCTTAAACAATCAGAACTCAATTGTCTGCAAACCATATTGTGCAATGTAAACTGTCAATTTTGAGAGAGACAGATGCAAAAATCCTAAGTGTACATCCATAATCAAATTTTGGTTTAAATCTGGCCTTCCCAAAAATCACATCATCATGCCCTATTTGGTGCTGAAAGACCAAAATTACAGCATTTGATCCTGAAAAAAATACCACTGTGAGCCATGGAAGCGTGGAGCACAAGGGACAAGATGGGCAGGTTCAGGAAGTTTCAGAAGAGAATCTTCTTGCTCAGATGACTCTGACCTGTGCACAGGTAACAGGATCCCTGTGCACAGGTAAGGCAAGACATTGTGGGCTACATAAAACTACAGTAAAAAAGTAAGGCCTGCTTAAGGGGAGTACAAGCTATTCCACTGAGATACCAGAGCAATCATCCAGCAAAAGCTTCAAGGAGTAGTTTTCTTATGTGTAAATTACAGTGGCTCATTTGTGCACCCTAAAAGCCACATTTAACCCAACTGGTGAACCCTGCCCAGCTCTGATTTACAGCATGTTCTGTTTTACAAAACCTACTTAGTCAACATATGGGAACAAGGATGGGGGAGGAGACGTGAACATCTGCTTTCCTTGTCCTGGGCTTGCACTATTGCTGTGTACAGCTTTTCATTCTGGAAGACTTTCAAGTCTGAAAGAGTCACCAACCACTTGGATGCAACAGTGTGCTGTGATGTTGCTGCTGTCTGTCTTCCTGCTGTGACTAACTCAGGATTTTTCTGGTTTTGACAGAGTGCTGACGTGCCTGGCAGCTCGCTTGCAGTCTTTGCTGGCAGGGCCAAGGGCCAGGGTCTCCACACCCCACACCCACCAGCCACCTCGTGCTCATGGTCATCGATGAAACATCTGCTTCTCATTAAAGATTTCCAATAAGGGGACTCGACAAATGGCTCTGTTTGTCTCAATCTGTACCACTGCTGTCACTTTCTACGTGCATTCCGGGGATGAGAGCATTATTTTTAAGAAAGACCAGCATTTCCATTTTGAAGGCAGCAGAGAGGGAGAGGAGACAGCCAGATGTGGCATTTGGCTGCGGAATGCACCAGGGCTGGGGTCCAGCAGACAGAGAAGAGGTATGGCTCTGGTATGGTTGTGCTGTGCAGACTGGCTGGCTTCTGACAAAAATAAGATGTCTCCTCAAGAAATTGGCACAACTCTTATGAAATACAGTCCCTCAAGCCTCTAGTGCCCTGGGATAAAAGGGCTTGAAATGCTCTTTCTAGTCTTCAGGGTTACTTCAATGAGCTCCTATCCCCATAATTTCTTTGAAATGTGGCAGGAACTTGACCCTTCCCTTGACAAAAATCTTGCCCCAGCACATGCAAGTGGATAAATTTCTGCTTGTCTGAAACGCCTGGCTGCTCCTGGTCAGAATAATGTGTGATCAGCAACTGCACAGAAGCAATCCTTGTGCCTGTATTTCAGGCAGAGAGCTTTCCTCAGCCTCTCTGCACACACCACAAATTTTCTTGCTCCCTTCTTAACTCCCACATAAAGAACATAAAGCCTTGGAGTGGGGACTGATGGGGCTGTTCCACTTTGCTTCATTATCACAATGATCAGTTATGAAATCAGTGTTTCCCAAAGCACAAGGCTAAGCACTCTGTGTAAAATCACAGTAAAGATGGCCATGAGAGTTGGGTTTGAAGGTGCCAAGATCATGGCTGACTTGAGGGAAAGAAAATGGATCAGGTTCTATTGTTCCCACAGCGCCAGATCCTGCCACTCACACGTCTGCTCCTTTGAAATCACTGCAGCATTAAAGATTCAGCAGCTGATCTGGATGGCTGGTAGGTGGTGAAGCAATTTGGGGCCCCAAAGTAACCTTGAGCAGGGGAGAAAATGCAGCCCAGGGCCAGAGGATCTCTTAGGATCCATTTGCAGGCTGCACAACCAGGATGCTTGAAGAGACACCCAGCAAGAAGCAGCAGCCTGTGAACTGGAACAGATTAGTCAGATGCCACTTGTCCTCTGCAAACAAATGCCTTTCTAGTTCCATGTCCTTCAGACAGCAGAACTGCTCCCAAAGCAGTGACCTGGGCCTCTAAGCACCACGGGAAAACAGGAGAACCATGAACTGGAAAATGGGTCTGAAAGCAGCTGCATGTACCTCCCAAAGCAGCCTCTGCTACCACTCCAGTGAGCACAGGCCTGTCAGCAGTTCAAAACTGTCAAAAGTCACCACTAATGAATATCTCCAAAATCAGTGCTACTTTTTGTCTCCATTACCTTTCTCCCTCTCTTTATTTTCAGATTTTCTGGGTCACACAGTGATAAAGGATGTCATTTTGGTTGTCATGCATGATTTCTCTTAGTGCCATAGCTGAAAGGTTGTCCCAGACCCTGCCTTGTCCATGGCTTTGTCATTTTTCTGGCAAGTTATTTCTCCCATTGTAAGGTGCATTCCTTTACTGAGCCCAAGGAGCACTTGGTCACTACTTTTCCAGAAAGTGGCAACATTTCAGCTGTAGAGAAATTAATATCTCCCAGCCTTCTCCATCCCCCTCTCAACTCCAAAAGGAAATGTTCTTCGAAGTTCAAAGTACAGATCAGGACACTACCCCAGGTGGTGTCTGTTTTGCGTCCTTCACATTTTTGTCATACTGACAGTGAAGAAAGAAAGTAGTTTGATGCACAAGCCCTTGCCAGGTCTCACAGCTTTGTCCTCCTGCCTTCCTGCATTAAACTCTGCTCTCCCTCCTGGTGCATGCACCTTCTCTCTGTCCAGTGTGGGCTCACAACCTTCTTTCACATTATTTATATGCCACCAATTTCTCGTGCCCTGGATTGTTGGCTTTTGGGGCCCAGTGGACCTCAAGGAGAGAGCAAGATGTGTCATTGAGATGGTGATAGTCCAAGAGCAAAGTCCCCCTCTTCAACCTGCCCTTCGCTGCCCTGCCCCTACATTGTCACTCTCTCCATCCATACATTCAGTCTGGTTTTATCCATTAGCTTCCCCATTAGCAACCAGTTTTTGGTTGCATTTTCCTCAGCAAACTGGAAGAGACAGTGGGCTTTGGCACTGCTGCTATCATCCACTTCAGTTTAACAATTATCACTGGATTTTCAGAAGACACAACTTCGCTTGGACTCATTCTCTGCTTGTGCCTCTTTGTGCCTCCTCTGAGCCCACAGGGCACTCTCAACCAAGCCTGGGAGATGGCAGGACATCCCAAAGTTACTGCATCATGTCAGACAGGAGACTCAGCTGAGAAGAAAGCTGCAAAGCAAGCTCAGACTTCTTGGACACAAGAGATATTTCGTTAACACTCAAGCCAGCATCAGGAAATAAATATCAATGAGCCTTAAGGCAGGAGAAGGATTTAGGTGCATCATTTCAGATCATGAAGTAATTACTTGCTTTCAAAATGTCATTTGAAGTCAGAGTCACCAGAGCCCAGCTATCAAGAACTGCAGATGTGTTTGCAAGACCCAGGTTGTTTTTCCCCAGCCCAGCCTGGCACTGCTCCCTCACATGCCCCCATTAGCTCTTGAGGACAGGGTCTGTCCTGCAGGGCTCAATCTTGCAGCCTTTTCACAGCCTGTAGTTCTCAGTGATCCCCACCTGCACCTGGAGAACAAGGGTGATCTTCATCTCTGAAGCTCTCCAGGCTCATCTGAAAGATTGTTTTGTCCAGTGGGATGGCATTTGGTTTTCCTGTCTTCTGTGCAGAGGAAATCTGCTCTTCAAAAATATATCTAGGGAGGGCAAAAAAAGAAATATCTCTGTTCTGTTGGCATTTTGAGTTTATTCTCATTTAATGTTGCTGAGGGTCCCAGAACCATAGCAGATGACAGCTCCCTAAGTCTCATAACTTTTCTTTACCATTTGCACCATGTTTTCTGGGGTCACTGAGACAAGTGGAAGGAAGTGGGGAGGAGGGTTACAGATGGTCACTCAGAGACCAACACTTCCTGTTCTCTCACCTCCAGTGACCTCAGCACCCCAGGCCTGGCCCTCTCTTTAAGACAGTGTTGCATAATTTTACTTGGGCATTGCTAAGGTGGTAAAAGAGAGGATCTGGATCTGAACATCCAAATTGCACACACACAAAATTATTGCAGACTGGTTTTGACAAGTCAGTTACTATCCAGGCTGCTTGTCTTCACACCATGGATGCTAAGTCTGAACAGCACTATGAACATTAGCCCTTCTCAAAATATTCTCCAATAATTGGTGAAAAAACATGAAAAAGAAAGAAAGACAAGGAAAGCACTGAGCCAATCTGCTCTACCCTGTGTGGGTGACAGAGAAAACTTGGTATCCTCAGGGATTTGTCAAATACAGGACAAAACATGAAGGTGTGTCTTGAGGAACATCTGCCAGTCTCAAAAATGTGTGCATCTCTCACCAGGGTGGTTTTCTCTCACCTGCTGACACTCTCAATAAGATCTCCTGTTTCCATGGATACTTCTACTTTGGTTTTCTGTGATATCCTTCCTTCTGTGCTTCTTGTCTTCACAGCTGGTAAGGATACATCACAGTAGCCTTCTGGAGGTGGAGTGTGGATCTGCAAGGTGGCTCACACACCACCTTGGGGAACACATTTTTCTGAACCATTGTCTGTACCTTTACACCAGTGGGCTTCCACCACTAGCCTTAGTAACTCAATGGCCACCCCTTGTGATGCTCTTTGGAAACAAAGATCCCCAAAGACTGATCCAGACTGAGAATTATATGGTCTCTCTCAACCTGCCTAGGTCCCAGCATCACCCTTGATGTTACCATGGTATCATCTGCAGAAATATCACAATATTTTTGCCTCTTCAGGGAAACATGAGAGGCAAGTGGGTTTGTATTATTTTCCTATAGAGTTTTCTTGTGAAAATTGAAATGAAATGATTTTTGAGTAAGAAAGGATTAAAAAACTCCAAAAAACCACATCACTGCATATTCTTGAAGGACAAATGTGCTGGAGTTTTGCAACAGCACTAGTCAAAGGACAGACCATAGACAAGCAGAAACCCACGCAAACAAGAGAGATGTGGAATGAAATCAAACAAGAGGAAAAGGCAAAATGTTGTGATAAATGCACCAACTGTATTTAAAAAATTAGAGGCAATATTTTGCTTGTCTTTTTAAGTGACTTAATGACAGAAATATAGCAGAGGCAGACTTGTAATTGAAAACCCTTCACCTTGCCACAGAAATTATTATCATAGGCTTAGACCCTCCTAACACAGTTTCTACCAAACATAATACTGAACTAGTCAGTTTGAAAAGTCATCTTCCAAGTCAGGTAGAGACTGTCTGGTAAGAGCTACCAAGCTGAAAGTGATTATTTTTTACTTGGGTCATAGCTTTGATTCAGCTTTCAGAGAAAACCAAAATCTTTGTGAATCACAAGGAGAAACTACCAGTGACACTGAAATCACTGAAAGCATTTATGGCCACACCATAAATCCAGCTTTAGGACACCCATTTTCAAATAAATACCACCACAAGTTCACAATACAAAACACTTATGTGATAAAAACTTGATCTACCATCTCATTTTTTTTTCAAAACCTGTGGGTAAGTTGACTTCATCCTGGCAGGCTTCAGACTGGAAAAAAATTATCACTGGCTTCTACTGCTTAACTTGATGACAGACCTCTGTCATTCCAAAGTCAAGCTGAATCCCAGCATAAAAACACAGAGCCAGCCTGAACTTCATGGTAAGCACACAGCTAATTCCTTGGAAAAATGGTTCCCAGTCTTGTTTTCCTACCCTTGGCCTCAGTGGAAGGGAGCACTGCTGGGTGATGGGTGAATGCACAGTGCCTGCAGTGGGACTGCAGTCTGTGTGCTCTCCTGCCTCACTCTGTGGTTTAAAGAAGGTGAAATTGCTTTCTATCCCAGTGAATGCTTCAGAAAGATAAAATGAACCAATGCCAAAATAACAGGAAATAGTTGTTACCACAACATTAGCTCACTTTGCCTGGGGTCTGTCTTGCAGCAGCGTGCCAGGGTGCTACAGTTCCTCAGCAATTTGGATTTCCCACCTTGAAAATTCAAGTATCAAACCCAGGGTGGTGTCAGCTGGAAATGTGCCACCTCCCTGCCACTGCATGGAGTGAAATCCCTTTCCTGGCATCCAACTGACTGTGCCCCAGCAGAGGGTGATGGGAGCAATGCAGCCAGCAGATCTTGTCTGTCCAAACAAGAGTCTTTACTGGTTTTGTCTGCTATTTTCTTTCTTCTTTTTTCCCTGTGGTAACATAGCCTATTTTGTGAAACGAGATAATCTGAGGCTCCACTGGCAATTACCCACCTCTCTGCTGAAGCCCATTGCGTTATTTACGACCAATTTCTCTGCCCACACCATCCAGCAAACCCCACGCCAATGGGTGAGGAAACAGGAGTCCCTCACTGCCTTTAATAATATATTTCTGTTCCAGACCTCTATATTCAGGGTCTTAATGTTGGAACTGCTTGATTTTTTTTCTTGTTTTGCTTTTTGGGGAGTAAGACTATTTCTGAGATAAAGCTACAGTCCCATATGTGGGGCCACCTTGAATTTCAGCCCCACCTGCAAACAGAATTTCACAGGTAAATAAAGTCATCCATTTTAAAATCAGAATGAGTATTTAATAGATTTAAGAACTGTCTTTGAAGGGCTCCCCAATACCCAAAGAGGCTATCCAAGGGAGATGCACACACATGCATTTTTGTTAGCAAATGACACTGAAATGAGCTATTGGGCTCAGTGAGTTTTTCACATGATTTAACAGGCATTGTGAAAATTGCCTGCGTGTGCACAGCCTCTGTGTATCTACACACACAAAGAAATGAGCTACCTTCCACATTTCCCTTGGCTATTCCTTTTTTGCTCATCCTATAGCATTTTCTTTTCTTTATTCTTCAGGCATTGCTGGTAGGAAAAGTACTTTTCTGTTCTTAGGTTGAGTTCTGTGTGTGCTGGCAAATCACAAAATATTTGACAATGGGAAAAGACTGTGGTTATCTCAATGTTGTCAATGAAGAACTGCCATAGAAGGAGGATTTTGGAGGAATATGTCTATTTGCAGCATTTACCATCACACAGCTATCCCATTTGTAATAGAAGTTACAACTGATGAAATAAAACTTCTGCTTCACTCAAATACTTTCAGGAACTCATAAAAATATACTGAACCAAGATGACGAGTAAAAATAGTAAAAATGCTTTATGGATCAAAATTCTTAAAAATATTTGGGTTTGACTGAAAGCCCGATTTTTAAATATTTGGGAAATGTTCGAATAATCTTTACCTTATTTTCCCTTACTTTTTCTTTCACCTATTAGTGCTTACTCAAAAATAATCCATTAATTCTTATATTGTGTATCCATAAATTCCAACAGTAAGCATCTCAGAAGTAGCTGTTACATGTAATGCTATTTATTTAGATTTTTGAAACCAACAAAGCAAAAAATTAATTCAGAGATTCAAAATCAGCAAATATATTGCTGCAATCATTAGCTAAACAGTTCACCCTTTTGTGTTTCTCAACACTATGAATTTCCCTCAAACAATTCAACACACCTGGACACAATTAGGAAGAAAAATACAAAACACCTCCGAAGTATTGCAATTAGGTTTGTTCTGGCAAGTCCTACATCTGTATTCTGGTGGCAATTGGCTTCTGGTGCAAAACACGGTGCCAAAAGTAATGTTTTCTTTTGCATAAAACATATGGAGGGCTTTTGCTGAATTCCACTGTGCAGCATGCCTCTGGTAATGCTGTAGTCCAGCCTGGGAGAGGGACAGCCCAAGCTCCTGCTGGGAGCACTGAGATGTTATCAGGGCTACTGAAAGGAGGCTGTGGCTTGCAAGTTGGTGTGAAGGCTTTTACTGCAGTCAGAGGCCAACCAGCAGCAAAAGGCTTTCAGCAGGAGAAATCTCTGATCTACATCAGATCAGGTGGCCATGAGCACCCCCAAACCCAGAGGGTGTAGGCAGAGAGGGGATTTATTGGAAATGTGAAACAAGGAAAATACATAATTTGCAAAATTATCCAGCCTGAGCCTGTACCAGCAAAGAGCAAACCTGTGCATCATGCTGAGTGTATCTCTATCCAACAATTGTTGTTTTCTGTGACAAATCTTTGGTCTCAAACACAAAACATACTATCTATGCAGTGTGCTTGCAAAGAATTTGATGACATTTGAAAAATCTTTGCATTTTTTTTGCAAAGAATTTGATGATATTATTTGAAAAATATTTGCATTGTTTCATTTTCATGGTAAACTAATACAAAAGCTTTTCTGAGAATGGTTTTCAGGCATCATCAACATAGTCATGTTATGAAGTTCAGCAAGATGTATTTTGTCACTGAAACTCCTTAGAAACTAAAAATTGTAAACTGAAAGCAAAAAAGCCAACCTCCAAGCACTCCTTCTTTCATAAACTTCCCAAAAACGGAGGGTAATAAATTACTGTGTCACTGCACCAACTGATCCTTGTAGGGGAAGCATTGTCCAGCCCCCTTTGTGTCCACTCACCCATTTTCCAGCTGGTGAGGCTGGGCTCAGGCCAGAGGTGAGGCATCACATAACAGTGGAGCTAAATATTACAAGAGAAGCTTTGTTGTCCTTTCTCCTATGCCCACAAAAGCTCTGCTTTCTGGTGAATATAAAAGAAAGGCACTGTTGGGAGAGAGCTTGATGCAGATCAGCAGGGTCCTGGAGTAGCAACCTCAAAGTGCCAGGATTTGCAGAGAGATTTGTGCCTTGGAGCTGGATGGATCCAGGAGTGAGGCTGTACCTGCTGATGTCTAATTGAAAATATCTGCAGAAAGCCCTGAAGAAGAAACTGGGACTCTGTCTGGAAAAGAAAACAGGCAATTAAAGATGCAGATTAAAACAGTTCTTTCATGTTTCAGTTGGACCAGCCATGCCTGATGACAGGTTGTGAGCCAAGGAGGGACCTGCAACGCAGATTTAGGAGTTTGGGGGCCTGCAGGGAGTTTAAGGCCAACCATGGCATGGATGAGCTACATGTGGGTGTAGGAGTGTGGCAGAAGCATCAGCAGAAAGCCCTGCCAGCTTGGGTGGAGAGTGAGACAAGTTTGCTTTTCACCAAAACATTTCCTTCTGCCCTTGAGGTGAACTTAGGCAGGAGTTATGAGGGCTGAAGAGATGCTAAACCACAACGTGACCTTCCTGTGTGCATGAAAGGCCCAGCAGCTGGCTTAAGACAAAGAATAAATACAGTAAGAGGGACTTTACCAGTTTCTACAATTCATTTCTCCCCTACACCCCTGTGTATGGCTTTTTTGCACGTGGAGTTTTGCAGTCTGTGCAAAGAGCATTGAGCGCTGCAGAACTAGGGAGCTGTACTATTTCTGAGAAAACCTGTTCCATTCAGACCCACAAAGCTGTCCCCTGTGGGGCACACGCTTCACCATCTTTGGGCACATGAGTCATCTGGAGCAGTTTCCAGGAGCTAGATACCTGTGCAAAGTGAACACAGGTTGTGCAAAGTGTCCCCAGTCTCCCTCCTGGGAACAGCAGAACTACCTAAGTTAACACTACCTTAGAAAATGTCGATTTTAAAAGACTCTCAGCAAAATCTACTGTATTTTGAAAACAGAGACATATAATGGAAATGTTTGGTAACCTGAGATCCAGCATGGTTAGTGGCAGCCACACTGTAAGGATGGGAGAAGACTGAAAATCTGTTTTCATCCCTGAGTCCTGCGAGTCCTGCAACTCCTGCTCGTAAGTCAAGAGAACATTCAGTATTCCCAAACTATTTTTGGAAAAATGTGTGTATTAAAGTGACATCTTGGTTGTCATTGAGCACAAGGACATCAGAATATCAATGAATCTGTCCTCGGAAAGAGATTGCTGAAATGTCAATGTTTGGCTTTTGGTTTTGTTTGTGGGTTTATGGGTTTTTTTAAATTTTTTTGTTTTCTTCATGGGTTTTTGTTTGTTAGTTTGCTTTTAATGCCCAAACTTTTCATTTAACTCTTGCAATGAAAAAACAAGCCAGTAATGTTCACCTTAAAAAAAAAAATCAAAATTTGCAGAGATAGAGCCTTTAAAGTTGTACTTGGCCTCAGTTCTGTTCCAGACCCAGTAATCTTATCATTGATTGAGGCATACTTAATGGCCCCTTTAAAAATAAATAAATGAAAATTGGTAGTTCAATCAATGTACTATCTTTAATTCAATATTCATCCCAATTGATTTTCACTTCCAAGTTTCATTTTAGCATGAAGTAGAGCATTGTGTTAAGGAAGTTGAGGAGGAGCTTGTAGGTTTTGGCAGCTGGAATGAGTGGAAACTGTGGTTTTTAGATTAGAGGAAGGTGTGGGAACCAGTTCTTTAGCAAGCTGCTGGAGCACAGGGCTTGTGCACGCTATTTGTGTGCGCGTTTGTTGTCAGCCCCACAAGCTGCCAGGGGCAGAGGAGCAGGATGCAGAGGCACCAGTGGCTCTCACTCCAGTCCTGTGCTTGCCCTGCCACCAGCTCCCTCCACCACAGTGATTGTACTGGGCCACCCCAACAAGCCTGAGCTGCTCCCCAGGTGTCCACTGCCCCCTTAACAGAGGCAACATCAAATCCCCATGCCCACTTTAGCTGCCTGGGGGAAGAAATTCCCTTTCCCAGCTGGGGCATCTCCATTTACAGGGCTGCCAAGCTCCTGAGGAGTGCAGCTCTCCAGCAAACATATTTCCAGATATTTTCTGCGGCAGCACTATATATTCTGTGGTTCAGTCTCATGAGATATGCAGGGCTTTCCATGGCAACCACAGAGGTAGCTTTCTTAAAGAAACAGTGAGTAACAGAAATGAGAACTTTACAGGCATAGAATCAACCCGCTTAAGGACATCAAGGAAGCCCATCAAAACAAATCCTGCTCCCAGGAATGCAGCTCTGTCCCCATGGAGAGCAAGACTGTGGAAACAGTCACAGTCCTGGATGCACTATGGAACAGGGCAAAAAGAGCAGGAGGAGCAAAGAAAAACCCATCCAGTTTGTGCCTCAGCTGCCTGTGCCTCTCCTTGCCACACACAGCTGAGCCTGTCCCAGCTCCCTCAGCAACAGTCTGGGGTCAGGTTTTCATGTACATTCACACTAATTTCCACAAAAACCCCCAAAAAACTAAAACACATTAAAAAAAAAAAAAAAAAACCACAACCAAAAAAAACAGGGTCATTTGTCTGTGCTTCACTGTCTGCCCAAACACACATCCACACTGGCATCCTGACCATGATCCCAGCTGGTCTCCATCTCCTTTCTCCCTCCACAGTCAATAATCATTTCTCAATATCTCCTTCAGTATATCAATTTTTTTATGCAGCTCTATGACCTCCTCTCAGCCACATCAAGAGCTGTCAGTTAAGTGGCTGGGCCATTCATAATGGTCCGTGCAGCACTTTGTGTTTTACTACCCCATATTTTTTACTGGAAAACCCTTTGGGAAGGCATCTTTCCACTTCAGGACTAGTGATAAAAGAAGGAAGCAACCACTTCTGAATTATTCTGCTAGAGGGTATATGTGACAAAAATCACTACAGCTGTAATAAGGAATGTTGATAAATTAGAGGTAAATTTGGAAAATAATGGCAACACCGAGGGATCTAAAGGGAATAACTTAGGATCACTAGAATGTCTAAATATCCTCTCCAAGTAAGGGTGTAAAAAAGGCTTCACTAATTCAACAAAACTGTAATGAGTACACATAGAAGGAAAATACGTGTTCTGGGTGGAGCTGAAAAAAACCCAGATAAGCTGCAGAGGATATTAAGAATGAAAACCTGAAGAGAAACCTTACACTTTGACATGGTTCTCCATACCTGACCCACATGGCACAAAAACCTGGAGTACCCAAACCAAGGGCTGCCACAGCTGCCCTCCCTTGGCACAGTCATCCATGTCCCGTGAATTCTGAGCATGACCTAAAACAGTCTGGATTTTACCCCTGAGAATTAAACCTCAGACTCTCATCAGGATAAGAAGACAACATTTACATAGAGGCCAAACAATTACCCTCCCTGCATGTTTTCCCTTTAAAGCATGGGTGTGGTCATTTGGAAAAATTCATATTAAAAGAATGAAAATCATTTGTTTGATACCAGTCAGAGAATGCAGCCACTGTGACATGGTGCTACAACACAGTGTGGAAAACAAGCTACATGGTTTGCTTGGAGTCACATGGAAACAGGACTGGCAGCAGAGCTCTGACATCCAAGGTTCCAAATCTGAGACGTAACCACAAAACTCTCTTTCCTTCCTCCCACGGCCCTGCTTGTGCAGCTTCACTGGGGGAGGGAAAAAAGCCGTCAGAGCTCACCAACTGGAAAATTAACTCAAAAGTAGCAAAAGAATTCCTGTTTCCAGACTTTTAAATGACAAAGACCTGAGGGAAGGGGTAAATCTATAAAGCCAGGTAATGTACAGTGTTTTGCTAACTGTAATCTTTAGAAGTGAGCTGCTCTTCAGATAGAATATGTATTCATCGTCACAAAATCACTGGAGTAGGAGCCACAGTCAATTCTTGCAGCTCTTTTGAAGTCTGCCAAACTTCTGCTAGCTGGGCAGGCTGAGGACAAACTTTGGAGCTGGAGTAGGACCCACAGTCAATTCTTGCAGCTCTTTTGAAGTCTGCCAAATTTCTGCTAGCCGGGCAGAGGACAAACTTTGGAAAACTCTCTCTTCATTTGAATATTAAGAGGACTAATAAAACAAGAGGACATGGTAAGTTCTGGAGGCTTTTTTTTTAGTTGCCAAGGGACAATTTGGATGTCAGCATGGTTTTAATAGCTCTCTCCACTCCAGTCCTTTAGTTGTGCTTACAGAACCAGTTGCAAAGAGCATCTCCTGCTGCTTTTCAGATTAATTACCCAATGTTTGGGTGAAGTGCTGTGTCAGTGCTAAGCATTATTGTTTCCAGCACCACCACTTTGCAGTGAATGCAAGTGGCCACTTTAGGAGGGCCACAGTTGCTTCTGCAAGAGCTCCACATTCCTCAAAGCCATGTCCCACCCTCTGCTTCAGCAAGTGGGATTTCTCCATAGAGCTAGAGATCCTGGCCCGCTCCAGCAAGCATGAACATAAGCAGCAAACACTGTGTGGTGATACAGCATTTCATGCACACTGACAGACTGGATATGAACCCTCAAAGGATGAATCCTGCCTGATTCAGTGTTAACATCCATCAAATCCTGCCTCACTACTCTTGTTACACAGCTTAGCTGCCTACAGTGCTTTTATTCCCCCACCTTCAATTTCCTGTGCAATTGGACCCTATATAATGATCCTCATGGAATTTATTCAGCCACAGTGCCCAGAGACTGTAAAATGTTAAACTACTGCCTGTCTTATGATCATAATGCATGGATTCTGCCATGGCGGTGGCTCCCTGCAGAGTGCCTGGCCATAGAAAGCAGGACTTTAGGGTGAGGAGCACCTGCTTCTCCCTCCACCCAGCACTGGCTAATGGGACCCACAGCACATAGCAATTGCTGTCTTTTCCTACAGTCCCTGGGCCATGCTGTCCTGTCTCCAGACGTCTGCATGTGTGCTTTTACAGGGGACAGTCATAAAAAGTCCTTTCCTTGTAAGTTTTTCTCAAAAGCCAGCCACCATCACGTCCTACACAAGAGAAGTGATCTGTGGTTATCTGGTGTGTTCCCCTTACTACAGCTGCCTCAAACTCCTTTTCACACTGATATCCTCTCAAGATTCTGGGATGCTGCAGCTCCACTTCTCCCTTGTCAGGGAATTATTTGAAAGAACAGCCTTGGTAGTATTGCCTCCTATGTATGTTATGAACCAGCTTGGGCACATTGATCACCAATTCCAGGACAAGGGGGAGGAAAGCACAGTGCAAAGCAGAATCAGGCTTTGTTTTCTCACCACCTTTTTAGCAGAAGTCTGGGAGAAAAGAGGAAGCAGTTGTGAGAACTGAGGTTCCCCTTTATGTTACCATAGGAATTTCCTGTAAGATGGTGTGTGAATTTTCCAAGGAATTTAATCACTCAACACTTACGCTGTGTTGTAGCACCATGTCACTTACTCAACACTTACGAGACTGTCCCACAGGAAAGAGAGATGAGACAGGAACACTCATAGAAAATACATCCACACACAGGACACTTGTATTAATGCAAGGCTATAACCCATTGCTGAAATACACATGGAAAAAAGTTCACATCACTTTTATACAGTTCATTGTATTATTATATTCCTAAGCGGAGCATTACAGACAAGATGAAGACAGACTTCTCAGAGATATACTACAGAGGGATAATAGGCACCTTGATCTAACTTTGAAGCTGACCCTCCTTTGAGAGACCTCCATAGGTCTTGGACAACCCCAGTTACTCTGTGGTTCTATGATTAAAAATGAAATGTATTCTATGTAGAATGTTTATTAGGAGGTAACGAGATATTTTAAGATGCCTGGTTTTTTCAGTACTAAGCTTTTATTTGAAGTCATCAAAACTGCCTGAAATTCTCCCTGATATTGTCTCTATTTAGCTGAAAAATTCCCCATTTTTCTTGAGAAGTCAAAATAAATAAGCCATCTCTGCATAAGAACATAAGCTCATTAGAAATGCCCTGCTGTGTTAGATTCATCATTCACCTATTCCACCAGTGACAGTCAGAGATGCTATTTAGAGGGAATACACAAGCTCAGATATTATTTGTAGTCAAGTTCCCACACGCTCCCCCAGCACCGACGCTCAGAACAGAGATGTTCATGTTCCCTCTGGGTGCTGCTCATGGCCTGTTTTGCAGTCTCCTCTAGCAGCAGTGTCAGAAGTTTGGGACACCCCATGAAAGCAATTATTTCCTTTTATGTGCTTTTAAAAGATCCTCTGCTGGTTTCAGTGGGTGTCAGGGAGTTCTGGTGTTGCAGGATCAGTAACTGCTCTGCAGTCACAACCCAGCACTTCCTCGAGGCTCAGTCCCCATTATATCCCCCCTTCAGCTTTGTCTTCAGCCAGAAGAGACTCAGCTTTTCTAGTTCCTTCTCATACAGCAGCTTCTCCAATCCCTAAGCTATGCTGGTCACTTTCCTTGCCATTTTCCATAACCTTCATGACCTTGAGATGCAGAAACTCAGATTATGCACCAGACTCAAGGCATGGAAGAACCAAAAATGCAACAGGAAAATTACACTTTGACCGCAACATCCTTCCAGACGAGCTCCAGCATTTTATTGACGTGCTTTTTTTCCACTTAACATGCCCAGTCAAGAATTTCAAAGAGCTGTCACTTACGGCTGCAGGATCTCTTGACTGAGTTCTAACATCATCTTTTTTGATTTTTTACAAGAAGTCCATACAGATATGTGAGAGCAAGAAAGCTCTGTGAGTAGGTGGTGTAAAATCAGGAGAACTAAAAATACTTAACTCCTTTATAAATGATGAGCTAGTAATCTGGATAATTAAAAATAACTACCTTAGGTCTGCAATTTAAAGAAGCTTAGCTGCACATCCTTAACTCTGTCCAATGTCTATAAGAAAGATGACCTGGTCTTTAGCTATAGTACAGCACATTGCCTCTCAAGAAATACATTTGTTCAAGTACTGGAGCTTGGTGTGTGTTGGTTTGTAGAACTGAATTTCATTTTATATACATTTTCCTTAGGAAAAATTTTTTGGGATTTGATTTCTTACACTCTTTAGAAGCAATTATGTATTTATGCACTTGTTGTAAAGGTGCCTGAAGTATCAGCATTAGTGTGGCTTCTTACAGCAACATGTCCATGCTTATCTGGACAAGAGAGATATTCCTGCCATACTTTTCCCCCTTGTATGCTCAGCACACAAGCATGATGGATCTATTTCTCCTACACAGTTTCTATAGATTAAGTGTTTGTCAATGGACACTCCATATTTCCATTGAATAAAATTTTTTTTTGAATCCTCAAACAGATGACTTGGATTAAGTGGGTGAAATGGGAGCAGGGAAGGGTAGGAATGACTCCTTCTCCTGCTGAAGGCAGGGCTGCACATTTGGTAGATTCCAAAGGACAAACAGATGCAAACCTGCCCAGAATTAAACCTGAAGAAGATATAACATACTCCTGAGATGCACAGATCCACTCCAGGGCTGAAACAAAGAAGGATGTCCTTCTGGATTCAAAATTTTACTTTCTGAAAATTTCATATAATTGAGAGACTCATAGATCAGTTTGTGTTGGAAGGGACCTTAGAGATCACTTAGCTCCAAACCTCTGCCATAGGCAGGGATCCCTCCCACTCAACCAGGTTGCTCAGAGACCTGTCCGAACTGGCCTTGAACATTTCCAGCAATGGAGCATCCACACCTTCTCCGGGCAACCTGTTCCGGTATCTCAACACCCTAATTTTAAATAATTTCTTTTTTTAACATCTGATCTAAAGCTGCTCTCCTTCAGTTTGAAGCAACTACCAGTTATCCTATCACTACATGCCCATATAAAAAGTTGCTCTTCACCTTTCCTGTAGCCTGTCTTCTCTTCCATTCTCTTCCCTTGGAATGTCACAATTATGCCACTCTGTAGCCTTCTCTTTTCCAACCCAAAGAATCCAAATTCTCCCAGCCTCTCCTCACAGGAGAGGTGCTCTATCCCTCTAATCGCCTTGGTGTACTCCTCTGGGCTCTCTCCAAGAGATCAAAGTCCTTCCTGTGCTGAGAACCCCAGAACTGGATGCAGGACTTAGGTGGGGTCCTATCAGAGCAGAGGAGCTGAATCCCCTCCCTCCCCTGCTGCCCACAGGGCTTTGGATGCAGCCCAGGACGTGTTTGGCTTTCTAGGCTGTGAGTGCACTTTGCCATGTCCTGTCCAGCATCTCTTCCACCAGCACACCTAAGTCCTTTTTGAGAGGGCTGCTCTTGATATGTTCCTCTCCCAGACTCTGTTGGTATCTCTGGGGATACAGCACCTTGCACTTGGTCCTGTTAAACCTCCTGAGATTCCCATGGGCACACCAACTGATGAACAATAATCACAGCTCCAAAACCAGTATCAGAAATGTACTGTGACTTTAAGAGTAGTACATTTGTAAGAAAAATGTAGGCAAACAACCAGATGATTAACTATTATGACAATGAATGTAGTGAAGAAAAGAAAAAGGAAAAAAAAAAGGCAGTAGGAACACTTTACTGAGCAGTATTTGCAGTTAAACTAAATAGGTTTATGTCATCATTCAGATCCAGCAGCCTGCTGCCAGCTCAGGAGATGTTTATTCTTAGTGTTTGGCAGCTGCTGAGTTCTGGGCTATGGATTGTGCATTCTGAATTTTTTTAGTGACTTTTATTTTGTCATGGCCTAAAATTATGAAACATTTGCTCTGAAGAGCTCTTAAGAGCTTTTCACACTGCTGCCTCTTTTATTGCCATAAAATGGGAACATAACACAACCTAAGGCTAAATGCTGCTCTGTACTGGACAATGAATAAGTTACTACAGAGAGAGCCATGTATGCAACTCATTTCAAAATCTTTCTCCAGGCTCTGAACACAAATTAAATCTTTTTATACTGACTTCTCAGCTTGTAAATAAAACTGAAGGTAGGTGAAGAGAAAGGTCATCCATCCTGGAATTCCAGCATATCTCAAGGGAGTGCTGGTGCAACAAACCTGATGTTTGGGCTACCACACCATGATGAAGATACAGGAAACAATATAAAAATATAAAATTCCATGGACTTCAGCATCAATGACAACAGACAGGTCTTTTATAAACCAATTTTCTTCTGCCTTTAAATGAGTCCAGGTCACTCCTTCACTGACAGTGTACTGGTGTGGCAACAGCATTTCCCTGGTGGTGTTAGATAACACAGCAGCATTTAAACCCTGGGTGAAGAAACACCTGGTTCTGGGAAAGCCTGAACTCCCAGTCTGGGGATCCCCCTCTCCATCACCTGAACCAAACACTGAACAAATCCCTCCAAAATTCCATTGTTTAATTACTTTCTCTTCAATAAATGAGACAGTTCACTTTTTTTCAATCCACTGAATGGCTGCCACAGACACATGCAAAATGCAATGGATGGTCCTAGAAATAGACCTGTGAAGAAGGCATGGAGAGCCAGAAGAGTTAGGACTCTGCTGGTTGAGAGGCCACTTAAAAGTACTTACATCCTGCCTGAACTAGGATGTCCTCTCCTCTGCCTTTGAAATTGCTGTGGCCAGGCCTGCCTGTGCTGCCTTCATGGTTGCTAGCTTAAAAAAAATTATAATAACCAGATTATCATATTGACACCATAAACCCTGCTACATGTGAATTAAGTGTTCCGTTCTCAAGCTGTAAGGTTATTTAATCAAAACCACCCAGGAGAGGAAATATTTAGGGGTTTATGATGTCAGATCAAGACGTGGAGTGGCAGCAGTGGGTGCTGCTGCTGCCAAAGCAGTTGATGATTAAAATAAGATGATGTTTATCCACAGACAGCACTAAAATAAGTTATTTAAAAGGGAAGATTGTTTATAGAACAGTAGTATCTACACTTCTTCTAAACATACTCCTTCCAGGATCTATCTGCTCTATGATGAGCAGAACTGCCTTAAAGCAGCTCAACATGAGGATCATAGTGCTTGAGGAGAAGGAGCAGCCTGATTGATCCTACTGTCCTTTCTTTCCTCTTCATTTAGCAAAATCCTAACATCAGACAGGAAAGAGAGCTGCAGCTACCTTCTCAGAGGTGATGTGCTGTAAGAAGATTTTTTAACTCTCACAATAAATTCCAAATGTCAGGTGTTGCCAGTGGATGGAGATGTCAAACAGGAGCAGGAACAGTCACATGGAAGGAGTTTCACATCCACCCTTGGTGCTGGGAGAGAAATTACATGTGGAGATGCAATCTGCGCCCCAGGATGACTTACAGATATCATACCCAGAGTCAGGGCAACCTTTGGAGTCTCCTACAGCTCAAGCAGAAAAGTTTTAGAAATGCTGCAGTACTTAAAGATCAAGGGACAGAGAGTGACACTACTAGAGGATGGCACTCCATGGTGGAAACTTGGTCTTACCTCAGTGGTGCTTCCTGGCTCTTCTCTAGGTTTGAGGGAAAGCTCTGATCAGCTCAGTTTCACACGCTTTTCTGAGTCTGTGACTCCCTTGGTTGCAATACACTCTGTACATTTCTTACTTTGTGGTGTCCTTATCTGTGCAAGAACAATATAGCAATCCTCTCCAGAACCACAACTGCACCTTTTACCTTCAGCTTGTCTCTGTATTTGGTCCCATAGCTGTCAGTATGACATGACCACAGTCATCATAAGGGAGACAGACCATCAGTCTTGTTTGCCCTTGTTGGGAGAGACATCTCTTGATCCATGGGCTGGCTACTGCTGTAGTAAACAATATAGAAAACAGGTTGGGCTCAATTTCCTTCCAGTTAATTCTGTTCTCATGATGAAAACTTTTCGTATCTTCTGTTTTACACCAATCTGTGTCTTGCCATTCGTGGACATGCAAAAACAAGTCATGGTATTGCACAAGACCATATCATATTCAGCTGTGGACACTGTTTTAATTCAACTGGAAAATCATACACCACAATTGGCAAGACTGGTATTCCTTTGATTAAAAACAATGAGCTATGTTTTGGTCTGACTCCTGTTTTGCTGAAGTTGGGCAGATGTTAAATATAATGCATGTGAGTATTAAATAGTGTTTCCTTGTGTTCATGTGAGCACATGCATGTGAGGAACCAGTGAGTCTTCCTGCCTAAAAGACAAATGGAAAGCATCTGAGCTTGGGACAACACAAGAAGGACTTGGAAAACTGGATGACTTTGTGAGTGAGAGGGAAGCTCTCTCTGCTGTGCTGTGAAGTGTGGCCAGCTATCCTTGGGGAGACTTGTCACATACACAGAGGGAAAAACAATCCATCACTCATTGCCTCAGCCGTAATTTTCATCTGAAAATTAACTTTCACCAAATAACTGCTGATGTTGTTCTGTATACCCAAACTGCAGAAACATAGCCCTCAGAAGCCATGTCTGACACGAGGTGCTGCAGCAGATAAGCAAAATGCTGGTGGAGAATGCCCTACATCTGCCTAGAAACCTTCCAGCCCCACTGCAGCTCTTCCTGGCAGCAGTAATGTCCAAAATAAACCATGCTGAACATGAGGAAAAATTCACCAAGGTTGAGCAATACTCTGTGTTCATTGCAATCACATTCAACATCTGTCAGTGTCCTCAGCAGCCTACTGCAGTGCATCTTGCTGTAAGAGAAGCAGGGCTTGGGTTACCTCTGCCCCAGGGCTGCTTTGCTGGTCAGGTCCTCATAGACTGGCATCTCTATTGGCAAAGGGAAATTACATTGGTATGATAAAAACTTCCTACTTTACCCTCAAAAGACAAGATTTTTCCAGCAGGAGTGTTTATAACAGGGATCAGGAGACCAGCATTGCTCCAGCTAAACCTCTGCTCCCAGCCCCAGGGTGTCTGGGCAGCATTGTGGGTCGGCTCCAGCTGGGGTAAAGCCACAGAGAAAACATTAGGGCTGTGTCACAGCACCCTCAGGCCAGCACAGCTGAGGATAACCATATCAATGCTGGGCTTTCTGAAGTCCCACTGAAATAAAAATATTAGTCCCTCCCAGCAAGTACAGCTGTAGGCTGCCTCTTCTGCTCCTCCCTTTGCAGGCCACCACTAAATTTCTTTGCTTGAAATAAAGTCCAGGACAATAGGGGGGCAAAGTACTCTATGAAGATAGCCCTTGCTGTCTTCATTGCTCTGCACTTCCCAGGCCTGGGACAACATCAGAACATACCAAATTGTGGAGATGGACTTCAGTATCAAAGCATGACATTTTTAAAGAAACCAATTCCTAAACCAAGCATTAAAAAAATTTTTAAAAAAATTTAAAAAATTAAAAAATCATGTTGCATATATGAACCTATTCCACTGGACTGTGCCCTGTATTCAGAAAGCATATTTTCTCCTCCTTTAATCTCACTGCGACCAATCCTTAAATTATACTGGACACCTTAATCACAACATATAGCATAAATATAAATTCTGTTAATTCTTTCTGCGTGGTCCAACTTCACAGAATCCTCACAGCAGTTATTATTATCATATTCCACAGTATCCAATCACTTCTCATTGCATTCACACATCCAGAAACCTGTCTCCCCCAGATCTCTGCAATGTTGCCATGAGCCTGCAGTAAAAAATACTGCACTCAATACAAGAGGAAAGCAAAATATTTAGGTCAGCTCAGAATAAATCAAATTCAAATAAGAATCTGTTTTGCAGCCACATTAAAAAAATAATAATAATAATTCAGTGAAGGAAAAAAAGAAAAAACTCTGTGATGTGCTGCTTAGGTAAGTTGGTAATGCAGGTGTTTTGATGGGGAAACTAGGTCAAGTTTCTCTGAGACGTGGGCAAGGCCTCAGATGTTGTTTAGCATCGTAGGAGTCTGTGGTACTTCCAGGCACTCTGGTGAGGAGAGGACATGGAGGCAGAGCTGTTTTCATGTGGGTGCAAAGGCAGACAGTGCTATCAGCTGGGAAAAAAGGTGTACAGACCTTTAATTTGCATCTCTCCCCTCCCTGTCCCTGGGAAATCAGCTGCTGAGAACTGAGGCAAGCTGCCCTCCCAAAAGAACTAATTTGCATCTACTAAAGAGCAATAGAAAATGAAAGAGCCTTTCACTAATTCTTTGTTTGGGTTTCATGTTTCACCTGTTTAATCAGAAAAGTACATTCAGCATGTAAAGCACCACAGGGCCCACAGTGAGATGAAACTCAACTTCAGGGTGAACCCAGATACGTCCCACAGGGCACAGACCAGGCAGGGCTGTTTCCCCTACCAAGGGCACCTGCTTCTGCCCTGATGAGAAACCATCATGAAACCATTTGGGAATTGGGTCCATCCTGCATGGATACAGGGCAGCACTGAGAATACACCCCTGCCATCTTCAGCCCACCCAGAAACCACCCCCGTCACCTTGAAGGGGAAGCCAGGTCACACTGAGAGCAGGAAAGGTGCCAGTGGTGTTTCCATTGGGCTGCACACCGTGGCATGGCCAGAAAGAAAACACACTGGTTTCACACAAACACCCCCTTCTGCTTTTCTCCACTGTGACATCAGACTGCAGCATCCCAGCCACTGCACCAGACCATGCACAAGCAGCATGTCTCATCATGGCATGGGTGTTAAGCAGGTCCACAGCACCAGTTCTTAAGAGAATGTGAGTTAGAGAACCCCAACTGCTGTACTGTGACTCCAAAAGATGGAGAAGCAAACTGGCTGCCAGTTGTGCCAAAGACCTCTAATATTTTGCCTCTGCTACTACCCAGGCAGTCTGTGCAGTCTGCCTTTTCCAGCCCATGTCAGGTGGCAATTGAAGGAGCTGCTCTTGCTTCAGCAGCCTCTCCATTCACAACTCACTGACATAGTTCTGCTTGTGATGAAACATTCCCAGACAAAAGGTCCTTCTTGACTCAACCCTCCTGACAGGAAAACAGAAGTAAGATCCTTCCCCATGTGTGTGACACATGACTCACCTTCACAGATCTCTTTCCCAGAATAAGGAGAAAAAAATAAAAAGGAAAAAAAAAGGAAGTACAGGCAGAAGAAAACAGCAGAAAAACAAGCAAGCACTGAAGTCATAAAAAAACCCTGCTACAGACAGCTTCTACAAATCTACAATAGCATCACTGAGATTATCATGAAGAGGCCTTGGAAATACAGACAGCATGGTGTGGTGTGAGTTAGTGTTTGCAAGAGGACAGCAAATCCAGGACAGCATCCAGGAAACCGCTGTTAGTGTGGGATCTGTCAGGCCACATTAACACTGCAAACATCTTAGTGACCTGCAAAAAGCATTTGAGAGAGAAGGTAAATGAATTTCCGAGCTTTGTGTCCTTGCTGTTTATATCCTGCTAGTCACTAAGTCAAACTCAGCTGAACAGCTCTGCCAAGCCCCAGCTGCCTCCCTGCAGCTCTCACGTGAGCAGCAATCACAGGCAGCCACATCTACTGTGCCCTTGGTTTAGCCAGGCACTTATCTGGAAAGGAAGGCTGGGAGTCATCTGAGCACATGAAGGTAAATAAAATACAGAGAAGTGCATCCCAGACCATCAGTGAGTCCCCTCGAGCAATGAAATGTGAGGAAGCAGCACTTGGAGGCAATAATCCACCCACCTTGGAGCAGGCAGGAGATCTAGGAGAACTCAGAGGGCTGATAACTCCCCAGTGGGGATGCAGGGAGGCACCTGATGAGCCCAGGTGTAGATGTCAAAAAGGAGGGGGCTATTTCCATCCCCACATGCTGGCACATGCTGCAACATAGCTAATCTGTGAGACCACCGACACCCACAGCCAGGTTTGGGGTTTCCCTGAATGAAACCAATCACCAGGTCTGCATTTAAATCAAAGACACCAAAAAATTGGGGAAATTGTAATATGCTTCCCAGCTGGTCAGATTTGGTCTGTTTTAATAGTTTCTTAATTTTCTGAATTAGCTTTTCCATTATTTAATTTCCTGAAGCAATGGGGTTTTCTCCCTTTTATGGAGGCTGGCATGGGTGGGCCACCTGTTCAAAATCTGACATGAAAACAACCTGGATGACAGAAACAACAGTGGAAAGGACAGACTGCTCAGAAAGAACAACAAAACAAAACTGCCTTGACAGCCCCAAACTATTCACACTTGTATTTGCAAAGATCAGTTCCCTGGTCAGTTCCAGAATACTCAATATATGGAAAAAGTCCTTTTTATCCCATACCAGAATTAAGTCCAAGTAAATGCCAGGTCCTCCCTCCTTACCCCCTCTCTGAGGAGCCCATACTGAGTGAACTTGCCCCACCTCCTCTCACACTGTGATCTTTTGAGAACCCCAACAAGACAGGAGAGAGAAGACCTCTGGTGGATTTGCAAAACAGAATATGTTGCATTTATGTCCATGAGAAGAACTGCTCACTAGACACCAGTCCTGCTCGCCAGAAGAGGCAACAGCTTTTCTTCTAATGCTACCCCCAAGGGTAGCATTAGAATTGAATTCCCAAAACCTCCTCCTCTAGCAGCTGAGCAGACAAACCACAGCCCAGGCACTTTCTCTCTCTGTGTTTCAGTTTTCCTCTTAGCAGAAGGGATAATAAAATTACCCAGCACTCAGGAATGCTGTAGCTTTAATTCATTAATATCCATAAGTAGCTTAGAGCTCCTCAGCCATAGGGGGCTCTGGGAATGCCACTGAAAATGCTTTGCATCTTGCTGCTGTACTTCAACTTTCCAAATCTTCCTATTGCATCCACCAATTCCAATAATTTGAATTTTCTGACTTGACAAATTCGAATCAGCTTTTCTCAATGATTCTGTGAGTAAAAATGTGCTCTTTGTCAGAGAGAGGAAATGGGGAGCAGCACTGGGCTCTCTGTATGCTGTGTGAGTCAGCCACAGTTTGTGCACCTGCTGTGACTTACAGTCTGAATGCATTGACTGCACTCTGAGATGCTGGTGTTGCAAACAGATGGATTTTGTAAATCCTGTTAATGTTTCTATGTGTAAGAGCTTCCCAGCAGAAAAGGATCATGTCCACGTGAGTATCAGATCCACTTACCCTTGTAGATTTTAGAACAGTAGATTCATTTTACTCAGGCTGGAGATATAAATAGATTTATCATGGGATGGGCACCTGGTTGTGTTTGTGAGAATGGCGACTTTCAGGAAATTAAATTTTAAATTAGCTGCTCTAAGCTGTAAGAAGAGGAGAAATGTGTGCCTCTACACACATCAGCTTTGCAGAGCACAGTTCCACCATACTCCAGCAAAATACCCAGCCTGGAGATAGCACTGGGGCTGTGCATGCAAATGGTTTGTTCTGCTCTCTCTCAATCACAGGGTTTTATTTCAAAAAAGTTACTGGAATGTTTTGTTCTCATAAGGTTTAAGCAGCTTAGGCAGGGAAAATTGCATAACCCGTTTTCTGTTTCAGATTTTGACATGTACTGAGCTCCTTTTGCTTTGTTCCTGTGCCTTTTGCATGGGATGGGACTAGAGCAGTAAACAAGGAAACTGAACTGGATAAGAAGGGAAAAAGAGTTCTGGGAGTTGCTGCTGTAAATGCAGGAGAAAGGGAAGTGGGAGGTAGCAGAAGCACAGCCTGTGTACACACAAAATTGCCAAAATCCTTCTGTTCTCCTAGGCAAGGAAGCTGCAATGGGGCAGGGCACACACCTGCTTGTGCGTGCCATCACCTTCCAAGGGCACTGGCTGGTCTGGACTGACCAAATATACCAAAACAAGAGGGGGGGAAAGTGGTGAAGGTCAGCATGCTTCAGCAACCTCAGCAGAATGCTCTTTGCCACCCCTGGAAGCAGCCTCTCTTGGCTGCCTCAGTGGTGGGTTTAAGCATGGCTGTGGTTTGGGAGGAGGAGGGAACTGCTAAAAAACCTTGTCATTTTAGTATGTTTGTGAAGGGCCCTAACAGCAGGAGGGACTGAGGTGCTGGGGCAGGGATGGGGCAGTCCAGCTCCAACCCCAGAACCCGAGCTCAGAGACTGGCAGAAGGTGCACTTAGGAGCTGGTGCCCAAGAGGCTGAACCCAGCTCTCAGACCTGCCTGTGTTTAGGACACCATGGCACTGTACTTCCCTGCATTGCTGGCACCATCAGTAATGGAATGCTAAAAACCCTCTGCAGGCTGTAAAACCCTCACTGCTGTTACCGGAATTTATTATGTGGGCAATTAACATAGGCAATCCCATTACCACTGGTGGGATTTATCTGAGTAAATCTCACATGTGTTATTCTTCTACAAAAACAAGCGATCAACTTTTTGGCTTGGCCTAAGTTTCCAAAGATAAATGTCTCCCCTCATTCATTACTAACTACACAGCTTGTGGCCATGTGGCGTGAGTATAAACAAGCTGAACAAATGTCTAGTATGGGAAGGAATGAAATGTTAATGCAAAAAATTGATTCAGTGATCTCTTTGCAGGCAGTGAGATGGGTATTTCTTTGCCAGGTCTGACTATGTAATACAGTAACTGTGTGATTAATGCTTAGTGACTGGAGTTTGTTTCTTTTCCTTCCCAATCATTAAAGCCATGTTGATTTGCTCTGAACATATTGATAATTTCTGAATATATAGGCAAGCAAATCAGAAACCACAACAGCCTGCTCAGGCTATGTTTGTTTCTCTTCACTGACACACAGCAGACCTTGGCAGATATGGAGGTCTCCACCAGGGCAGGGCAGAGGACAAGGAAAAAGGGGATGAGGCAGTTCCTGAGCTCTCAGTCCTCAGAAATACCAAGTCACAAGAGCACATCCATCCAGAGAAAGATGACTGGGCTCTGATGCTGTTAAATCTTGGGGCCAGCATCCCACACAGCTGCTGAGTACACAGACAGGCCCCCTTCCTGTGCACAGCTCACAGCCCTGAGCTCAAACATTCATGAGCCTGTCCTCAGCAAATCCTCACCTGCACAAGACCCAAAGCACTTCTCCTTCCCTTCTTGGCCACAAAAGTCTTGGCTTCAAAAGTGGTTTCCTGCTTCCCTCCCCCATTACTTTCTGCAGCATTTCAGAGATTCCAAGGCAAGGCAGCCCTTCATGCAGAGCACCCAGTGTGTCTCTGCACCACGTGTCCATGTGCATTTTAGCACACCTACTGCTACTATTTTGTTCTTCATGATGTCTGTAGCATTTCCCAGTTCTGGGAGATCTGACCCTTCACCACCACTCAGGCTGCTACAAGTGGTGCTCAAAGTGGGGCTCTTGAGTACCATGGCTGGGATTTTCAAAGGTATTTAAGAGGGGTAGGTGCCTACCTCCTGAAGTTTTACAGGAAGAAAGGATAGATAATTCCTTTAGTTATGACTAGTTCTAAGAAAAGAGGCTCTCTGCCCACAGTGTGCAGCAAGGACGCTCTCATGCATGCTGTGAACTGACCTGTGTGAGCACATTTATGTTCCTGCTCATCACTTGGCCCAGGGCAAGATGTATGTAGGCTTTGTGCCAAAATCTCTGCAGAGATTCTTGCTCATGTTCTGTGGGAGAAAAATCCCAAAACAGAACAAGCTATAGTTATGGATAAACATTCATCTGGCAATCAAGAGAAATGGAAAGATGCATCTCAAGTCAGTTTCCATCTGCTAGCGATGATCCCAAGCTCCGTTAGTGGAAGCAAACCCCAACCAGCTAATTCATCCCTATTGCCTGCAATGCCAGAGCAGAAAGCCTCTTTCCTACCCAGGTCTGTGTTACCAGGCAGACTGTCTGCCTGAGTGATGGATTTCTTTATGAGCAGGAACTGTGCCAGAGCTTTGACTCTGCAGGTGGATGATGACCACAACCTGTGGGAGGGTGGCGTGGTCGAAGGGATCAGCACATCCCTACGGGTGTCTCCTTGCTCAGGGATGCTCCTGCTAATGTGCAGGGATGGACAAGACAGACCCCACCATATCAGTTAGGAACAGTGATGTCATTTAGCCTAGATTAAAAAATTATGCTTGGGTAAAAGAAAAAAACAAAAGGAAACCTTGAACTGGTAAACAAAACAAGCCAGGGCACTTTGCATCTTCTTAAGGGCAAGTGAAGTGATACGTCTCTCACCACTGAACTCTGTACTCTCAAACCAGAACAGCTTCATCTTCACTACCTGCTGGCCCCTGCTGTCCTCCCAGCTGTGCCACAGAATGTGTGGCAACAGTGGTTGGGATGGTCAAAACCTTTGAGGCATTAATAATTATGGGGAGGGTGTCCAGCCAGTGCCCTGGCCCTGTTTAGCTCACTAGCCTATGTGTAGCCAAATGGCCTGGCTTGGGAGTCAAGCCCTTTGGACTCGGAAGTCCAAAGTTGGCTTTTCTCAGTGCTGTGTGTTGTGCTGAGGCTGTGAGTCTAAACTGGGAATTCCTAAAGGGATTTGAATTCCCTTGTCATTAGTAAGGGAGCCAAGAGACCATGCACTGTCCTACTTACAGCCCACTCCCACTGGACAGGCAGTGGGCCTAGATGGCTGCTTTTGATATAAAACATGTTTCCCCTATTTTTGTCACTCTTTCCCTGCTGCTCACGTGTTCACTTCACCCAGCTGTAGCTCCCTCCTTATTGCAGCCTGGCTGTGACCCTGACTGTCAATGACTACAGCAGAGCCATAAATGCAGGGCTCAATACCTGAGTGTGAGCCACACACCCCAGAGAGCAGCACCAACCAGTAACACAGAGCTGGGGACATGGCAGAGGAAATGGATGGAAATCTCCCTAAACCCAACTTCAAAAAACTGGAAAATAACTCACTGAAATAATTTTATTTCTGGGTTTGTATTTCCGATTGATACTGGTGTAGGTGGACATGTTAAAAATTGTAGGTGTCCTGCTGAATTAAATTTTGAGGGTTCTGGTGATATAATGTTACATTATAAATAGTGTCTGCCTAAAGCAGTTGAATTCATTCTTATAATGCTTTTTTATTTTTTCCCCCTTAAAGTCATGGTGCCAAGTCCAATACATTGGTAGAAGAACTCCCACTCACTCCAGAAAATTTTGTATCAGGTCCTGCAGGATTAGCCCACATGTGCTTTTCCGAGTGGGGACTTGCAGTGACAGATTGATGAGACCATTTCTGGGACCAAGCGTTTGCCGACAGGGGTTAAGTTTCCATGGCCAAGCACTAACAGACTCATGCCATCATTTTAATGGCCTCTGCATCCATTATGTTAAAAGTGAAATGAGCACATCTGGGTGCCTGGACATGACAATGATTAATAAAAGGGGAAAAAAAACCCAGAATACTGAGCAGGCAAAGTAAAGAGAATGGGACTGTTCTCCAAAGAGTTTTGAACAAATATGGGGGATTTGTGGACCTGATGAGTGGCATGTGCTCTTGCACAAATGTCCTGCACTGACAAAAGTGCCCAGGGCTTGATTCCCAGCTGAGGGCTGCTGGCAAAGCTGTAGAGAAGTGCAGTTCTGCTCACTTTGATAGGAGCTCCCTGTGCACACCAGAGAGCACAGCAAGAGTAGTAGGACCCAGGTAGAAACTCATAATGTGGGGAAATTGGGAGTTAAGTCTAACAACTGGCTGCATGCACAGAGAGAGTTTAAATAAACATGCTCCAGTGAGGGGACAGGCAATATGTTTGGAAATCTAGACAGGCTCTTTCTGCCGTCTGTGTTTTGTTTCCGAGTCCAGTGCTATGATAATGAATAAGCTGTTTGCTCTTTCAACTGCCTACCACATGATAGCTAGTTTCTGTCCAAAAGCTTTGGCCCCTGCTTGTAAATTGATCCTGTAAAGTTAACTCCTTTGTTCAAGAGGTTAAGTATGTGATGTATCAATTGGGCTTTTTGTGGAAAAGCCCCAGAGCAATACGCTTCCTGAGCCATATATGCATTGCAGAATAATATGCAGTAAAGGTATGTGGAAGAGCAAAGATGGATCATACAAAAAAATGTAGGCTCCAGTTCAAGAAAGTATCAGCTCAGAACAGAAGAGAGTTTAAGCATATGCCTAACTCCCACTGAAATATGGCTTCTAATCGCATGTTTCAGGTCAAGAGTGTAGTTAATGCTCATCCCAATAGGGAGGGATGTAGACATATGCTTAAAACCTCTAAACTAGAGCATGGATAACAAAAAAGTCCTCTGGAGTCTGGACTGACCAGACCAGGAATCAAATATGCACCCAGTCTCTACCAAACATTCCAGGGAGACCTACAAGGGGGGAAAAAAAGTTGTAAGGAAAGAGCAAGATCATCTGGAGACACTACAGAAGGCCAGAAATACAAGCTCAGTTTGATTCCAACCACAAAACATGGCAATGACACATTCCTGGGATACAGCAGCACAGCCAGGAAATGAAGAACATTGGCTTTTACCACTCCTACATGGACACCTTGCTTACAGAAAAGTGTATGCTGAGGATACCAGCCCTGGACTCACAAGATCTATTTGTTCTTTTGGCTCATGCCTTGGGCATGACCTTGGGCCACATCCCCCTCAAAATACCGTGGCTCTTGTATCTGTCCCAACCTCCCATGTGAGAGTAGAGAACCAGTAAATGCTCTCAGCCATGGGGGGACACAGAAATCCCTTTTGAAGATGGAAAAGTACCTACATTCTGGTTCCTGTAACCATAAAAATATTCCAGGGAGCAAAAAGGGCTTCTGAAAAAGTAGTTTTGCCACCATCGAGAATTCAGAGTGAACCCTGAGGGAAAAAGAAATCTTTCTCCCAGGAAACAGAACTGTCTTCATATTGTCTTCTTCAGTGAAATTAACATTGCCTAGGAAGGATGACGTCTCCTCAAACATCTTAATCCCTGCCACCTACCCTGCTGGCAGTGGGATCATATGCATCTTTGGCAACAGGCAATTGGCATTTTCAAAGCATGTTAAATTCTTCCCTTCTGCTGCAGTGCATCGGGACGCAGAACGTATTGGCAGCCTTGCTCAATGTTATCCTTTTACTAGAAACTCCTGAAGGAGCATTTTTGTCTTAGCCCTTCAGTTTTTTGTTATTTTTTTCTGGTAGCAAGAACCAGCAGCCAGTGAGGTACTTCCCAGAGAAAACAGAGGCACAGTCTCTGCTTTGCAGGGCTATCAATCCCTTTAAAATCCTCTGCACTGTTGTGAAATAAGAGAATCAGAAACCCAACCCCACTGTTGTGACAATGTAAAGGTACTTTCAATATTTCTCTTTTCTGGGTGTCTGTGTGTGTTTAACCTTCATCTGTTTAATAAGGAGGTTTATTTTTCCATTGTAAATGGAAGGATTGGGAAGTGTTCTTGATTTCCCTACCTTGATCCAATTCCTGCTCCAAGGTAGAGCATCACATCAGCTGTACTGTTAAACCCCTAAAGTGTTTAACTTTAGGTGTTCTTCCTCCTCAGGAACCCTGGAATAAACAATTCTTACAGATGCCTCAGCAAAGTCTGGAACAGCACTGGCTCGAAGAGTTTGTGGGGATTTCAGCACTATAGTCAGCATCTCATCTGATCTAAACTGGTAGAGCTCTGCTGTGTTCCTCAGAGCTCTGCCAGCTCATACCAGGTGGGGATCTGGCCCTCAGCCTCTATTAATTGTCACATGCACTCAGAGATGAAAAATACGTTTATCACAAAGTAGGGAGGAACCTGCACGAGCTGCCAAAAGGAAAGGAGTTCACTCAGCTCGGCTCAGAGGGGCATTGCCTCAGTGGCACTGGGCACAGCTCTGCCAGGAGCAGGGAGGCTCTCACTGATGTTAACCAGCAGTGACAGAGAGACCAGACAGCACTTTGGAGTTCCTCCCTGCCCTATTTTTCTGGTGTCTGTTATTTAACAAGGAATCAAGTCTCCCCTGTTCGTACAAAATGCATCAGCCAAGGCCAGGCAATGTCTTGCAGGAGCGGGGACTCAAAGGGTTGTGTGGCTCTGTTCAGGAAGGATTTTGAGGACAAATTTGGGGATTAGAGATACGGAGCGGGGAAACCAGAAGCTCCCAGTGGAGTAGGGCTACATGCAGTGATGGTGGTGGATGAACTCAGGGCAGCTGACTTTTCCTGGGTGTTTCTCTGCCTGGTTTGAGAGGTTTCATAGGGATTAGGGAAGGATTTGTCAGGCTGTGGTGCCAAACCAGTGTTTATACACAGAAGCCTTTTGACTTTTTAATTGTGTCAGAGATCTCTAGCTGGCATCCCTCTCTCCAAACCTGGCCAGTCAGTGGAAATGGAAGATTTATACCCAGCCTTTGTTTTAGGACTGGAAGTAGGCAAAGGGAAGGCTGAGCTTTCTTTTGTCTGGCTTTAAAAAGATACCCCCTCCTCTTCATCTGCTTCCAGCTCATCCTTCTGGCTGGCAGACATGGAAACACTCCTGCCAGAGCTATGGAGGGATGGGGGAGGCAACAATGGCCCCCTTAGTGTGAGAGCATCAATAATAACACAAGGCCCCCTCAGATGCACACGAGCCTTTCTGTTGACTGCAGTGGGAGTTGCCTGCATATTTTAGGAGACAATGAGGCCGGTGCTGTGTGCACTGCCTATTCACTCTTCATCTCCAACCCTGGAGAGCAGGAGGAATGATTTATTAGGGAGACAGACTTAATGTCTTCTAGCTTTGGTCAGCTATGATGTGAAAATAGCCTCATTGAAGGCAATTAGTATCAAACCCTAATTAAAAACACAATCTTTCATTGGTTTGCTCACGGAGAGCTACTGCCCTGGAGCACAATCTTACAGGGAAGGTGTAAGAGGAGATGGGGAGTGGTGGGAAAAGGCAGGAGCTCCCACTTATGAGGAAGGCAAGTGTGGGCAGCACTTGGGAGCACTCAGCCCCTCACAGAGAGCTGCCTGGCAATGGGAAAGTCTCCATCCTGCTCTGCTGGGGCTGTGCAGTGACCTGAAAAGCTCCAGGGAGATGGCTTGAATTGACTGGTGCATATCCAGACAGCTCAGGAGAGACCTGCACTGCTCTCCATGACAAATCCTCAATAATCCTCCAAAAGCAGAAACAAAAACTAAACAAATGATGTAGCCTGAGCTTGCAAACAGGCGTGGTGGCATTGTTCGGTCTTTGGTCCCTGCCCAAATGGGGCTGGCTAAACCCCAGCACTGCCACGAGGTCTGTACCAGCAGAAAGCCCAGGTTTTCACAGGTGCTGGGATGAGCTGCTCACCCCATGGCTGTGGCACTGCCTGCCAGCCATCATGTCCCTGCTCCTGCCCCAAAGCTCAGTGTGGAGCCCCACATTAGCTCTCTCACTGAAAAGATGCCTGTTCGGCCCTTGTGCTTGGTCCTCTGTCAGGTTCATTTAGTGACAGCAACTGAAACCATTGCAGGGAGGGTGTTTTGTGCCTTTTGTGCCCCCCTCTTTTGCATGTCCCACCTCAGCCAGAGACTGCAGAATGAGATATCATGTGTGGGCGATGGGGAAGCTCCTCTGAGGCTGGATGAAGTCTCCAGTCCCCATTAGCCCTGTGGTGGGGTGCTCCCCATGCCCAGCTGCAAGTAATACCCTGCCAGGTCTCCTCACTACATGTGATGTTCTAGGGGACACAGCAGCTGCACCTCTGAAAACAAATTAAACATGCCCAGGCCTCTTCTCTGTCACCAAGGCCAACCAGCTTAGTAGAATAGCCTGCAGCTGCACTTTTGAGTTTTTTTTGCTCTCCAGAACAGTGTAACCTCTTCCAAGTTTCCTGCTGGGAGAGGTGGCTGACCCATGCTGCTTCCTGAACTGCATTGGAGATTTTTCTAATAGTGCAGACAAGTTCCAATGCTTTTAAAATGGAAAATATCCTAGCAGTATTTAATTTCTCAGTCAAAATAGAGATTAGATGTTTTCATTATCTTCAGGTTAATAGAGGACTTCTGTGATTCAAAGGGCTATTCCAAAATGCCAGTGGTGTGGGAGAATTTTTTAGGGCTGCTGTTCTGGGAAAAGCAATCTCTGTCTAAGCTGAAGCCATTACTGATGTGAGCATGAGTCTATTCAGCAAGTTCACATCCGCCACATCTGCTGCAGCCAACGGCTGTGGCGTTCCTGGTGCACTCCTGCCCATCTGCTGAGCATCCACCTGCATCCCACAGCACTGCTGCTCCCCCAGCTCCTGCCCAGCCTGGCTTCCTACACGCCAGGAAGGAGCTGCAGGTGTTTCCAGCCAGCCCTGCCGGGATGCTGGAGCAGTGCCTGGGATCCCACAGCACTGACAGCCAGGGGATGTGCCCATGGCTGTGCTGATGGCCCTGCTGTCCCTTCCACACCACCCACTTCTCCACTGTCTTCAGGCTCATCACCCATGGGACCTGTGAACAGCCTGAAGAGCAAGCCAGAGCAAAGCTGGCCCACAAACAATACACACTGCTGCTTATGCTAGAAAACAGACTATTCTAAACATGAAAAATTGTATCTGGAGTCTGCTCCTTGGGCTTATTTAGAGCTTTATTAAAGCTATATATATTTCAATTAAACATCCATATACCTCATCACAGTTTAGTAAATCAGGTGACACAGGGCAGCCAAGTAAACCAACCATATTCCAGCATTGTACAGTGTGTGGCAACATATGCAGCAATGGATATGGGGGTAAGAGAAATATGGTGATGACTTGGTACTAAAGCATGTGATCCCACTCAGTTCTGATAAGATTTCCATAAAAAGAAGAGGTTTCCTGTCCTAGTTTCATGTGGGATAGAGTAATTTTCTTCTTAGTAGCTGGTGCAGTGCTGTGTTTCAGATTCAGTATGAGAATAACTTTGATAACACACTGATGTTTTGGCTGGTGCTGAGCAGGGCTTTCCCAAGGACTTCCCAGTGTCCTGGGCTCTGCCAGTGAGCAGGTGCACCAGAAGGCAGGAGGGAACATGGCCAGCAGAGGTGACCTGGACTGGCCAAAGGAATATTCCACACCCTGGAATGTCAGGCTCAGAGTACAAACTGGAGGGAGCTGCCTGACAGAGGGCTGATCACTGCTCAGAGCTGGGCTGGGCATTGGTCAGCGGCTGGTGAGCAATTGTATCATGCATCACCCGTCTGTCTTGGGTTTTTATTCCTCTCTTTTCGTATCTCTCCTCCTATTACTATTTTAATTTTTTACTTTACTTTGATTATTAAACTGTTTTTATCACAACCCATGGGTTTTATCTTTTTCTGATTCTCCTCCCCATCCCACTAGGGGTGGGGGGACTGAGTGAGCAGCTTAGTTGCTAGGGTTAAACCATGACACTTCCTTATCTGAGGATTCAATAAAAATTGGGTTTCTGTTCCTAAGAGGAACTGATGTATGCTATCAGCTGTCCAATTTATTCTGAGGCGTCCTCAGGTTCCCCTGCATTGCTATGAATCACTTCCCCAGAATTATGTGCAGATATTTAAAATGTATGCCTGGAGTATTTTAAAAACAGAGCTAATTGCCAGTTTTGAGCTCCTTTTTCACAGTCTATCAAGAAGATTTTGAAGATTAACTGTTTTATTAGGCAGGCAGGATTAGATCTTCAGCTGTATAAACTAGGACAGTCTCACTTCAAATTCCCATATATGATCTTTATCTCACTTGTGCATATGTCTTCAGCCTCAGGCTACACTCACTTCTTCTGCATCCTGTGAGAAACCCAGTGGGTGGAATAACCTGTTATGTATCCTAGTGTGGGGGAGATGCTGTTGTAGCACCTGCCCTAGAGCCCACAGAAGGCAGAAAAAAGCTGCACTCAGATTTTAGGATCAGGCCTAAGCCTGGTACAGCAAAGCACTGTATAAATGAGTAATTCACTTCCACCATGTGCCTCATTTTCAGTGACTTCAACGAGACTCAGAACTGAGATTTTCCAGAGACTGGTTTGATGCTATGGTGAACAGCACAGCCCTGTTAAATCAAAGCCTGGCTGGGGTTATTTCATTGCAGAAAATGGAACAGGGCTTGCACTGAGGGATGCTGCTGCAGACCTTCCAGGGCAGATGCTCTCACAGCCACTCAGTCCACCACGTGCCAGATCCTGAGTTTTCAGATGCTGCAGTTAACCTGCCACATTCCCAATGCAAATGTCCTTCACAACTTAATAGGAAATTCCATCCTTGTTAATGCCTATTTTGGGGCTTTTTAATAATTTTAATTCTAACAGGAAATTGCATATAAAATGCTGTAGAATAGACAGGAAATCTGCTGAATTTCAGGGGGTAGTTCTGATTTTTTCTAGAGTTCCCTGTCCTTGAAGATCCTTATGATTTCACTAATGTTAAATTCTGCAGGACTTTTCCACAGAGGAAATCTGTCATTTATTTTCTTTACAGTTTCAACTGAGCAAATACAGACAAAATAAAGTTTACTGTGGCACAAGGGAGGCTTGAATCTGAAGTCACTTTTCAACAAATACCTGGAGCTGTGAGTGATATCTCATGCCCAACAGCTATGTTATTTGAAAAATCCTGTTACATGAGCAAATAAGAAGAGGAAAATATCTCGCTCAAAGCTTTTCACTTTTCCAAAGCTTCTTTTCTGTTTTTATTTCATTTCTCAGTTCTTCCTCTATCTGCCTTGATTTTAAGAGACTGACTCACAAAAAGAGTACTTTTCCTAGTCAAGAGAGAGCTGTATCCTCAGAATTATCACATCTAGTCCAAACTCAGTCTTGATCCATGTATTTCCTCAAGCTCCAGACTGCTTGAGACTCAAGGTTGTGATTCAGGTGCATCTTCCAAGTGAAAATTAATTACATCTGCATTTCCTTAAAGCTTCAGGGACCCAAAAGACTGCAGAGAGCCCAGCAGAGATTTGATTTTTAAATGAAGGAAGACCCAATGGTGCACATACATCTTTATATACCCAGTTTGTATATGCAAGAACAGGATGACTGAGTATTTGTGTTTGCCTTTGTCTAATTGGGAGACTAATTATCCAGTCACAGATTTATAAACAGAATAGAGAAAGAGGACTGAAAAGAGGTAGAAGAGAAGATTATCAATTTCATCCCACCCAATGCTCCTCCATCCCAAACACCTACAGAGCCTTCTTCCCTGGGTGGGGCTCCATCCACTCCTGCCATTTGGGCACATCATCAGGCACACGCAGCTGTTGATTTAGAATAATAAATCATTAAGTTTGGAAAAGACATGTAAGATCATCAGGTAAACAGAATAGAGAAAGAGGACTGAAAAGAGGTAGAAGAGAAGATTATCAATTTCATCCTACCCAATCTCTGCTCCTCCATCCCAAACACCCTACAGAGCCTTCTTCCCTGGGTGGGGCTCCATCCACTCCTGCCATTTGGGCACATCATCAGGCACACGCAGCTGTTGATTTAGAACTGTAAATCATTAAGTTTGGAAAAGACATGTAAGATCATCAGGTCCAACCATCAACCTAGAACTAGTGACCTGTTCATGATTAAATCATGTCCTTAAGTGCAATATCCACACCTCTTGACCACTTCCAGGTGACTTCACCACTTCCATCAACAGTCTGTTCCAATGCTTTACAACCCTCTCTGTGAAAAGTTTTTTACTAATATCTAATTAAATCTCTCCTGGTGTTACTGGAGGCCACTAGCTCTCATCCTTGCATTGCTGTGTTAAACAAGGCCCAACACCTGTGTGCTATCTAGATGCATCCAGATAGAAGGAAATTGAAATTTGAGCCATACTATCAAAGCTGATTGATAATGATAAATAACATAAAAATGAAGAGGAGATTTTAGGCTTTGAGTTATCATGGCAGTGCAGGGAACCCTCCACAAAATTCATGTTTCGATGCAGTGCCCTGGAAATCTCACATCCGCAGCTAATATTTCTTTTTCAATTATTGCTATGATTGGATAAAATATATTTTAACATCTTTGTGCTAACAGTCCTAGCTAGAGAGAGAGAGGTATTTCCACTGCACTGCAAGACTATTACATTTATTTGTACAATTCACTTAACTCTGGCCCATGATATTGCCAGAAGCTCTTGGTGGAATTATGGTTCCATAATTATAGCTTTATACATTACAGTCCTTAACAGCCTTAGGGCTGGATTCTCACTTGCAATAAATCATCAAGGCTTCATTGATTTTATTGAAGTATATGAAGGAATGTCAACTTACACCAGCTGAAACCTGAGGTAAGATCTTCACCCTTTGAAGTCATTGGGAGTTCTGCCATCAGCTGAAAGGCAGCCAGAAATTAACCCTTGCTCCTCATTTTCATAGCCACTTTGCTACCATGAACTGCATCAAGACAATAAATTGCTGAAGCTAATGCTGTCACAAACCAAGATGCTGCTGCTGATTAAAATCTATCATTATCACTCAAACTCTAAAAGGCTGGGCACTAAAAGGTTTAATTCCCTACCACTCTGCACCTTAGATTTCCTTTGTACAGACCAAGTGCAGTAACCCACCCTCAACTCCTGCAATACCCTCATACATTTTTATGGAGGTTCTTTTATATGCACACATAAATTTAAAGTTTCAGAGCATGTCACTGTGCACTCTCAGCTAATTTACTGTTCATATATGAGCCTCAGTGAAAGGGAAGTATAAATAACAAGCAGACATCCAGCATTTCAAATGGTCAGCAAATGGATGAGTTCACTCAGGCTTCTCTGGTAACCTCCACAGCCTTCTGACTAGAAGCCAGACAGAGGAAGAGGGGTTTAAAATACTGAGTGTGGGGAAATGCATTGCACTGGAGGAAACCAATATATAATATTCATATGTCAGCAGTGAAATCACTCACTGCTGTAAGTCAGATTTGACCTAGTATTGATCACTTGGAGTGGACACAACTATCAGTCACTTAAGAATAAGTACAATATGCAGTCAAGTCTTTCCCATTGAAATAATATATACAGCATCAATGTATTTTAATGACAATATTTTCTGTGGGCTTAAATTTGGCTATTTGCATCTTCAGTTATGGAAACAGAGGTACTGAAAGTTTCAGTCCAAAAGAGACATTGGATTTTTTGGAAACTGAAATGTGCATGTCTGTGCCTTGCCCAAAGTCAGCTTTGGCAGGCACATCAGAGATCAGCAGTTCCTAAATCTGAGCAGTGAACTTTTGATTACAGCTTATTGCCCTCCAAATCTAATTCCTTTAAAAATCAAAACAGGTCCTCCAGAGGAGGATTATTAGGGGTCTGCTAAGGATAGAGCAGCACAGGCCCAAATTTACCAACAGATGAGACGGCTGTGGCATAGGCAAAAGAAGGCATAAAATGTTTATCCCTTTAAGCCACAGTGACTGATGAAGGGTAAGCTGGAGGGAAGGCTCTCCAGAGACCTCTCCTGCACTGCACTGCTCCAGTTTTGCTTTCCTCGCTGCTTGTGGTTGTAACTGTCTTATTTGTGCTTCCACTAAGATAAACGAAACTTTCCCCCATTTGAATCCATTATGACAAATTTATTTGGTTCACTCAGAGAAAAGCTATCTCTTGCTTCTTGACAGCACCAGAACAGAAAGATAAGGGTGGGCTGGTGAAAACGTTGAGCTTCTCATAACTAGAGAATCCATGGCCAAGGGCCAGGCAGGCGAGAAGGAAGCTCCTGCTCCAGTGCAGGCTGTGCTCTCCTCAGGAGCCTGTGGAAGCAGGAGCACCCTTTCAGCTCTGATGCATCAAAGGTGGCATTTGGGAAGAAGAACCATGACAAACAAAAAGCAAAGACAGAAAGTCAGGACAATGGAAGAGTAGCCAAACCATTTCCATGGAGCAGATAACTGAGAAGGCAAAATCATTTGGCCAGACACTTAATAGTGGGTAATTTAGCTTAGAGGATAATGCACTGATGCCACAAGCTGCCCTGAAAGGGTAGAGTGCCTTTGTCACAATGGGCAGCTGGAATCCTTTCAGGCCCACTGCAGCACAAAATGTAATGGCAGGGAGGAGCCCAGCATGCACTCCTGAACCCACATGCTTTCATGTTAACTAAGCCCTAAAAATAACATGCTGTATCAAATGCAAATTGATAAAGTCAGTCCAGGGGTTTTTTCTCCTCTGCTGTCACTTGAAGAATGCTGTAAGCAGTTTCATCTCAGTCATGTAGTACTAACAGATGCCTCTGCTTCTTGCACTGATAGAGAAAAGTGAAGTTTTCACATAGGGAACACAGTTACTCCAAACTACCTGCAAGGCAGTGATGAATACAGCCCCAGGGACCACATTTTTCTGGGTACAGCACATTAACAGAGCATTAAGCAGGAGAACGTTAATTACACATTGTCGCTGCTGCTCACCCAAAAGGAATTCAGACTGGCAAAACATGATCATAAAAAAAAAGGCATTTGGAACGAATCAATGTGTGTGTGACATAAAAATGCCATTTGCATCCTGCCTAGGAAGGCTCTGCAAGCCTTGCATCTGCCTCTCAAGGTCTCCACAGCACCATCAAACACACCCTCAGATGATGGTCCAGTGACTCTGAGCTCCACTTAATGAGCACTGACAGGGAGATTAGAACAAAACCCAAAATACCCTCTGGTAACGTTTCCAGATATAAAACCTCATTTTCTAGGGAGTTTTGAGCTCTTTTTTTTTCTTAATAATTCTGTTTTAAGACAGACTTCAACATTCCAGTGACTGAGGGCCAAGACATCTGGGTCTCTGAGGTTAGAATGTGCTGTGAGGACACAACTTCCTGATTCCCTGCCCAGTTTTATCCCCAGAGTCTCCCAATCTGCTCAAAACTGCACTGTCCCCAGGGCTCACAAACCAGATGGGGACAGAGCAGCACAGCACACCCCGAGCACTCAGCTTGCACCCATCAACCTCTTGGAGGAGACCAGGAGATCCATTCTGCTGTTTCTGTGACTGCTGGAGATGACACAGTGTAGAGAAGAAAGTCCAAAAGTGTCAAATCAATTCCCCTGAGCCATTGAAAATTTGCTTTCTATTCAGACCAGTTTAGTGGAGCACTGATTATCCATCTTCAGGGCACTCTGAATGAAAGCATACCTGTCACCACCATCACTATCAAATCACTGTTCAGAAAAGCAAAGTGACTTGTGTTTTAAAATCTATACAAAAGCTACATTCAACAGCTGGTTCTGTTAGAGAAACACTCAGCTGTTAATGTGTGCACACACACGGGGCACAGCCTGGTGTGAGCATGCCACTTTGGGTTAAAGCCACCATTGCTTTATAAATCGTGCACAATCATCTGTAATCTTTGCAAAATACAAAATACAGTTTGCTCTCTGTTGCCTGTTCTGCACAGGCCTTTCATTACAGAAACATCTGTTAGAAGTGCTTTACTTGAGAGCTCGTCAGACTTTCCATTATAAACCCCCATATTCAAGGGGTTACTGCAACTGAGCCATAAAAAGTTGCTCCAGGCTCAAACTTGGCATAAAAGGTCTCCAGTGGGAGAATTATTTTTTTTCTAAGCCCAAAATGTTAAAATACATGCAGTTAAACAAAAGCAATTCACTTTCCCTCAGAGACTGCCTCTCCTGATTCTATGTGTTAGACATACTTATATGTACTAACTTTGTGCACGAGTCTTTAAAAACAAGCTATTGATTAATTAATTCATTAAGCTATTTGTTAAAATAAAGTCACCAACTTCACAGCCTTACTGATTCATTCAAAATATAAGTGGCCAGATGATTTCAGATAGAAAAGCAACTACTACATAGAAAATAAAACATTCATCCATATAATAAAAAGCAAGGGGGGGAAGTACTTTTAGGTTACTGATTCATTCAAAATATAAGTGGCCAGATGATTTCAGATAGAAAAGCAGCTACTACACAGAAAATAAAACATTCATCCATATAAAAAAGCAAGGGGGGGAAGTACTTTTAGATCATATTTTCATCCTCAGCTTTAACTAACTTTTCTTTTGTAGAAAATTTATTTACCCCTGGGCTGACGGTAGGGTACAATGACAAAAATGACCTGAGGGCAAGTAGAGAAGCTATTTTTTTCAGAGGCAGCCTGCTCTAGAAGGATGGTGGAGATTAGCAGAAAGATGTTAAGTAGGAGGAAATATGCTTGTTTAAAGAAGATAAGCGGGGGCAGGTGGGTGTGTGCTTGTGTGTGTTTCACTGTACTGTACTGATCAAGGCAGTTAAGGTGATCCACTGATCCACAAGCAGTGGTAGAGACAAAAATCCTTCATGCAGCCTGGGGACAGTGAAGAAGAGGCAGAAACCATAGCAGAGCTCAATTTAGGAAAGACTGGTTTGCAAGTAAAGGAAGGTGAAGCAAACATAAAACCCAGGAGACCTTTGAATTGAAGACGGGCTCATTTTTCAAGCTTGAGGCTATGAGCAGTGCTGATGTTCAGCAAGGCAGCCCTTGGGTATAGAATGAGCAAAACTCTTGTTACACCATTAATTGTACTGTACCCAGCAGCTGCAGCAACAGACCTCACTGCTGATCCTGCAGGAATTTAAGCCCATGAGTAATCCCATTTAAATTAATGGGATTATGCCTCCGAAGTGTAGAGTTAAGCATATGTGTACTGGTTTGCTGGAGCAGGCCTGGGGCAGTGAGCAGGCTCACAGAGCCCCTGCCTGATGCTCTTTGTGCTGCCATCCCACAGCTCCTGCTCTTCCACCCATCCAGCCATTGGGAAGGAAGGCTGCAGAATGAGCTATAAGGTCTCTAAGGAAAACCCCCAAGCTGGGGGAAGTCACACAGTGATTCACCTTTGAATGAGTGCCACCATTGAGTGCCACCATTTCCTCTGAGTCAGTCCTGAACAAAAGTCCCAGCACAGCTTCAAGATGGGAAACTGCGGCTGTAAGTGCGGTCCCATGGAGGAGATGGAAAACAAACATCCTGCTGGTCACTGCCACATAAGGTCTCAGTAGCTCATTTGGAGGGTTCTTTTTTTCACCCTGGTGTTTCTGGCCAATGTCCAAGTGCTGTAATTCCAGCTTTCTGGTTCACCCTCCCAGCATGGGCTCCTGCTGTCTTGTGGCCTTGGTTGCATTTCTGAACACCACCAAGCAGCTGCTGAAGCCCTGATGGGTGAGGGACAATGTCTCTGTACACACAACAGATGACCCAGACACCCCTAGAGAACGAGCATGACGTGAAGAAACAACACTGCAACCTTCACTCATGCTGAGGAGAGCTTTGGTTTGTATTAAAATCAGACACTGCTCAGCATGCCTGACTACAGCAAAGTGGCTCCCCAGCCTTCACTGACATTGGAACAACTCAAGGTTTCACATGCAAATGTTCCCTTTAATCCACTCCAATGCTTCAGCTCTAGCAGTGAGCTCAGGGAAAAGCTGTGAACATTGTGCAGTACCTTATGTGAGTAATGCACATATTACATCCTGCCTATGGATGTAAGAAGAATATTTCACCACTGCAATCTTGCTATCAGCATGTGGCATGTTTGAGAGGCTCCTGATTCTTGGATGTTGGCCAATCTCCTCCAGAGCTCTGGAATTAACATTGCCATCATCTGATGCATTGTGTCACACCCTCTCTTGAGCATCAGGAGCTCTTAGAAAGGAAAAGCTCAGACAAGGAATCAGTCACTTAAGTCATAGATTATCTGAAGTGAAGGCTACCCATGGCTTCCTTCCTTTTTCCTGTTTTCTGCAACCTTATTCTATGGCAGTTGTCACCATATTTCTTAAGTCAAGACCACTCAGATAACCACTCCTCATATTATTAATTATTATTATGAAACTATTAAAGTCCTCCAGATTAGAAAGGGTGTCCCAAATGTCAGATATTTGACTGTCTTGCACCGCAGCAATTCAGTTTTTTGGTTTTGCTTTATGTTAAATACATTTTGACTGGTTCAAAAAAACTCTTAAATATAAACAAATATTAAAAATCTGAAAACAAAACCTGACATTAAGTAGCTGGAAATCTGAGATAGGTATAAGCTAAAAGGAACTTCCTGTTGCTACTATGTGTATTTCTACCTTTAATCACTGTCATATTATCTTCTTATCCCTGGCTGTCCTCCATGGCATGATAAGAGCAGATACCATCAGATCCTAAAAAATACTTTTAGAACAGATCATTCTTTTAAGATTTGCTTTTGCTGTAAGAAGTGAATATGTTCACAAAGTTATATACTATTCTATGTGTTGAAATACTTTTCTTGGACAGTTATATATAATGTCAACTCTATCTTTCTTTCCATTTTGAAATTTCAAACATGGTCATGTCTATAAGTCCAATTAAAAAAATCTTTTTGTTGCACATTCTTTATGTGAAAGCGATGGAAATCATGTATTTAAAATGAAAAGGAATTGATTGTAATCTGTCACTTTAACAAGAAACAATCTGGTATTTCCATAAGCAATTAGACTATGTTAATAGTCTATAATCTCTCATGCCAAGAAATTACAGAAGCAACTTCTCAACTATATAAAAGTGTCAGGGGTTTAGTTATGTTTCTTCTTTAGAGAAAAGATAACTCACATGTCCATCTGGATCTAACTCAGCTGTTGTGAAAGAGCAGCATCAGCATCCAGAACAGCAGAAACAGCAGAGTCAGAGTTCAGGTCCCAGTGCCATCCTGTTGTTTCTGCAAAAGCAAGGCAAATAACCCTGGAAAAATACAGCAGAATGCATCAGGGAGAGGTGTTATCCTTGGCTGTAAAGCTCTCTCTGAAGTAATCACTGTGGGTGTTCGTTTGCCTTTTTTTTTTTTTTTATTTTGCTTTTAAATAAGGTCTGTGATCCTGTTAGCATTTTGCACATCACATTTTGCACATCAACTTCACTCTAGAAAGGGAGTGAGATGGAGACTCCTCAGCTGTGGTCCACGGCACAGTGGTGAGCTCACTTTGCCTGCAGTGTGCTGACTTGCACCCTGGACTTCATTGGAAAGGAACAGAGCCAAGAGAAGGAGAAGAGATGAGATAAACAGCAAAAGCAGAAACCATGGTCAACTTTTACAGGAAGGTCAATACCCATATTCCTCTAAAGACCTCTTAAAAGGAGGCACAAATGCTTTTTCAGTATGGTTTTCCATGTAATGTAAATTGCCACAGCGATGTTACACAATGATTTGGAGGATAAGTGCCCATGAGGCAATTTCTTTATTGAGATGTGGAGCTCATCACAGAAAAGCTGGAAAACACCTGTACGTGTGGGAATAAGTTTCCACTCTTACTGAAATAATACACTCCGGTCATTGTGCTGGCTTTTCAAGATTCTATAGCATACAAGATCTGTTTCTGTCTGTCCTCTGAAGAATCCCTTCCTTTTTTTTTTTTTTCCCCACAGATGAGATAATTTACCTGGCATCTAGCAGAAAAAAAAAATATTAAACCACACATTTAACATGGTGCATGATGATAAGAAGCCAAAATACATCGGCAAAGATTTACCTGGCATCTAGCAGGAAAAAAAATATTAAACCACACATTTAACATGGTCCATGATGATAAGATGTGATAAGAAGCCAAAATACATTGGCAAAGGCTTGGGAGAAACCATTGTGAGGGGATAAAACGGGGGTACATGGATCAAACCATTAACATTAAAATAACTCAGAAAAACACACTGCCACATTTCCCAATCCATTTGTACATCCAGGGTTGCCCCATCCCAGGTGCAGAATCCAGAACTTTCCCTGGTTGAACTTGATATGGTTGATGATTGCCCAGTCCTCTGATTTGTTGAGCTCTCTCTGCAGGGTCTTCCTGCCCTCGATGGAGTCAGCAGTTCCTTCCAATTTTGTATCATCTGCAAACTTGCTTAATATCCCTTCCAGTTCTGCATCCAAGTAATTTATGATGATTTTGAAGAGCACATGACATAAGAATGATCTATGTTTCCATGACCAAAATTGCCTGAGACACCCATATCCTCACAGGATATGCCAGCCCCGAGCTGAGCAGGGCTGATCTAGACTGCAACTGGGTCAATGCACAGACATCTGAGAACTGCAAAACTCATCCCCAGCTGAGAAGAGAGGGAGGGTAAATCAGGGATCAATCAAGAAGTGAAAACTACATATTCACATATCCAACAGGGATGGGAAGAAACTTAAGTGACCAAAGATGGGGAAGAGGCAGCTCTGACACAGCTCTGCCCACGCAGCTTTAAGTGACAGATCTACACTCCCTTACAGTATGGTTATGGTATATTTTACAGTATGCATTGAATTTTAATTTTTCTGTGCAGATTTCACAGCCTTCCTTCCTCCTGTGGCTTTTACTACCCAAGAAGGGAGAGAGGCGGAACAAAAAGCTGCAAACCAAAGGGAGTGTGGGTGTGAGGGGGTTTATGTGTGCTTTGGGTTTGAAGCTTTGGCCTGGAAAGAGATATTTCTGTTAACAGACTACAAAAGATGGATGATTTGCTGTACTGAAAAAGTTAGAAACTCCTGCAACGTCAACACAGTTCATTGAAAGTTAAGAGGGGGCGTGTTATTTTTAGGTGCTAAGTAATTCACAACATTTTGTGTTTAAAATAAAATATTCATCTGTATCATTATGAGTCATCTTTGTTCAGATAGTTTACTAAAATATTCCCCTTATGTAATACTATCATCCAACATGCCTGAGATCTCTATTTTATTTTAAAGTTGGTGTAGAACAGAAAGTCAGCAGATACATTTGCATCTTTAAGGTTAATGGTGAAACAATATTTCAGGTACGGTCACTATTAACAAGTTATAAAATGTTGACTTCCCTTGCTATATTTTCAAATATTCTGTGTTCTTTCTATTATTATTTTTCTTCTGCAGTTTATGTGCTGTACTCCTGCAGCCAGGAACATGTGTTTCCAATTACTTGAGCTTTCCATACCAGCTTCGCGTTCAATAGCAACATTTTTTTTTTTAAGGTACTGCTCCTCCTCCCACAGAAGTTAATATTCCTCTCCTTTTTCACGCAGCTAACAGCAGTGGCTCTTGATTTCAGGCTTATTTTAGAAATCATTTGACTGGGGGCTCCCCCAGACAAGAATATTGCTTTCTTCTGAACTTCTTGTACATTTTAAGTGAGAAAACCAAGCTTTCATATTGAATGTATATACAGTCTTGAAGCAAGACAGGGAAAACTGATGTAATCCAGTCTGCCTTGAATGACATTTTCTCTAGTTTCTTATACAGCAAAGAATCCAACTTGGTCACTAGAGCCACAGTGGTAGAAATATGAGACATCATCCCATCCTTAAAATTCATGCTTAGGCCTTACAAATCCCATTCCTGGAGCATCTGTGCAACCTGTGCAAGTAATGTCTTGTAAGGTCATGCATTGTGATTATGACCTTTTGCACATGGAGAATCGAGGCAGATAGATGGTTTTACCTCTAAGCCTTACTGGTTTAGGCCTCAAGCTTGTATTTGACTTTTCTGCACATTTCTGGGACCCACCACTGAAGGGGGATCTGAAGGTCTTTCAGAGGAGGGAAACAAAGCCAGTGAGAGGGCTGGAAGCCATGTCCTGTGAGGAGCAGCTGTGGGCTCTGGGCTTGTCTGCTTTGGAGAAGAGGAGGCTGAGGGGTGCTCGTGCTCTCTAACAGCTTCCTGAGGATGGGAAAGGGGAGACAGAGGTGCTGAGCTCTTCTTCCTGAGATTTATTGGTAGGACATGGGAATGGTTTAAAGCTGTACCAGGGGAGATTTAGACTTGATATTAGGAAGCATTTAATAGAATCACAGTCATTTTAGGTTGGGAAAGACTTTTAAGATCTTCAAGCCCAACCATAACCCAACAAGTTACCATTAAATTACGAGAAACTACTACTAATCCTAAGTGTCACATTTACATGTTTTTTTCAATACCTCTAGGAATGGTGACTCAACCACTTCCCTTGAAAACCTGTTCCAATGCTTAATTACATTTTTTCTGTTGATATTTTTTTCCACTGTCCAATCTAAACCTCAGCTGGTGCAAGCTGAGGCCATTTCCCCAGCTCCTGTCACCTGTTACCTGGGAGGAGGGACTGACCCCCACCTCTCTATAACTTCCTTTCATTTGTAGAGAGTAATAATATCTCCCCTGTCTCCTTTTCTCCAGGTTAAACACCCCCAGCTCCCTCAGCTCCTCCTCATAGGATTTGTGCTCTAGACCCTACCCCAGGCTGCTTTTCTCTTCTTTCAACATGCTTCAGAGGGTGTCAAAACACTGGAACAATCTCCCAAGAGGGGTGGACAGCACTCCAAGCCTGTCAGTGTTTAAGAGGTCTAAGGGCATGCCCTTAACAACATGCTTGGTCAGTCCTGAAGTGGTCAGGCAGTTGGACGGGACAGCACTCCAAGCCTGTCAGTGTTTAAGAGGTCTAAGGGCATGCCTTTAACAACATACTTGGTCAGTTCTGCAGTTGGACTAGATGCATATTTTAGGTCCCTTCCAACTAAAATATCTTATTCTATTGATCATCTGCACCAATTAGACATTGGCTTTCACTCAGGATTCAGTCTGAGAAAGGCCATGGGCTCACCATACAGAGAAAATTCAGGTACAGACCTGGAAACTGAGATGCAGACCTTACAGACAGTGCAAACATAGCCAACATAAAACACCTAACAAGAAAATGGACTCCAGCCTGAGGCACAGTTCATCAAGGTAAGAGGTGCAGCCAGAGAAGCCCAGGCTGTGTCTTGTCTAAGCAGAAGGTACAGGGCAATGTCTGAGTGGAGTGGAGCAGGGTTACTGTACATCTTTCCATCCTGCTTCAGGCTGGGATTAAGACAAAACACAACTAGACAGCAGCTTGGCTGTGCTCTTATATTTGTCACTTTAAGTGAAGTTTGGGTGATTTGACCAAGGCCAGCATTAGAACATGAACTTGGCATTATCCATGAACCTGTTTAATGAAACTTCGTTAAAAATTTAATCTGCTTCCTAGGACTAGATATGATCAGAAGGGGCAAGCGACTGGGGCAGAGTGTGGTCTGGACACCAGGCAGCAGAAAGGATGGTCAGAAAGTGTTAAGGTGTTTGGAATAGGTTATAAATCTCTTTATAAACTATAAACCTTTAGTCACTGAGTAACCAAAGATTGACTAGCAGGTCTCTCATTTGACCTTCATGAGCAGAAAAGTCACAATGCCTTGTTTGCATGAAGAGAACCACACAAACACTACTTTGTGGTTGCCCTGAACATTGGGGAATGTGGGTACCTCCTTCTGAGGTACAAAGCTGGTGAAGCAGTGTGTGCTGAAATTACAAAGTAGGAATGCAAGATATTTAGCCCAAGAAGAGTCATTCAGAGATTAATTAATGCATGGTGTTGCATGATCTTCCTCCATAGATGTGCTTTGTAGACCTCAGATGCTGTGTTTGAAACCTCCAATGATAACATGGCAGAGCACAAATGAGAGATCCTGGCTGAGCCAGGATGAGTGTTTCAACTGGTGAGCACTTGCAGAGGGATTCACAGCAAGTGAGAGTGGGATGAAGGCAGCCACCACCTCCCACAAGAGATGAAGGAGCTTTTCCCAAAGAGAAGCCTGTAACCAGAGTGTAAGCCTGAACAGTGATGTGATGAGGAGAAATATGGAAATGAGACATCTGCAGAGCCCATTCCTTCTTTGGAGAAGTGCTGCAGTCTCTGTGGCAATAGGAAGTCTTTTCTCTAATCACTATTTTTCCCCACAAACCTCTCTGGTGCTGGTCCCCGGTGCATTGGTTAGCAGAGGACAGACATTGCAGCCCTCCTGAGCATGGGATACAGCACTTTCTGACTCACTGGGTCTAACAGAGGCCACCCCACCACCCACACTGCCCTGTTTTTCTCCCTGTAAAAATCATCTTTCTGCAGCAATCCCAACCTTCTGCTGGGCCATCTCCTTCTCATCTACATACATCAGGGTCATAACACAGCAGACTTCTATTTTACCATTTGGCTTTGTTTCTCAGTTCTGTTTCCTCATCAGCATTCTAGGGTTTGGATTTTGATGACACCCACACAGGCATATGCATAAGCATTAAAAATCTAAATTCCTAATCAATTACAGTCATGGAAGAAAAACAATGGGTTTGAGTTTATCTTTCTCTTTGTATGCATGTTTCCACGATGACCATCACCTATTTCTAAAAGTTGTGAATACAATTAGAAACAACATTATTTTCCCAGTGGCCTTGAATTTTCTGCACCACTCTAAAGCTCTCCAGGCTAACAACTCATGCTCACAGCCTATGTTGCATCCAAATATTCAGTGCTTAGAGCATGTGATGCTTGCAGCATTCATAACAGTGTTGACTCTCACATGTCTATGACAAGTCTCATGGCACCCATCCATACTTTCAAATGTTCATCTCCTTGTGATAAGGGATTGACAAGAAATATACCACTTATTTTTATGTATACATTTAGTCTTCCTTTGTAAAAATAGCTTACAATAATTGCTCATATGACTTCCAAAGACCCAGATCATGAGAAGCTTATGTGTCATTTTATAAAAAATGCTCTAATTGCTAAAGAAATCTGGCAATCAGCTGGGGTTTGTCATACTGTTTGTTAATGTCTGGAATTCTTGACTTCTGTTTGTCATTTAAATTTTCTGTAACAAACCAGTGGCACCACATTGAGAAGGCATCTTTTTCAACCATTTTTTAAAAGGAATACAAGGAAAACTTTAATGACAATTGGAGAACAAGCCCAGTGTGACGCTCACATGTCCAAGGTGTCCTTCCAACCCAGCCATTTCAGCACAACTGACATCCTGGAAACCTATAGAGAACGATGTAGAGAAAGTCAGATTTCTCCACACATTTTTATTGCAACTTGGGTATGTGGAGCATAATTCAACTTCTAGATGTCTCTCAATATTGTCTGGAGTGTCCACATATCTCTGGGAAAAGATTAAGCCAGCAGCTACTCTGACACTAGAGGGACCTCTACATGACATCTGCTTTCTTTGGTACCCTTTACTGTATATTTATATACAGCATTTTTTGAGCAGAGCTGGTAAAACAATTGTTTGTACATGTCTTTGTTTTCCTCCCTTCACATGTCACATTGGAAAGAAAATAGGGGGGAAAAAAGACTATGAAAATACTCCCCATTTTTGCCATTGTAACAAGGAACAATGAAGGAGAGGCAAAAAAGGAAATGCTTCAGGGTTTGGGGTTTTTTCTTGTTTCAAGAAAGAAAACCAAAACCAGTTGAAAATGAAGCATGCACAGCCTCCTGTGCATTGCAGCCTGTAGGTACCACTAAGGGTCAAGTGCTCCTTGTCAAGGCAGTTTCTAATGCCTGGACCTTTTCAAGAGGTGCTATTTGCTTAATAAATGTACAAACATGTTGTTAAACCTGTTAGAACACAGCTTCTGTTGTATTTCACTGAATGAAAAGTGGGGAAAGGGACAATGTTTCTTGTGTAATGCAAGAGCACATGGCTTGCTGGACGGAGGGGGCTTGATGCTTTTCCTAGTGCAACGTTGCCAGCAGGGATGCTGGTCTCAAAAGTAACCCTCCTTGGCTGCTCATTTAGGAAGGAGCAGGACTAGTAATAAAAGTGGCAGGGATCTCCAAGGAAATGTTAAAATTGAAAGCCAGTGCACAAAGAGATATGTTTTGTAGTGCAGCAAGAGGTCTCTCAACAAGTTAATTATTGAAGTTTTCAAGAAAAATAGTGTTAATGGTAAGTTGTGTCAGTGTTTATGAAATCCCTTTGGACAGTGTTTTCTACTAATTTTCTCTAATGCTTGCAAAGTTTTAGTTTATGCTGTAGTAAATCCAGATAGGGTCACAGTGTGATTAGGGAACGTGGTTTAGCGTGTCACAATATTTCTCTGGCATCCAGTTTCTGGTAGCCAGAGAGAGAAAAGTCTGGGATGGCTGAGACACAGGGCTGGCCATGCTCTAAAGAGAAAGTACATTAGTTTCATGTCAGTATACTAAGTAATTTTTTTCAAGGATGTAAAGCCTCCAGGTGACTGAAGGGTGGAGAATGACAAAACTGGGACCTGCAATTTCTTTCTCCAAATGTTTTATTTATTTTGTTGAAATCTTCTCCAAATCCAATAAATAGTGGTGGTAAAGAACCGATCTTTCTTTGCAATCTACAATGGAAAAAAAAAATTCCTATTATAATGATAGGGCTTGTAATTGAAACATGAAAAGTAACAGAGCTTGAGGCCTCATAGGTTGATGATAATTTTCTTGAGCATTTTGTTCACGATCTCAATAATTATTTCATGTGCTTTATCTTTCACATGCATATCTAAACCCTTTTAATCTTTAATGAACTGACTTGTCTTAATTCAGTAGCCACAGAGTTCTTTACGGAAGTAGTGACAATTTTGTTATCAGCTCTAGGAATACACAAAGCTACATCCTGGGGATATAGAGCAAGTGATCAAAAGCTCAGCTGCTGTGGGTACATCAAGGGTGGATGTGGTCGAGGGTTTTTCCCAATTTAAAAGCAAGCATCTTCACATCTGTAATGAGTAAGGCCACTGGCTTTTTTATTTCCTAAGGTGAATGGGGGATTTTTTGCAGCTGCTGTGCCCTTCCAGGAATCTTTATCCACTGTTTAGCTTTGATAACTCTGCTTGCCTGAGTTTGAAAATTTCTTTCTACCCTATTTTTGCTGGAATGTTTCTGTAAAGTTTATTATTGTCAGCTTCATTATTTTGCCTACCATGCTGTCCCCATTCTCCCTTTTTTCCAAGATGGACAATGACATCTTTTTGTAGAGTTTTCCAACACAAATGTCTCATAAAATTAAACTTTTCACAATAAGCACAACCTTTTTTCTACTTATTTTTTAACTGGAAAACCAGGAAAGTATAATTGTTTTCGTGGTTCTTTCTGGAAACTGTTGGAGATGTGTTACAAACTGATAGTTTTCCATTGAATATAAATTATTCTGCCCCCACTCCTTGAATTTTTTTTCTACACAGAACCCCAGTTTTGCAAAAAGGACTTGCTCTTCTGCTTACAGCCTACTGAAGGACACTAGTCTTTTTAATTATTGCTTTATCCCCTCTCACCTTGACCTCACTCTGCCCTGGTAGGGAATGTTTGCCTACACCTAACTGATTTACAGCAGATGTTAGTGGTAATAAATTATATCCCACTTCCCCCAGCTCCTTTTTTTTCTTGAGCTGCTTGAACATTTTCAAATGAAAAGTCTCTCGATGTTAAAAGGCGCTCTTTTTTTGGTCAAAATGCTTATTTTGAAGTTTTATGCCTATTTTCTCTCTTTTTTTAAAAATTTCTGTCTAGTTATACTGAAAAGGCTGCACTTTATACTTTTTCTCTATTTTTTGCTTTCTTTTTTCTACTGGAGAGTGGCACTGAGGGGAAAATACAAGAAAAGAGAAAGTGAAAAATACTATGACAACAGAAGATCTTCTATGGAAAAAAAAGTGAATAACTGAAATAGCTCACTGGCAAAGCACATGGAACAAGAAAAAAAAGAAAAAATGTTCAACCCCGACATGTTTTAACTTTTCCCTGGTTTTCCACCAGTTCCTTCCTGACATCATCAAGCAACCATTTGGTCCTTGTTCCATGCAGCACATGTTCTATGCTAGGCAAGGCAGATGACTTCATGCCTCTAAAGTCAAGTATTTGTTCTACCAGCTCTTTGCACAGATGCAGCCACCAGTGCTCCAACCATGCTCACAGGGACTGACCCCCATCACCAGCCTCATGCTCTCCAAAACATAGTAAGAGAATGACTGCGAACATGAGGACCCAACTTGAAAGATGTTTTTTGAGTCAGAATTAGGCTGGAGACCAGATGAGAGTTCCTGACGAAAGGATGCCCCCAAAGCCCCATTTTCCACCCCAGTTCTGCTGCCAGGCACAACCTAACTCCATAGTTCTGGCATGATGTCCAAGCCTGGCCACTTCTAGGGAATGTTGCAACCAATGCTGGTTTGCCAGAGCTTCTGTCTTTGAAATAATAAGCAGAAACACAATGCAAGTAGTAGAAGGAGCTGAAGGAAGTCTTTTCCTGTAGTGCTCCTGTTTGGTACCTAGCAGGAAACTGAATATAATGATAGAGGTTAATACTGCATGTGGGACTCACATTAGGGCCATTTCAGATGAGATAATTGCCAATGCCTTAAGCGAGGGCACCAGTGAGTGGATATTACCCCTGTGCCTAATTACTTCCACCAGCAAGTGAAATTCAAGGTACTAATTTTTATCCTTTTTTTTTTTCTAATTTCTGTGAAGTCTTAGGACAATCAGAAAATCTAAAGACATGATGCTTTCTTTCTAAAATGCTTTAGGCAGGACTGTCCCAAAAAGTCAATTTTCAGAGAGAGGAAGCATTTTTGGAAGTCGGCCCTTGCCTTAGGAATCCATAACCTCTGGAAAGCAGAGGAGCCTGCAGTTGTCCTCCTCCAGAAAATACAGTGAAGTTTCCATTCTGCAAACATACAGAGTATTAACTCTGTGTATGTGTGTGCTTGTAATACTATGTATTTAAATTTGGCAACTCTTATGTAAACTTCACTTTATTAATTGCATCTATGGAGGCAAGGGGTCAGCTTTATGCAATATTATTGCTTCTCCTTGCCTTTGTAACTAGATAAGAGCTTTACATTAATAGTGTAACCAAGGTAGATCATATAAAACAAATAAATTAAGAAGTCTAAAAGTGATATTTTTATGATGACAACCTAACCACAAGACACAAAGAGTAAAATGCATATTCTGAAAATAACCAACCAAACATGCTTCATCTTAACTTTGCTAGGGACTGCAGAGTTTGTTCCTCAATTCATAGAATCATAGGATAGTTTGGGTTGGAAGAGTCCTTAGAGGTTATCTGCTTCCAGTTCCTCTGCCATGGAACTAGATTCCTTGACAAAATGTCATAAAGGGAGTCTCCAAACTCCCCTGCTGCTTTAAGGAGGCTATGCATACTATTTCTAGGGGAGGAAGAAAGGGGTCCCCACTGCACCAGCCTGGAGTAAACCATCAAATATCCCACAATATATGGGAAATATCCCCCAAACCGCCATACAAATCTTGTGTTACAGCAACAGAGAAGTGGAAAAAGAACAAGTAAAACTCCCTCAGGACTACCAGGTACCCACATTCAGTGGCACACGGGAGTTTGGGCAGGTTGCTGCAGGGCTCAGGGTGCATCTCCTTCTCAGAAGAGGAAAACCATGCACCTTTCCACTAAAGCAGCACTATGTAGAAATCAGTGGAGTTAGAAAAGGCGAGGGCAGAGCTGAGTGCAGGGCTGCTGCTCAGACTGCGGAGGGCTCAGGCTGTGGAGCCCCGCGGGCAGCTCGTGTTTCCAGGCGCCTCATATCGCAGATCTGATTTCAGGCTCAGCTCGGGCAGGCAATGGGTTAACAGGGAAGCTGCCTGTTAACTGTATCTGTGGAGATTATGGCATGTTTATCCAGTGTTCAGATTTCCTGTCTGAGTGTTTGGATTTCCTGAAATCCCTGCTATCAGCCCAAGTGCTGTCCACTGAGCAGACCTTTTTCTCTCTCTCTCTTCCCCCCACCCCACCCCCCTTTTTTTTTTTTTAACTTTGCTCACATGGTTGGTTTTCCTTCCTGCTCTCTTTCCAGTTGTAGTGCCTGTGTCTCCTCACCGGTCAGGACATTTATGGATGCTGATCAACACTCTTAGACGCCACAACTCTGAGGATTGCCGTACATTGGATTTCCTTTTTTTTATTGTCATTATTATTTTATTTCACTTTAATTTATCATTTTGTGGCAAGAAAACCTGAAGAAACATGCTATTTTTCAGCTGCCCATGGGAGAATATGTTTTAATCTGAGATGGAATAATGGCCTTAGGCTTGAGGACCAAATCTGGAATGGGAATTCAGACTGCACACGTCCTGGTGAGTTACAGCGCGTGGGGGCTGAGCGTGGCTGGTGAGGAGCAGCTCGGAGACAGGGACAAAGGCTGAGCCGGTCCATTCAATGTGGCTGCGGAGCAAACTGCAAAAAGCAGATGGGTGAAGCTGAAGTCAGAACTTTTTCCAAAAAAAAACAACTGAAGTCCATTTTTCGATCCTGAAAATACACACACTGCTCCACATCCCAGATAATGTCTAGGTAAACATTGTAGCAAAATGTGTCAGGCCAGATTCTGTGAGTCCTTTCTCATGAAAGAAACTTTTACTCATGTAAACAACCTCAGTGACTTTAAAAAGAGCTCATGTAAGAAAGGACTTGCAGAATGGGGCCCACAGTGTAAATTGTAATGTCTTGCTCTCAGCAAAAATGAATTTAAAAGAAACCCAAAAAACTTAGCATTTTCTGATTATCTTTGCATGTTTCCTTGGCCTTTTACCATTTATTGTGGATCTAGATTTAAGTTTTAAGAAGAATCTGCGTGCCAACTATTTGCCCTATTGTCTCTTAAATAAGTTTGCAGTAGGAGCAACAGTGTATTCCATGCAGCAGTTCCGGGAGGCCAGAAAGGGGCTTTCTGCTCTTGGAGGGAAAATGCTGAGTGCTATGCTGCTCTGAATGAACTGGAAAGCTGCATTCAGACATGGGGCTTAGCTAAGGTTTTAGCTTCATTTTTGTGTGTTAAGAGTTCATTACAACATTATCAGCCTTAGTTGGTTTTAGCTAAACCACAGTCACAAAAGCAATGAGTTGACCAGTCTCAAAATCAGTGACTCAGAATTTGAAAAGAAAAATCTTCCTTTCAGGCCTCTGAAACAGATTTCATTATTGGCATCCATGGAAGTGCTGCTGGATTAAGTTGTGGAAGATAAAGCATCATCACTGTTGCATCTTTTGCTCTGTCCCATGGCTGCAGGCCGTGGTTGTGCTGAACATTCCTAAGCTGCTCATTGGAGCCAGTCCAGGGATTTGATTCTCTAATTGTAGGGGGAAAACTTGTTTCAGGACTTGCTTAGATGTAGGGAAACATCTATTGGAAAACCAGCTTTTTATAGCAATTTTACTTTTTTAAAGTAATTTAACTGTTTTTCTTAGACTATTGAACAAGCCCTGAATTCTAGTGTGCAGCACTGCATGTCAAACAAGAGACTGAAATTTAATTTTGGGGGGAGTTAGCAGGATAGAATACTTTCCTTCTTACATCCATAAAGGAAAAGAGCCATTTTCCCAGTTCTTTGCTTTCAGATTTGAGGTTTTAAACTAACTGCCTGGTGTTCCAGCTATCTGTACAACCCTTTGAACGTGATCCCGCTGCTCATCCTCAAGGTTTTCTTTGCCTAAAGTGGAATGTTTTCTGGAGGAGCCAGACCAAACTAATGTCTTGTCTGCCTGGGAACAGCCAGGAATTTAGTTTTAATTATTGACATGGGTCAGCACTGAAACTGGTGGCATTTTATGCATTGAAAGATCAGTTCTTGCTGTGTTTGTAGGATGTACTCTCATTCTAGTGGGTTGACTGTCAAAAAATGAAAGGGGGACCAAGGAACCCCTCACCTGAGTTAGACTGGACCGTGGTGCCCTGCCCCGTAGTTACCAGGCAATTTGATGGTCTGTGGTCATAGATGTGATCAAACTGATTGTAGCAGAAATGTGCTCCTCTCAAAGCTGGCAGAAGAGTCAAATGTCATCAATGATCTGTGAACTGCAGAAAGTACAGATGAGCAGTCAGGGGAAGAATAAAGACTCATCTAGGTCTACCCAAATCTCCTAGATTTGGAAATTTTGTGGGCCTTCCTATGAACAAGATCCTTGAGACTAGGTCAGCTGTGGGATTTTTGCCCCCTTTTTGCAGGGCTGTCAGAACTTCTCTGGTTTCAGCCAGGTTGGGAATGCTGTGGGAATAGTTTTTCTGGTGGTATTTTGGTATTTCCTCTTCTGCTCACACCCAGAGCAGGAAGTGCAGAAGCACAACCTTCAGCTCATTGTGTACGGGTTTCTTTTTATAAACCTGAATTCTCTGCCCACCCCCGCCTTTCTCCTATTTTTTTTCCCCTAATAGCCCTCACATAGGATTAAGGCTCTGTTGGATTTAGACGGAGAATTTTTTTTTTTTATATTTTCATATAACAATACTAAGCACTTGATAGTTCCGTGATAATTCCTTATCACATTAATTTTCCATTGTCTAAGTGCAATATTCCCAATCCCATGGTCGATAATGTCAGTGTGCCAGTGTCCCCCAGCAGCTGCTTCTGCTGGCATTTACTCCTGAACCTTCAGCATCATGAGGACTAACTGGCCACCAGGACCAACCTACCCATGAAGAAATTCTGCAAATTCTTCTTTTTTTGTAACAAACTGCACCATTAAACTCTCTAAGATTAGACACTTCGTGCTTTAATGTTCTTTCCCTCACTCATTTTCTTTTTCTGCATCAGTGAGGAGGTTCAACTCATGCGCCCTCACTCCATGTGTCCAACTCACTCACCATCACGAATGCCAGTCCTCCTGCCTTTCCTGCTGCTGTTGGCAAGTATGGATAAACAATTTTGACAGGTACAGAGTCCTGCAGAGCTAACTTCATAAGCAGAGTGATGTTTCACTGCTCAGATGATAAATGGACCAGAGGAACTAAACCACTTTCACCAAAAATGTCCCTCACATCAAAAAAATGTTAACCCTTCCTTTTCACACAGTTTTCCTCAAAAAGCAAAGAATTCAATTTTGTTTCACACCTGAGTAAGCATATCACATTTGGATTGCATCTTCCCCCTCAAGACTATCTTAGCCACACTGTGAGCCCTTAATCGGCCATTTTAGAAATGAAAATAAAGTTAAGATGGATCTTAAAGTTGGTCCATGGCAAAATAATTATCTCTATCTCCACTTGGGTCCACTTTTAGGAGCACTACATGAACAGCTATGCCAGTCATGACTGGAAACTCTCTCCATGAGTTTGTAAGACAATTTGCTCCTCAACAGTTTCATAGTCTTCAAAAACACAAGGAAACACAAGCAAAGGGAAGTTAATTTACTTCACTAAAATCCTCTGTAACTTAAGACTTAAGCAGATGCAATGCAATTACTAAGGGGATTTGAGTTCTGTGATTCTTTTGGGGTTTCTATTGCTGTTGGCTCCAATTCTCTTTCTTGGGCTTTGGGGAGCTGCAGAGCTCCAGAGAGGGCACAAGGAGGGGGATGGAATGACAGCCTGGGTCATTATTTCAGACACTGATTAGCAGCAGGCTCAGCCTAGACCACACATCACTCCTCCCATGTGGCACCCAGGAGCCAAGTTCTATCCATGCTGAACAGGGTGAGATGTGAAGCTCCTTGCTCAGTCCCCCCTGAACCCCAAAGCTGGGTTCAGCCCTGCCAAGTGATGCTTTTAGTGCATCTTCCTTTATCTCGACTGGAGTTAACAAAATCCATCTGTCTCTGTGAGTCAGCAGAAAAGTATTCAGCTTTTATAAGAGTTAAGGGACATGGGATAGGGCAACGTCAAAGCACAGAAATCTTCCCCCATCTTGGCACTTGCACATCACACAGGGAGAAGGGGTTGCATTTTCAGTTCCTATTCACCAGTGGAGCTGATTTACCCCAGCAGAGGTTGTGGCCCGTGGTGTGCATGGTCATGGCTGCTGAACAAGGCTCCTTTCATCAGCAAACAAATGTGCAAACGGCATCAAGCGCGCACTGTGACACGGTGGCTGCTGGCACTATAGCAAAGTCAGAAGATAACTCTATTTTCTTCTCATCAAAAGCAAAATGAGGAAGTGTCCCCTCTCCTCTTCTGCCCCCACTGCTACCACCCTGGCTTGAGCAAGTTGATCCTTAGGTATTTGTGTGGGGGTTTGTTCTCAGTGGTTAACCACATAACAATTTGAAGCATGTGGCTCACTCAAAAGAGACTGCCTTTAAACTTTTGCAGACTGTAACTGTGTTGGAGAGAGCGAAGCCTCGGCTGGGGGCTGCTGCTCACCCTGGGGGCTGCGGCAGGAAGCCCTAAACATCCCACAGCAAGGTCCCATGAAGAGAGGAGAAAAAGCTGATTTTATATCTAGGAACTTCTCTTCTTGATGCTCTACAGCCAGGGCCAGATGTTCCCACCTCAGGTTTTGTACCTTTACTTGGTGTGTCAGAGCAAAACACCCAACAAGAAACAAAACAGAGAAAAGGGGTGGCAAGGAAGGGAATAATGTTTTGGCACACCACTTTCATAAATAAAGACAGAGAAAAAATAACAAATAAATTGGAGAAGATTTGGTGTGAAGCTGAGAGTGCCTGAGACTGCTGCATGATCCCTGGGGGTGATCCCTGGGGTCAGGCAGGTAGTGTGGAACTAGAGAGCCAGGCTCTGCAGGGCATGGCAGGGAACCACCCTGTCTGGGGTGGTAAAATGCCTCATTAGAGTTCTTCCATCCCTCCAACCTTTGTTGGACAGAGAGGAAAGACTGGAGAAAGGAGGTGTGCAAACAAGATGAGCAGTTGTGCTTGCAGGGGTAAAGACTCCAACACCTGCATGGTGCCTCAGCACTTGTTATCCCAGAGCTATGGGGCTATGCAAAAGGATTTTAAAGAGTCTGGGGCTTAAAGAAGCCAATAAAACTGAAGATTGCAGCATTTCCCCATGGGAGAAGATGTCTGTGACAGATTTTGCAAGTAGTTTGTGACTCCCTAAGGCCATGGGCTTTTGATAGCCATCTGATCCAGCGTATCCTCAGTCCAAGCCTAGGACAGCCTCTCCTTGGCTGCTCATATACATACTCCTAAGTGTTCATTGTGAAAAATAACAAGTGCAACTAATCTTCTTCACCCAACTACAAGCCTCACTTCTATTTTTATCTTCACAGCAGGTAAAAATACTGTATCTTTACAATTGCCAGAATGGCACTTGATCTAGAAGAGCAAATGGCTTTTGGAGTGTGGCTTTAAAGGTTGAAAAGTTTAACTCATTTGGAGAAAGGGTAAATAAGGCCTTGCCAAGTCTTCTCTCATGGCTACAGTGACAGAAGCTGTAGCCAGGTGGCACAGGGATGGGATTGGATTCCAATTAGAAATTGAGCTATGCCCCCAGGTCCTGGGAGGACCTGCAACCCCACACTTTCCTTTCATATCTGTTCTCCAGGTCTGGGGAGAAAATAAATCAGCTTTTAGTGGCTGAACAACACCCTTGGGACTGTCACCTTCTGTCTGAATTATGATGGGCAAGTCACTACATGGCCCTACCCAGAGCAGCAGCAGGAGCAGCATGGCTGGCTCCCACTTTCCTTTTGTTCATCTCTGCAGCAACCAGAAGGGAGTGTGTACGTGGGAAATGCAGAGCACACAGTTGATGTGCTCCTCAGAACTGCAGGGGCAAGGAGAGGGAGATGTCTCCTGCCAAGCCTGGCACAGCATCATGTCCTTTTTATAGCAGCTGGCCAAGTGCATAGAGAACAATTTTGTCCTGACTAGACCTGCCAGAGAGGCAGCAGGACATTTCAGGCACTAGGACAAGACTTATAGTATCTGGATTCAGCCTAATACCAAGCCCTTAGCAAAGTGCAATGGTTCTACACAGGAACATAAAACCATCAGAGCCAACACTTCAGGATCTTGTATTCAGCAGTGGCTGACACATGAGAGGTGCAAGAATTGAACAGAGAGGACATGTAGTGACATTTCCACAGATAATGGCCCCAGCGTTCCAGGGTCCAGCGTTCTCATCTGGAAGACTTTTTGAGCTTTCAGAGCTCATGCTTAGGGTGTACTTGTCCTGCAGATATTTTGCAACATGCTTTGTAGGCTTTTTCCTACTTAAACTAATATACATTTTAGGCATCCATCTTATAGGTACAAGAGATTGTTAGGCAAAAATGAGTAGGCAAAGTCATGGAAGGAATTTTGTCCTGAATTTACAGTTATTAAATCATTACTAACAGTGAGGGTACAATCCTAGTTCCCTACCTGATTTATAGTAGTGCTACAAACTGAATTTTGTGGAAATATTCCAGATTTATTTGTGAGTAAATAAGATCTATGCCAGCACCATGTAACTCCAGTGCTTTATTTATGTAATTTAGCATGGAACTATATTGCTACTTTCCTTCTGCATTAAAATTCAAACAGTTCAGTATTCACACAAATTAATATGCCTACTGATGTAATTATTTACATAATAGCATATTTGTCATGAAATGTGTAAGACTGTATTCTCTGCTAATGTAGGATACTGGCTCCAACCATCTGATAAGAGGCAGGTTGTAGTTGCACATCCTTTAATAATTATTTCAGCAGGTGTCCTTTTATTTCTGTTCATAATTAGTAGCTGAGTACTTAGAAAAGCTTGTCAGGATCAGAAATTCCTACAATTCAGTAGTTATCTATATTCATGAACAGAGAGGATGTCTACCTTGGTAGAATAATTTCTGAAGATATTTTAAAATAGTTAAGGTACTTAATACTAACGGGTACCATAATTCTACATTAAGTATAGAGCTTTTGAATTATTATCAACCAGCAGGGTATAATTCTGATGTTACATGTGTCATAAATGAATCTGATTCCAGATTTAATCAATGGTAAGATAGGTCTTAGCCAGAATGCCAGACCTCACAGGTCATTTAGACTTTGTATTTTTTTTTTTCTGTGTTTTTGAAGCTGTGGTAGAGAATGATCTATCATATTTCTGCATTGACCAGGATGGGGTTAAAAATCTAGTATCCAAGATGATCTACAGCTGGAATTTATTCTCACTACCTAGACAAATGGGATTTGGCTCAGTGGAAACAAATTTCCTTACTATTGAGAATATTAGACTTAAAGGGCGTCAGTAGCAGAGGAACAAGGATAAAAAGGTGATTGTAAGTCATGTTGTGCTGGAGCCATACAACAGCCTACCTGACACCTGGTCTGAATTACAGAAGTCTCTTGATGGTTCAGATTTATGCTTTTCTTCTCAGAGCTCCTTGGAAGCTCAGAGCAGTAATTAGGCTGTTTCCCCTGTAGGGTGGTACATACATGTCTGCACAGGGTATTTCATAAACTCCTGCACTTCATTCCTTCCATTGCCTTCCAGCATGGAGGACAGCCTGGCTGCACGGTTCCTCTCCAGTGAGAAACATTCTTCCCTGAAGGATAATTTCTAAATCTACTTCTGCCCATCTTACGACACTTTGGTTTCCCAAAGAGCCACAAGTGGCTGCAATATTCATCTACTTCTCAAGTCTGGGATCTGCAATAGGCCTCTGTCCTGTGAGTCACAACAGTGTCCTAAGAAAGTCCTCCAATACCTATAGCTTGAGCAAGAGGGTTAGCCTTACAATAAACTCCTACCACAGATTTACACCATTAGACAGCTGAGACACAAGAAGGAACATGACCCCAATCAGTAAGACCAGGTTTAGCCTGACCCTAAGGAAAAAAAGGAACTGTAGACAACACTTTTCCATGATGCTAGTGCTGAAAGACACCTTATCATTTAAAGGAACCTTTTCCATGTGGTAATTATTTACATTCTGGGGGGAAAAAAAAGGTAACTTATATCTTAGGAATTCATATTATTTAAATAGGGTTTAAATAATGTGTCACTGAGAACTCTGCAGTATCTATAGCCTGTCTACAAGTGAGACTGAGGCAATTGCATTGTGTGTGTATGTGTCTCCCCAAGACTTTGACACATCCCTCTCTCCCCAACCAAGACAGATGGAGGAACAGAGGTCTCAAGAGCACCTACACATTTTGTAAAAATAGGCATATTGCTAGAAGAAAAAAAATACTTTTGAAACATCTAACTACCTCCTCCTGAAGGGAAAAGCCACAGCTACTGTGAAGCCTAAAGAGAATTTCCACAGGAGTGTAATGATGTGCTCACTGCAACCCAGGAGAAAAACTTCCACGGCAAGCATTTGCCCTGCAGGCTGCCCATAAGGGGTTTCAGAGATCCCAAATCCTCTTGGTGCTCATTGAAACCTGTGTGTGCTGATATGGCTTTAGGAGTTATAACAGTTCAGTGAAAGACACCTGTTGTTATTTGTCCCAGAAGTTAAATTCTCTCTCCTTGAAATATCATAAGCCATTAAACCACCATGTTAATGCAAGAAGTGTTTCCTGGAGATAATAATGTGCTGGCATCAGTATTGCTTCCCTACTAGTGCTGGCTGCTATTACAGTGGCAATTTTTGACAGGACCCTGTTTGCCAAAGCTGGCCATTGAAGGTAAAATATTAATGAGTAATTGTAAAAATATGGTTACCTAGAATTCAGAACTTTAGCTCATAACAAATTAGATAGAGTGGATTAGATTATTTCAACTTTAGCTCATAACAAATTAGATAGAGTGGATTAGATTATTTCAATACCCTTTTGAAAGTGAGGTTAATTATTTTAGTCTAGTAAGGGTTTTGCTAGGAGTTTAATGCTTCCTCTGAATTGTCTCGGTGCAGGACAGTGTAACTCTCCTCTGAGCTGCAGAACATTTGTTTTTACAAATGCAAGGCCTGCCCTAAATAGAAATCCTCAGGTGGGCCAGGTTGTTGAAGACAAGTCAACTTGAGTCTTGTGGAAAGACACTAGGCTCCCTGCAGAATGGGAACTTAGATGGGAGAGAAACAGAAATGCTCAGAAAGGATGGTATTGTACTTTTGCTCCTTAGCACCTCCAGCCATCTGCAACATACATGAGTTTAGCAGGTTTAGCAGAAGACAAGTGGTGGTCATGAACACCAGAACTGAGCAGTACCAGCCAGCTCCCACTCCAGAAGCAAACTGCAGTGGGCTTTGCTCTGGTTCCCACAGATGGAATGCAAGGGAGGAGGAACATTACAGTGACCAGGCATCTGTGTGAACACTGACAACCCCCTCTGGTTTCAACAGCAGTTATCATGAGAAAATATGTTTCTGCTTTGTTGTTTCTTGTGCATGACAGAAACAAACAAGATTTTTTTTTCCCCCAGAAATGAAGCAGGTTCATTCTGTAATGCTCTGGGCAGATCAGGTTCTTCTAAGTACTGAAGGATATATATGTGGGATTTCACCATTTTTAAGCTCTTCCAGGATTTTTTTGCAATATTAATTGTGTCAGTTACAGCACTGTTTTTGCAGCAAACAGTAGACCCAATGTAAGGAAAGCTGGCCTCATTTGTGCTGTTGAGTCTTAGAAGCAGAAACTATTTGCAAGATCATAACTTCCCTCACAGACACTATATTTAATTGGGGAAGAGTTCTCTTACAGGAGTAATATTCTTACTTCTGTTCACATCTGCACAGCATTTTCCTGATCAGGAGATCAAGAGAAAGAGAATCTGAACAACTGCTTCTCTAAGTAATAATGAACAGAGAGCTGTGCAGTAAATCATAATGTTCAATAAAATGAAAAACAAAATTTGGCTGGAGATTAATGGCTGGAAAGGGACTTACTGAATTAAATTGGATCAGATGTTCTCTGGAAAAAATCTGAGATATATACACAGGGCTCTGTGGTGTTGGTTTTGTTTGTCACAAAGGAAGACTTAATTTGATTGTTTTGCAACTATTAACAATTTCTAGGCCTTGCAGAGTGATTTTAGGGGCTTGTGATAGAGGAGAGGCACTGGCTGGAAATTCTGGTCCCATTCAGGCAGGGGAGGGAAATGAACACGGAACCTTCCTGCTACACAATGCCACAAACTTCTCAAGTGTTGCAGGGGCATTGCATTTTAACAAGATAAGGAGGGCTGACTTCAGTTCTCACAATCTCAAGATTACAGGTCTGCTGCAAAGACTGATATCCCTCAGTTCCCTAAGGCTCAAAGCCCAGCTGCATCTCTCATGTTCCCTCTTAGGTGGTTTAAGTGCCTCCTTCTAACTGTGTCTTCTCCTATAATCCCAGTTTTAAGTGCCCAGTCCTTCAGATGTTGGCTGAAGACACATATGGGCTCTGACTCAGGCTTTTGAATTTCCCCAGGAACTAAGGCCCTCTAAATCTACCCTCAACTTGGTATTTCACTGCCAGATTTGCTTGTGACTCCAACCACAAGCAGCAAAACATTTACACTTCAAGAACTGCTCACCAAAGGAACTGACTTAAAACTGTAAACCAGTGATGGGGACCGACATTTCCCACTGGTATTGGTGGTTTTTCTAATCAGAGATGTCGCTTGTTTTGTGAAGATCCAGACTAGGTTCATTAACACATCAGCTGAAGGAAACCAAAGCTGCATAAATTTCACTGATCGTGCTAGAGATACTGAAAACTCTTTCCCCTTCAATTATTTCGCTGAACTCAAAGTGAAACAGACCCGTAGCAGCACAGATCAAAGGCCCTCCTGGGCAGGCGCGGTGTCGAAGGCAATGCACACACCTCCCTTCTCACCTGCTCCCTGCAGCCCAGCAGATCTGCAGTGCTGTGGTTAGAGACTTGGCCTTATTAACTCGTGCTTCTTAGGCTTTTGTGAGAAATGGACTTAACAACAGTTGCCTAGAGCCAGAAGCAGAGGAGAAAGGCTATGTTATTAAAATCTGGAGTGTAACATCATTTTAAAATTCATCAAAGAGCTCAGAGCAAATTCTCCAGAGATTGGGGACTTAGTCATCCCAGGTTTCTCCAGCTCATTTAGATAATTGCCTTTGAAATAGCTGTCTTCTTTCTTCCTTCCTTCTTTTTTTTCTTTCTTTCCCTCTCTCTTTCTTTCTCTTTCTCTCTCTCTCTCTCTTTCTCTCTTTTGGCGAGTAAGTAAGTAAGTAAATATTCCCAGAGCAGGCACATCAGCTCCACAGCTGCAGAAGGGCAGAAGAAACCTCCAGGTATCCACCATGCACATCTGTGCTTTCTATAATATGAGCTAACCCCATCTGAGTACATTCAAAATACTCATCTCACTGTCACTTGTAGAGATATTAGGAACTCATTAGCCAGTTTAACTAATTAATGAACTGGTAATGTTATTTTTTTTTTTATTAAGCACTTTATTAAATAACAGGAGCTGTTTAGAAAATATAACGTGTTATTTATTTCACATTTTTACCTACTCTCAAGGCCTAGAGGTATTCAGTCTCAATACTTTCCCACCTTCTTGAAAACTGTATGATTTTCTTACTTCTGACTTGGTATAAATTCATGCTGTTACCAAGACAGGCAGCCCAAGTAGTTACATGAGGTTGATCATGAAACTCATACAAATGAAACTGGAAAAAAAGAGATTATTTTTCAGATATTGTTAAAAAAATAAAACTTACATTACAACATATAATTTTATTGTGGGTTTTTTGTGTAAATTCTATCAAACAAATTCTGAAAGATCAGTACAACTTCCCATTAGATTTCCACTGGAAAATATATCAGCATCCATGGCAGTGCACCAACGTATCTTTGTTTTCCATTGAAAGGTTGGGGGTTTTTAAAATTTGTTTTCTTCCTTCTAATGTCTCTTCCTGACTAGAATTAGAGGTACAGTCTTATACCTGTCAATGGTATGGTTCAGGCACAAATAAGAAGGCCCTGGTGCAGTGCCCTTAGGCATGCAGCAACTTTGGAGCAGGTCTTCACCTCTGGAATCAGCACCCTACTCTCTCTTTTAGTCAGTGGGATGAAAGAAGCAGTTTAGCATGTGATTCATCTGATTTTATAGACATCTACTCTATTACCTCTGTTTTAAACTTCTACTTTTGTAGGATGAGGTGAGATGCAACCTACTTTCAGTTATCTGTGTTGACCATATCATCAGTCACGATGAAAGGAGTCTGGAATGAGCAGCCAAGGCAAAGACACTTTGTCAGATACATCCCACTTCTGCAGTCTAAAAGTTGAGTCAGAGCTCACTAAAGTGGAGGTAAAGAATCCCATTTACATGGACTGAGTTTGGGTTAAGTTGTAAAGGTTCTGTTCTGTCACTAACTTTTGAGTTTATCTCATTTTTCTATGTAGATAGGACATATCATTTCAAAGACATAAATATCCGTGGATCTGGGCATGACTCACTGCATGGGTAGATACAGACCTGAAGAGAATACTTAGAAACATCTTTCTATGCCTATATTGAGGTTTCTATGTGCCTTGTATTTTGGGAAATTCTCTACAGACACTTTGATAGTTCTGCACTCTGCTGAAGGACAGGACGGCTAGAGGTATTACTGAGCCAAAATAAAATACATTTTCACAGGGCTGTTCAGTAAAAGAGTGGTACCACTTGGTGCATGTCAAAGAGGAAGGAATGACAAACACAGCACTGTGAAGGACAGACCTGTATCAAGAAAAGTGGGATTGTCACAAACTGGAGCCTGATGGTCTTGTCTTCAGTCTGCTGTAGGCATCCTACAAATATATATCAAATATATTAACTTCTGTGAGATGTTCAGACAACAAGACAATGCATGACCTCATGAGTGCCTGACTAATTGATGAAGGCTGGAAGTAGGAGGTGTGGTGCTTGCTTTGCCTGAGTGCTGCCGACTCAGAGTAGAAAAGCTGCTGTAGGAAGGACATCAAAGGTTCAAAGTCACCCAACTATTTGTGCAGAGATCATTTGATCTTTAACACAGATGTACCAGGTTTATTTTCTAATTTTAATAATGACTCCTTCCTAAAAACTCAGCAAATGGTTGATCTTGAATTCAGCCCACAACCAGTGGCTATTGAGAGTGAGTGGGGGCACTGACAAGAGGGCTTGATGTCATATTCACATTATATTATTAATCTATAATCTATATACCATACACAGGGTATTTTGCTATAAACTTTGTACTGAGTAAATAATTAAGCAGTGACTAAGCATACAGGGAAGATCAGTGACTAAGCATACAGGGAAGATGAGAAGCACTCTTGTGTGTTACTAGGCCCTCACAGTTTTCAGAAGTGGATTATAAGTAACTCAAAATCTTGGACTGTGAATGGCAACCTTGTCATCCAATATTAAAAAATACCCTTGACAAGATCAGTGAAAGCCCTGCAGAGGTCTGAAGCTGGGCAGCAGACACTCTGATTAGGTGCTGCCTCCACAAAATGAAAATTCTTTCCTGAGCCCAAGAAACAGCTGATGGATATAGTCAGAAGTGATAAAAAGGTCACTTAAATGGATACAGGGAGATTTAACTCACAATACCACCACCCTGAAGCCCTTAGACAAATAATAAAACACAGGCTGAAAAGACTAGGAAGTCATTCAGTCTAAATACTTACACAAATCTTTGTCATATATCTGAGACTTAAAGAAAATTCACCTCTGAATGAGACTAAATAAAATGATCAAACAAGCACCCTTGAGCCCTCTGGCCCTCTCTGGCAATGTGCTATAAAATCCTACAGTAAAAAACTGTTCAGTCTCAGAATTATGTTTTGCAGCATGAATTCCAAACCACTGTTCTATAGCACCTGCATGATCATTTCATAATCATATGACATTTATATCACATGAGACAGAGAACTAATTTCCATTCTAACAGTAATAACCATCTCCTAAAACTAGGTTCTTTTTAAATCAGTTGCTATTTCTAAAACTACCCATGCAAGAAAAGGTCTGAATTTTTAAGTTGATTTTCCATACATATTCAAACACGAGGGTATCTTAAGATGAATTGAAGAGATCTCATACTTTGTCAATATATTTAAAAGTTTGGTCTAATGACCTGAGGATTAATAACCCTCTCAGCCTGACATCAATCCACTGCCAAATACTGGTATTGTTAATTCCAGGTATTATTTATAAAGAATCAGAGGAAAACAATGAAATTTATTACTTTTTTCATTACACATTGCATACTAATCAGGATGGAATTAAGGAAAATACATTTTATTTCAAGAAAGCTATCTTGATATTTTTTCAGGTTTTAAATTTTCCCAAGGAAAGAAAAATCTATACTACTTATGTATTACTTATGAACTTTGGTAGCAGCTGTAGCACCAAAAAAAAATTTGATTAAGAAATTAGAATTCTCCAAAGTCACCACTGTAATGATTTAATAGATTAAAACCTAATTTGCAATTGACATTCTTGGAAACCCTCATAAGTGGGGACTCATCATCAAGAGGATGTCACTCAGCCCTTCAGGGTCACTCTTGGGCTCTGTGCTGGGTTAGTTTTCCACTATTGTTTTCTTTCAGGATTCAGCCCCTGTCTACAAGCATGCTAATACTTTGATCATATATTTTTATGGAAGCACTGAAAACACATACAGCTAATTCATGAGGTCAGGGTGCAGCTTCTATTGCTTAGGACATACTAAAATCAAGTCCACAGAAAATATCCTCAGATTTTCTTCCCTGAAGTTTGTTAGACCACATCTTAATAGTGTTATCCAAATCACAGATTAGGGCAAAGCCAAGAACATATGTTTGTCTCATCCTGTTTGGATGATACCAACACAGACACAAACAGAACAAGCAGATTTTGGCATGAAATGAAAGATATTTTTGTTAACCTCACAGTTGTTAAAGAACATGTCAGTTACCACTTGGACTGAATAATTTAGTTCCGTATTTTGCCCATGAAAGTGTCTTTAATAACCTTTGCAAAATGTGATTTTGAGGACAATCTTTAAATATGTAATATCTGCTTTTCAACAGAACATAGATAGAACAATGGCTTGATTCACTGCTCTTCATATAACCAGCTTAATTTTTTTCACTTGCAGGAAATAAGATTTTTCAACCTGCTTTATTTTAAAGCTTTTTGGGATATAAAGGCTTTCTGCTCAGTCATTAGCTGCAAATTGCAGAATGAAGCAGTACCCTACAGCATTTCTAGATGAAGTAGTCTGTTTATACAGAAAGCACAAGAGCTATAATTACCACATGATCGCATTTGTATATCAAGGTCAGATTTCTGTGATTCACACTATTGTTTGGACATAAAGGGAGTTGATTTTCAGCATGGTGGTACACAACTACTATTGTTATTGCATCAGTGACTGTAGAAACAATATTAACTTTTGCTTGTTTGAGTTTTTCTAGTTAGGGTAACTCTATTTCAGGAATATAAGAAAATTGGCTGACGAGTATTTGCCCTAAAATAGTCATTAGACATGAAAAAATATGGATTTATATTATTGCTACTCAGGACATATAGTCTATTAGGAAAGAGAAAAAAGTCCTCTAAAACAAAAAGCAAGATAAAATTGGTCATTAAATGACTTATGCATGAAATCACAGAGTTTAAGCAATACCAAATGCAGGTAACTAAAACGCATAAAAAATATTTCCTGATATTTTCCTCTCCTCTGCAAAATCCTTGCATAATTGTTTTTCTTTATTATTATCCAATACATTGGCAATTTTCATATTCTCTTCCTGAGAATCCATTAGCTTTCCACTACATTTACCCTGTTCTAAAACCTTAAAAATATAGGGATTCAACTCATTATACTTATTAGTTAAGCATCAGTATTAGTCAAGCACTTAGATTGTACCAATTAATCCAATATAATTGAATGTATTTATAACTAGGCACAAGAACAAATGCTTTCCTCATCTAAGGACAATAGAATCTGCTACTGTACTACTGTATTGTGTCGAATTGTCACCCAGCTGCCATTAATGTCACCTGCTCTCAGTTAGGCCCCCTCCTTGCTTAAGCCCCACTAGACTTTCTCTTTTCAGCTGTAGGTGTTCCTGGGTGAAAAGCAATCATATTTCTCCAGTTTTCATTGTTCTCTGTATGTTCTGGGCTTTTATCTTTCATATCCACTCCCTGCTCCCACTCATATATTGTCATATATAAGGATTTTCCACAAATCTGGTAATTTTACCTCCACATTGCCATGAACAGCTGGGGAGCATTGGTTTTATTTTCTTAGGGGGGTGAGAAGAAGGGTCAAAATACCATCTTGACACAGCCCAAATTCGACTACTGTCATTGGGTCAAGGGTTTCAGAAAAGCTGTATTTAGCCTCAAAAGAGTCTTTACCCAGATAAATGACACTAATGGGTGTATGGCTTGAGGAATTTGCCATCTGAATGATGCCACAAAAAATTGTCCAAGGTCACTAAGCTAGTGTTGAACTCACATGAGCACTTTTATCACCATTCCTCCCTCTGGGAGAGCCATATATGTTTCCTTCTCAGTATTGTTTCTCATCAATCAATGATGATAACTTCAACCAACTTGATCTCTTTATAAATATTTCTCTGGATTTCTTTGATATTTTATTTATTTGCGGATTTCTCTTGTATAAATAAGCCCCAAAATGAGTAGGAGACCTAGAAAGGAAATATAATCATTCTATAACCACTGAGATGTAAACAAAAATTCTCATAATGCCACTTATAGCAAATGAGCAATTAAATAATATCCAGTAGCTTATTATAGCAGACATAAAGAGATTCTATGACTTTTTAGACTTACGATGAATAAACTGCCATCCACTTAAAATTTAAAATAGTTACTTGTAAACTTAGAAAGTAATGAGCCATTACATATCTTTTATTTCTTGCTTTGATTTGAATAACATGAACCTAGGATGATGGTGACTTTTTTTGCCTATGAAGATGAATAACAAAATTAAAAGGAAGAGGTGTGCTGTAAAATTAAAGAACCAGCACATGTCATCATGAGTTGAATCACATTCAGGGTTGCCAGTGGCTATGGGTTTGTTGTAAGAAGGTGGTACTCAGTTGTCTGCCAGGAGAGGCCTTTCCAATCCACAAAAACACTGTGCAGTGCCAGGGCTGCCTTCTAACAACATTTTCCTTCATGTAAGACAATATTCAAGTATATTATTCTTGATTTGAGGCAGATAGTCCTCCTCTTGCACACTGGCCTTCAAATCAAAGGACACACCTCCTCCTTATGAGCAGAGCCTGTAACCATTTCTCCTCCTGTGCTGCCAAGCTGGTGGCATACCTAGCAAAATCTCAGATGCTTTCCAGGCAGCATGTACAAATCTGAAGTCTGCCAGTAAAAAAGATGTCTAACCTTCTTAATAATAAAAGAGCTATCAACAATATCACTTGAAAGTATCCTAAAGGCTCAGAAACAGAAGGGAAAAGAGAGCTACTAACATTCTATCCAAAAACTCGTATGTCGCAACTTTTAATTGGATCTCATATGTCTTGGAGACAAGGACTATTCTATGTTATTTTTAATGTTAAGCATTGGAAAAACTCCAGGCCCACATGACATATCTGGAAACACAAAACAAACAGGACAAACCCCATAAACAAACTACAGCAGTCTCTGGGGAAATAGGTCAACAGGCGTAACAAGGCTTCTCTTAGACAGAAGGTTTAAAAAAATACTCATAGAGAAGGAGTCATGTTTTTCCTCATGTAATCAAGGAATAAAGTGATATGCTTGAATGAAAATAGCCAGACTGGTTAATCAAAGGGTTTAATCTGGGGATGGCCTCTCTCCGACTCCCACACTGCTTGGGCCCCTCTGTTTGACTCTGATCTCATCCTTATGGGTCCTTATCACCTCTGTCATGTCCCAGCCCATGCATTCCACATCGCTCTGACTCAGGTAGGCATGTCACAGCCTACCTGATTTACCATCTCATGGCAATGGCTTCTCTGTAGTATTCTCCTTCTCAGCACCCATATCTGGCCTCAAGCCCCTGCCAATCTTTTTCCAGCTTGTATCTTTGGTCCAAACACGAAGATCAGCCCAGAGTGTCCCAAATTGAAAGGTATCTGCCAGCCCTACTCATCTGCTCAGGGCTCTGCAGCATGTCTAGCACCTTCCTTTCCCCACAGCAACGCATGTCTTAAACTGGAAAGAGTATGCAATATAGTGGCAGAAAAACCTGATGAAAACTTGTGAGACCACTTGTCCATATCCTGCCATGACTGTCTCCCCACACCCTCTTGCCCTCTCCCACATGCAGGATTACATCCCGTCAGAACACTTCTTGTTCCCAGTCTCTTTATCCTTCAGTTCTTATCTCTATCTTCCAAAAAAGATCAGTCTGGTTCATACATCTGACATTGAAATTTTCAGCTTGAATGCTTAGACTGAATTTATATCAGAAAACAGGGTCTTCTGAAGTGTCAGACAGCTTGGACAGGCAAGTCCTCACCAGCACTGCACTCAGTGCAGCTGACTGAGTAGTTGCCACATTGAGTTAGACAGAGAGTTTACCCAGCCAGCTAAATGAAGCTCTCCTCTAGCAATTTTTAACAAGGTGTTCTTTATCAAGGAATTTCTAATGGATCTGTTTACCACAGTGAAACTCATAGTATTAAATGCAGCAATCAAATAATGTATGATAAATTTCCATCACTGAAGAATTAACACACATTGTTTCAAATTGACTGTTTCAATAAGCGACTTTGTCAGTCCCATAGCTTTGGTCAGTTTTACTTACTTGATCTTTGCTCCTCTTCTAGGTAGGTTTGTGGTCGTGACAGATGAGACATGAGATCTTCAGCATCCAGGCTTTCAAGTTTTTCTTCAAGAGATTCACTATGGAATCGGTAAGACAAAAGACATAAATATAAATAACTTGTTTAAAGAGTAAAAAGACGACCAGATGTTTTATGAATTCTAATACCTGCCAGTGGGATTTTTTCTGCTTAATGCCACTTCAGACTTTACTACAGTGGGTGTTCCTCAGAAAAAGTCTAATCTATTGCCTTTCAAGAATCAAAAATTCTAATAAATCAGTAAATCCTTACAAAGCATTGGCCACCTGAATAATTATTGGAACAAGCACTAACATTTATTACATAGTTTGCTTTGCTTTCATAGATTTTAAAGCTGGATGAGGGGGGCAGGGTATACAAAGGACATTGTAACTCCTTTCAACTCATCTAGATCTGGTAACTGATGTTATTTTAACTTTGAAAACAACAAATCTCTCAGATCAGCCTGAAAAATCTATGGCAAGATTTGTGCGGGGGCTTGGAAAGAGGAGGGACTCTCTTCTTTGCATGATGTAAAGTGCTGAATAGCAGACAGTTGTCTAAATATGCTTTTTGTTTATTCAGTCTCTGGATGGCGAGTTCTCTTGTTTTAAAGTTTTCACTCTCTTTCACTGAACCACTAAAAGCTACATTTGGATTGCCTGACTTGAGTCCCCTACAACAACAATACTGATGGTTAAGGTCGAAGTTTTCTTTGTACTGGATGCACGGGCTGGAGCTACCCTGGCACAGGTCACTGCTCCCCGTGTGACCACAGAGCAGTGTGGGACTTTCATCCTTTCTTCCTCCCTGGGGGAATCAGTTGACCATATTGCAGTCCAGACCAGCCAAGAGGGTGAATCACTGCTTCTGATCTTCCCAAAACTGAATAAATCCTCCTCTGGCGCATTTGCTTTGTCACATGGCTACACATACTTTTCCTTTTTGAGTCCATGAGGTCTTAAATAAGCAAGAGTTCAGAAGTCAAACAGTCATATTTTTAAAAATATAGAGCTATTAAGCTGGACATTCCTACTTGATTTTGAAATGGCACTTCCATTTCTATGTCCTACTGCTCCTAGATTTCCTTGAAAGAAATCACAACCGCCAACCAGAAATAAGTACTCCTAACATCCCTGAAGTTAATGAAACCAAATTTCCTACAGATCTGTGTCTTGATGAAGCTCCTGAGGAGGTGCAAACCATCATTGAAACTTTTCCCATGATTGGGACACTTAGGAGATCTTTCTGCCACACTGATTAACTTGACAAAGAACAAGGTGACAGTGAACTTGTCCTATTCATAAGGACAAGAAACATTTTTTACCCTGCTCACTTTTATTTTCTAGCAAAACTATTAGGAGCTGAAGATTTTTGACATCTTTCCTGCCACCCTTTCAAATTTTCTGAGATCAGCATTGCTTTAAAAAAAATCCTTAGAGGCAGAACAGATGAGCAGATGGTCACCCTCTACAGTAGGCAATGGAGCGCCAGTTAACTTAGGAAGCTGCAAGCTCAAGTTCAGTGGTTAAAAGTAGAAGCAAATGAGTAATCAGCAAAAGGAGCTGCTGTGCTGGACCTCCAGACTGAAATTCTACACTGCTAAATTTCATTTGGCACCATGTGAACACTGGCCCAACAGAAATTTGGTACACACAGCAAGATTATTTTCCAAAAACTTCCATATGGTTATCTGTCATCCTGGGTTTTGCCAGAACCTTACGACTCCAACATTCAAACATCTACATTAATAAAACCCGCAAACCACAATTTTAAATGTGAGTAATTTTGCTTGAGCATGAAGGAGACATGCCTCAAATTATTTCAGATCTTATGTATCATTAAACATTCTGATTTCCTTAATAAAACAAACAAATATGCAAACAAAATAAACAGAAACAAAACAAAACCCAAAAGGCATCACTTCTTATGCTACTTTCAAGTCTAGAGTCTGGCTAAGGGATGCATCCTGGAAAATAGTAGCTTATATGAGGCAAACACAGATGTGCTAATATGTTCAGTGGCTGCAAGGACCATTTTTTTTATAACATCCAACATCTGCAGATTTATTTCCAGCCTTTCTCTAATGAGATGCTATTTAGGAAATTATGAGAAATAAAGTATGCTCAGACAACACTATAAGCCAGCACTTAAACTCCAACTCAGTAGGCCCATACACATTCACATCTGCAGACTGTGTCTTAGCAAACCTTGCTAATGACTTCTGTTTATTATCATGGGGGTCTTAGTCCCTCTTTTTCCGCAAAGGAATGCTAATAAAACCATAATATAGAAGGAGGAGTCCCTCACAAATCTAGATCTTTCTGATTTATATTTTCACAGCATTTCATTTACCTACTAAACATTTTTGTCTGTCAAAAAATGTGCTGACAAAATTATTTGGACTGAGAGTCCTTCTCATCCCTCAGCTACTTTTTGAAACTCTTACAATAAAATGTATAGTAAAAATACTTAGTTCTGATACAGCAGTATTCAGCTGAAAAAGCCCAGTGTTCTTTCACCTAGAGAAATAAATGTAATTGTCTGCATTCCACAGATAGAGAAATGATGCACACAGAGATCAGTTGCCATGTCAGAGCCATGAGTGGCAGCTCAAGGACAAGATACCAGGTCTGCAGAGCCTTTATGTCATTTTCCAACTGCTTCCAAGGTTCATTTTGGTCTGAACCTTCATTTTTACTGCAGGCAAAACACTGCATGTTGCCATCAGCACACATTTAGCAGCTTCAGTAGAACCAGAGATGTGCCTGGTAATGACACAGCCATATCGTTTCCAGAGGGAAAGAGAAAATATTGAAATGTTTGCAATGTGGGTTGAAGCTTTATTTCATTCTCTTTTTATTTTGGAGAGCCTGCTATGCCAGCTGCCCTGCAACATGTTCATTTCTGCAGTATCACGCTCTGATTTTAGTCATTGCTATTTCTCATATTAAAAAGAAAAAAGAAAAAACGCATCCAGCTACTATGACTTCTTCTTTGGAAGGACTCTTATTTCTCTCATTTCAATCAGAGTATCCCTTCATGACATATTGGCTTCATCCTGTCCTTTGCAATCCCACTGGAACAGCCTGCTCTCCTGCCAACATGTCTGCAGTGCCCTTCCCAACAATCCTTCAAAGATTTGCTCAGTGTCAGGCATGCAAGGACAGCTGTGCCCAGGTTTCCCTGTGGTGTTCCTCAGCCTCACCAATGCAGTGATGGTGGGTACTGCTGGAGCACCACCTCCCTCAGGGTCAGCAGTTCTTGCCTGACCATCTCTGGGAGTAATGAGCAGGCTCATATTTTCACTTGGGCAAGGGTTAGCATCAAACCTGCGAGTGGCTCTACTGACAGTTTTCTTATCCATCAGCACTTGTGTGATAGTGATGTCTTTGGACTGTCCAAAAACTAGTCCATGTAGAATATACTGCTGTACTTTTATATTCTGCAGATGCTGTAAGAGCTGTGTTTGAATCCGTTGTCTCCTGACACAGAGAATCGTAGAATCGTAACATATCCTGAATTGGGAGGGACCCATAATGTCACTCAGTTCCACTCCAGTTCTTGCACAGGACCATGCCCAAGAATCCCATGTGCCTGAGAGCATTTCCCAAGTGCTTTTTGAACTCTGTCAGGCTTGGGGCTGTGATCACTTCCCTGGGGAGCCTGTTCCAGTGCCCAACCACCCTCTGGGGGAAAAAACTTTTCCGAATATCCAACCTAAACCTCCTCTCACACAAGTTCCAGCCATTCCCTTGAGTACAGTCTCTGGTCACCAGAAAGAAGAGATCAGTGTCTGCCCCTCCTCTTTGCCTTATGAGGATGTTGGAGACCACAATGAGGTCTCCACTCAGTCTCCTCCTCTCCAGGCTCAACAGCCCAAGTGACCTCAGCTGCTCCTTGTATGGCTTCTTTTCCAGACCCTTTATATGCATTATTACACTTCCTAGCAACTGAAATAAGGTTTCTTAAATGAGCATCTCTAACAAAAACCATATGTGAAATAGAAATACCAAATTCAGTACACCTGTAATAAGAAAAAGAGTATGTCTGTCCTGAGCCTGCTGCCTCTTGCTGCAGGTGAGCATTTTGCTGTTTCATTTTTGGAGAATGCAGAGGCGGCAGGAGAACAGCCCATCACTTGTTACTGGGAGTCTGGAACGCCATTACGTGTTTGTCTGCTTGACACTTGATCTTGCATAACAAAACCAAAAAACAAAGGCAAAACTGAATCAGCAGATTAGTCAGCTTAATCTTGTGTAACTCAATGCTGCACTTCATTTTCAGTACTGTTATTTTCAGCTGTCCTTTGAGATGGTCATTTGAGTTTCCTTATCATTCAGCCAAGCTACTTGCCAGGACATTCACGTAAATAAGATGCAAAATATATAATTCAGCAAAATATTTCTGGTGTTCTGATTTAATCTTTTTTTCGTTTTGTCCACATAGTGTTAAAACCACAGGATCTTAATGCTACTAAAATGTCATTTATAACGAGAACACAATGGGCTCTCTTTTTGCTCTCATTTTAATATTGAAACAATGTGAAAAGAATCTTCTGTTTAAGCCACTATTGTAAGTGCTAAAAGGTTTTTAAAATAACATATAGCTTCTGAGACATTTGCTATCTCATTTTAAATACCAGATGAAGACAAATGGTGGGAGATGCCAGTATTAAAATTGAAATCAGCTGATTCTTGGATTCAACACAGTCACAGCAGCAGCACAAATTCTTGACACAGCTCATGTAGTTCATAAGCCACATTAGCAGATACTGTCCCATAAAAACACAGAATTGCAATCAGCGTGTTTGCTGGACCTGGATTTTGATCTTCATGTTCAGCGGTGTGACACAGGCAAGAAGTTTTCTTTTACTGAAAAGTTACCTGACTATTTGGTCCCAGTAACATAATAATTGCAAAGGTTTGTTTGCAAATGTCAAAGCCAACAGCCTTCTTCCTCAAGTAGAAACACTCTGCAGTTTACCATGTACGTTCCCTTCAAGCGAATTAGCACCAGTCACAATGTGTGATGTAGGCTTCAGTGTTTAAAATAGACTTTGCCTTTTCCTGTGAGTACATCATGCACTTATGTGATATTAAACGTGCAAACATGCTGCAGGTTAAAATACGTAGCTGTTACATTTCCTGCAAGGCTGTCAGCCATCCGACCATCCTCTGAGAGGACACAGCTCCTGGAGGTGAAACGCCTCCTGACTAAACATTTCCTGCTGAAGTACAAAGTGATGATGTTACTTGTCCTTACATAAAAAGGGTGTTTTTGCTTTGCAAAACAAAACTATGAGAGTTCCATTAACAAAAAACGTTTACTGAGTTTTAGCACGTGAGATATTCCAAAACCAAAAGCATAACTTATCCTGCTGAGATTCCTGTTGATTTGAAGCTTCTTTTATCCTCTAAGCCCAGCATCTAACTCAAAAGAGCTGATATTCAGAAACAGTGTGGATATACTAGTATTATGGCCATAAATTTAAATAAGCCTTTCCCATTAATTTTGTCAGAAGTTATCTGAAAATGAAACTATAAAAATGTAGGAACGGCAATTTACCATATAGATGTTTTTTCAGGGAACCTCAAGTCAGCTTTATCAGGTATCAAATACCATGGATGCCTGATGTGATACAACAATCTCATAAAGAGAGTTAGGATCAGGAGGAGGATGGGAAGTACTCCTGACTGCTGTGTTTAGCTGAAATGGATGACTCTAACACCAAACCACAAACGTATTCAGGATAGCAGTATAGTAGAGAAACATAGCCTAAGGATATTTTCCTGATGCATTTTAGCACACTACTTCTGTTGCTATTTGCTGTTGAGCCAGTGACACTCTCCATGTTTGTGGAGATGCTAAGGAACATAAAAAGAACAACTATATTGTTTACTAACAAAAGCATATGCATTTCAATGATTTGATGTTTTAGTTAAACACTACTGTCATATTATAAAATCAGCACTTTTATCTGCAGTAACAGCCAAGATGGAAACCTTGCAAGTCAAGAAATGAGTGTGGTTGTAAACCTGTATTTGCAAAAAGGCATCATCATGTTCATATTTGAGAATCAAAACCCCCTGAATCTGGCATGTGAGATCCTGCCATGACTACACCCACAGTAATCAGGAGTCACTGCACAGAACCCATGTGTGCTGTGATTTCCATTTTCCAGCTAACAACTCATTTCCCTGCCACACTGGAGAGGTTGCAAATGGCCCTGGAGGCAGCTTGTCTGAGCATGCTTGACAACACACTGGTGCACAGCCAGGGACCTGGGTCAAGCTTGTTTCCAAAAGCAGCAACCACACCTGAGTTTGCATCTGTGAGTTTGCTTCCTATGCAGCAGGGAAGTGTGACCTCAGGGTGGTCCTGGGGCTGCTCTCTGCAGGCAGCATAATCACATCCCACAGGAGGTTCAGCACCAGCTTCAGCCTAGATGAGGTGTTGATACCCTGAAGAGCTGACTTTGCATGACTAAAGCTAGACAGCCACAGACTCATCTATCTGGCTCCTTATCTATAGTGGAAATATAATCTTGCTGTTCTCTACCTCGTTGCTGTGTGGTTTCAATAGGTAATTGCATTGATGATGTGAAGAGCTGTGCAAGTGCCATGTAGCTCTTCACCTCTGGCACATACTGGTCATGCTGCAAAGTTCACAGTGATGACAACATCATCACCTGTTCACTCCTGCTCAGCTCCTGTGAGGGAACTGATGACCTCAATCTAAATATAAGCTGTCCAAAATACTATAAAATGAAGAATACTATCATTGCTGTTCAGTTTATTGCACAACACTTGTGTCGGCGGTTTGTCATTGCTGTGCTCCTTAGCCCCTCCCTAAGCATGGTGACTATCACCAGTACTGCAGAATTATTGCCAGTTTGCTGTAATTAACTCTTCTGTTTGCAATCACAAGAAAAGCCAGGCAATCGAGTGGATCTGTAGACTGAATCACTGGGTGGGATGGCAAGACAGCACAATTTCCTTGACTGCAATGCATCAGCAGTAAGGATGTGATTTCCAGTGATTTCCAGTGCTGCTTGCATGATCCTCACTGGCATTAGTTTGTCCAGGATGGACAAGATGTATTTCACTTCAGAATACCAAGAGGATTGAAATAAGCATAACTTCATTGGCAAACCTTCCATGAGAAAAAGGCTGTGGCACAGCCTCATCCAGGACCTAGCACAGACTAAGACAGGGTTACAGCAGACGCTGTGAAATATAACTTTCACACTCTGATGATTATTCTTTGACATTTGTGAAGTGAAACAGTGATTTCAGTTAGTGACAATTTATAGAGAGGTGCATCTTACAAATTTAGAATTGAATCTCAGATACTGATCGCAATTCAAAACAGGAAACATGGTTAAATCTGAAAATCACTGAATACTATTTGAAATACTTACATAATTTGACTAGTTTAAACATTAGCACATTTCTACAGGCAGCTTGTATATTTTTATTAACATTATATTAATTAAGTGATCTTGTTTCCAGTGAGTTTAAATGAAAATAATCTAAGTCTAAAGAGGTCATGCCTGTAGGGCTATTTTCTTTAGTAACATTGGAATAGGGGAAGGGGAAATGCTGCTTCTAAGCAGCAAAACAGAGGACTGTATTCTCTCTGGCAGAGTAAACAATTTCAGAACTGTCAAAAACAGACCAAAAGGCAGCTATGATCTTCCTTTTTCATTTTTAGGCATTGTGCCATTCTCTTTATTTACCAGTATTCTTCTGTATTCATTCTATTTCTTATACATTTAAAAGACAACTTTTTTCCCTGATAAGGAAACACAAAAGTTCAGTTGCACTTACTCTCTGCTCTGCCTTCACTTCTGTCACTCTTCACTGCTACAGTTTCCCTGGCCTGTCTACTCCCTTTCTTGGTTGAATATGCTCTTTAATTCTGTAGTTTAAATTTGCACAAAATAGTATCAAAGAAATTATGTCTTCAGCAGTATGTTCAGTTTCTGGGGGGATTTTTTGGGATAACAGATGAGGTTATTTTACAATCAAGAGATTAATGGTCAAGCTCAATAACTTCAACTTGAAGAAGAACAATTCAACCCTAACAGTGAGAGTACCCCATTAATTAAACCAGTTTGTCCACCAGTGTGATGGATTTATCCTCACTTGAAATCTGCCAGCAAGGGATCAGGAACCTTTCTAATGTGAACACTGTGGCTGACCCGTGGACCACCAGGAGCAGCTGTGTGACAGTCCATGATTGATGTTCAGCAGGAAATTATAGGGGATGACCACAGAGACCCAGCTTGGCCCTCAGGCCACATCTCTCACCCATCCAGTTTCCAAGCAGGCTAGGCCAAAACAGCTCTTTTGGATGTTACCAACAGCTCTTCCCTGGCCCAACCCCCCAGCCAATTCTTTACTCTTCTTTCCACACTGCTTTTGATGCCATCAGCCATTTTTATCTTCTTGGTCTCTCTTCCTCCTCCACTGCTCCTATGAACATGATCATCAACTGATTTTCTTCCTATCCCTCCCGCTGCTTCTTCAGTGCTTCATTTTTTTTTTGCCCAAATTCATTTTTCACTGTAACTCCCACACAGTTCTTTTCTTGGCTTCCTCCTCCTCTTGCCTACTCTACCTTTCAGAGTCTCATGACGTTTAACAATCATCTGTACGAGCTCAGAGCCTTTGTGCCAGAAAGCTGGATCACGTGAAGCAGCAGCAGCAGCAGCAATCACATGGCCATCTGGAGGGCTTCTACTGAGGCAATGAAATACAGAAACATGTTCAGGCAGGACCACTGCTCAGGAGTACTGGTCATATTTTTGCTGACAGAACTGCATAGAAGTCTTTTTTTCTATGGGTATACTCAAATCAGGCATCTCCTTTTTATCCTTACTCAGGCATTGCAGGTTTTAGTTAAATACTAAATACTGTAAACTATTTCTGAGTTGCACAGGCATTTTATTAGAATTACATACAAAACCATGTACAAGCCTAACCACATTGTAATGTGGTAGGTACTTATACAGAGAACATAAAATCTTTTGAAATGGATACAGCCATATTGCTCATTCTCAATTGTTCAGAATTGAGAATATTTGCCATTCCTAAATGGCCCAGCTTCTGTGGAGAGAATCCCAAATATAAGGAGGAGGAAATCACACAGTATGGCTAAATAAATCACACTGATGCAGCAGATGACCACAATTACTGGAGCCTCCTGAGACTTAGCCTTCTTTAGAAATAACATATGGGACTCCCCCCCCCAAAAAAAAAGGAAAAAAAAGGGTCTGTCTGTCTGTCTGTCAGTTCCCTGACTTACGTGATACAACAATGGATAAAGGACATGTTAACTATTCAGAAATACTGTTTGTGAGCCCGCGGTTTGGGTCTCTGGCCAGTGCTGCTCTGGGACATCGCGCTGGGCTGTGAGACCCACGGCAGCACTGAGGCAGCTCAGCTCTGGCAAGGCTTAGGAACAAAACTAGCAAAATCGGCAACAGCAACTTCAAGGGCTTCTCTAAACCATAGCAGGACTTCTTAAAAATTAACTAAGACTAAGGAGCGTAAAAACCTATGCAGGCAAGACTGCCGAGAGGGGTGGCTCCCTCAGCGGCGGCTGCACGAATCCTCGGCTCTACATCACCGGCGGATGGGCTCCGACCGGCTGTGACGGACTTAAGGAAGGGGAAAAAAAAGAAGCAAGAGACCCTCCGACTCGCCCTGGGGCTTCCCTGGAGCGGGAGCGGACCCGCAGCCCGAGGTGGGCATGGTCCCTCCCCGCTGCCAGAAGGCACGGGAAGCTCATTCTCCCGCTTAGGGACAGCACTGCAGCCCCGCCCTTGTCAGCTTCCACCAAAAACCCCTTTTTTAAGATAAGAAAACGAAAGAGCGGCAGCCTCCCCCCCTCAGAAACCGCGGGGCCGGGGGAGGGGAGCGCCGGCCGCGCCTGCGCGGAGCCGCTTCCTCGTTGTCGCGCGTAGCGGCGGCGGGCGGCGCGTGCCCGTCAGCGGTGCCCGTCAGCGCGGCCCCGCGGCNCCCTCCCCGCAGCGCCGCGGCGGGGCCGAGCTGGGCTGCTCGGAGGCGGCCGCGGGAGCGCTCCCCACCGGCAGGGCCGAGCGAGGGGCGCCGCGCGGGGGCCTCTCCCCCTTCACCTCCTGCCCGGAGGAGGAGGGGGCGGCCGGGGAGAGCCTGGATGCAGAGGGCGAAGCTTCAGCCTCCCTCTGCGGCTCCGGTGCTTTGATGCTGCGGGTCTCTGCTGGCTGTTAACATCTTCTTCCCTCTGCTTTTTTTTTTTTTTCGTTTTCTTATTTTTCCCCCCCCACCTTTCCCCTCGAAACTTGGCTTTCCCTCTCTCCGGATCTGTGTGCCCGGCTTCTCCTGGGCTTTACCGGTGGGGCAGGATCATGCCGGACCAGATCACCGTGTCGGAGTTCATCGCCGAGACCACAGAGGATTACAACTCCCCGACCACCTCCAGCTTCACCACCCGCTTGCAGAACTGCAGGAACACGGTCACGCTGCTGGAAGAGGTAAATCGTCCACATCCCACCCCCTATCCCCTGTTTTTTACCATTTCCCCCCTTTTTTGTTCCTTTTTATTAATTTCTTTTTCTGTATGCCTTTGAGAGAGCATCAGGGACGGGGCAGCACCACCCGCCCAAATCCACAGGAGCCAGAGGCGTTGGTATGCATGTAATCTGGTCTTTTAATTGTGGGACTTTGCCCTTGTGTTGAGCTAGTTACAGAAAGCTTTCCTGCTCGGGCGTCTCAAAGATTAGTGCGTAAAGCAGTTGTCTGAACTTAAATGTTGCTGTGGTACTTCTTGGGGTTTTCAGTGTTGTCAGTTGTTGCAGGAGGGAGAAAAAAAAAAGCGTGAATGTTGGGGTTTTTAGAGGGAAGATGAAGGGTGAGTTTTGTTTGGGAGCATTAGTAGAGGTTTTCCCCAGCCACTCATTACATCAAGTAAGCAGAGGACTCTGCCCGTAGAAATCTGCCAAGGGAGACTTGGTTTAAGAAATGAGGATGAAGAGATGAATGTGGAGTGAGGGAAATATATGAAAACAGAATTGGTGGAAGGAGAAGAGCAAAATATTGCAGCAGAAGAGATTATACGGTCTCAGAACTTCAACCTTGAAGCCTCAGTGCTGGGGTTTTTCATGCTTGTTATGAGCGTCATTTAAATGTTCACCCTTCTCTGCTGTCAAGAAATAGGAGCATGAAAATGGGTAAACTTCCAGAGCTGGTTTCCAAGGAATATCAGTCCACTGCTTCTGATTTGAGGTTTCAGAATGATTTCTTATGGACTAGGTCCGTGGTTATGAGGAAATGTCTTCCAAATGACTTTAAAACAAGACTGTACAGCTCTTCTCTTGTCCTGTGTTTGCTTGAAGGTATGAGCATAATGACATGAAAGAAGACAGATTTTTGCTATTGTTGCAGAGGCTGCAGTTAGTTGTTTTGGATTATGCACTTAGTTCATCAAGTATTTGTCAATTCTTCAGGACCCAGCGTGTATCTAGGAGATGGATTTAATATAGTCTTTTAGTTCTGCTGCATGTGTTGGCATGAGCAAAATATTTGGTATGCAAGGAAAGAGTATTAATTATTTAATTATGGTGTTTGCTTGATAGTCTTGGGTATGGAAATATAATCCCACAGGATTCAGATCAGCTGAAGTTTTAATAGAAAAGCTGTCTATGTTCAAAACTGTAACAGCGCTATTGTTTGTGGCAACTGACCAGAGTGATTGTAAATTCACATTTAGAATTATCTGTTTTATTTTTATTATGTAACCTAGATTAACATCTGTAACTTTTCTGTAACTGTAACTGGTTTGGTTTTTCTTTTCTCTTGTAACTAAGTCATGACCACTGACAGATTTCTCAAAAATCAACCTGTTAGGTTGGTGTTTGACAGAATTGCTGCCCCCTGTTCTTAACTCTGTGGAATAGGTACAGACATTGATGTGCTTGTTAGTACACTTGACAGCATGCATGGAGTTAAATAATATATATTTTTTCATCACTGGCAACTTACTTCTAGGGTAAGAATACACAGTGTTATGCTTTCATGGTTTGGGAGATACATCAGTGCAGGCTGAATGTGATAATGCCTTTCCAAAGAGAAACAAAATATAGAAGATAAATACACAGTGTTCTGCACTATTTTTGTGGACTGTGTGTATTTTAGAAGTTTTTATGTCAGATTTCACAGTAAATCAGGGAATAAAGAATGGTGGATACTTCTGTTGCTTGTGTTGCTCTTCTTTGCATTTCTTTTGTTTGTGTAACTGTTTTATGTGCTCTATTTGAACTGATTGCAGTTTAAACTGGACTTGTTTTGCATTATTTTTTTTATTATCTGTAAATACAAAAAAGCTTTATTTGGTGGGAAACAAGATTTAAACAGGCTCTACTGTTACATGTGCAAAAAATCTGCAACTCTCCCAAATTTATAGTTAATAATTTGCATGGGGAAATGCAGTCAGGATGTGGCTAGCAAAAGGCTCCTTTGGAGTCTTGGTGCATGCAAGCTACAATTACAGTGAAGACAGAGTTTTGCTGCTGCTGCTTTCAAGCTGGGTTGCTTTCTATACACCTGCTTACCTAAAGCAGCGAGTTCTGTGAAATGGGATTAAAACCAATGGTTGAAGTGGGTGTTCTGTAGCTCCTGCTGCTGTTGTTGATGTGTTGTGGATGACCTAAGAACTCCTCAAGCAGCTCCTGAACTTCAGTGTTGAGCCTGCTGTGTTAAGGCCAAGGGGATGGTTCCTTGCAGCTGTTTGATTTTTAACTGGATCTTGCATCTGGGCTGGAGCTCTCCCTGGCCTTTTGCAGGCTCCGTGCTGTTATGGTGCTGCTGCCTGAAGTACCCTAGGTCGTTATTTTCCAGCTAATTTAATTCAGCACAACCTGCACCTACCTCAGCGCCTGTAAGCTAGTTTGTGGATTAACTAGTTATTTTCTTTATTCTAAGCAACGTTGCAAACTGGAACTGTTTTCTGAACAGAAATGGAAGTGAAATTAAACAGATTTAATGAAAGCTAGTTCTGTTTCCCAGCCTGAGTCTGGTGTAATTCCTGCTGTAGCTCAGATCAGTGGCTAGATAAGAAACACATTTTCATAAAGAATGTGACGAAAGAGAAATGGTTTTGTGTGCAGATGTCTTTACCTAGTTCCCTGATGTTATTAAAAAATTGTGAACTTAGTGTTCCTGCATCACAACTAGCAAGTTTTCTGCAATAATAAGAGGTGATCGACTCATTGGCTGATTTTCCTCAATTGCTTGTCCATCAGTCGAGGGCCAGTCTATTCAGCTGGGTGAATTGCTACATATTATCTCCTAGTTACCACTCTTTTTCCTATTTAAATCATTTTCAGAGGAGATTTTGGATCCAGTTAGATGCAATTTTGGAGCAAGTTTCAACTGAAAAATCAGAGCAGCCATGTTTACTGATTCTGATGAGTTTGCATTCAATAAGTTTTCAGTGGAAGCCCTAACAAAACACAAGGGCTTACCTCAAAATGAGAACCATGGAAGTGCTCCTCCAAAGTACTTCTCTGTTCTCAACTTATTTAAAAAAAAAAAAAGACAAAGGACAAACAAAAAAAGACAAAAGAAAATCCTCCACCCAATTTAAACTTTGTTTAAATCAATCATAATGTTAATCAAAGACAGTAGTAAGAACATGCTACTTTGTAGCAGTTTATTGAATAGGAAGGTTTGATGCTACATTGTTTAAAACTACTGAAACTTAGGAGGATTTGGAAGGGTTTTTTTTCCTTTTAAGTGACCAATCTTAGATTTTTATCATCCAGTCACATCAGATTAAAAAAAATAAAAAACAAACAAAAACCTGCCACATCTCTAGCCAGGCTTAGGCATCTTTAACAGTAATTACCAAGATTGTTTTAGAATATTTTTTTAGAGCATGAGTGTTATGTTATTGCCTCCAAGAAAACACACATTTTAAAATTCATTCTATTGCTAAAATAAGAGGGCTTTTTCTCAAAAAAGCCTAGAGGGAGGGAGAAACAACCATTATATTGTACTATAGGTCAAATTTGAGAGAATTTGCAATCTGTATTCCTTTCTGTTTTGTTCTTCAGCATAATCTTACATCCATGCAAAAAAAGATTTTTAACATATTTCTGCATGCAGGTGGGAGATTTTTTTTATAATGCAGCACCTTTCCTCTTTAGAAGAGCTGAGAGAGTTGGACTTTTCAGCTTGTAGAAGAGAAGGTTCTGGGGAAACTTTAGAGCAGCATCCCAGACTAAAGGTGGTTGCAAGAGAGTTGGAGAGGGACATTTTACAAGGGTGTGGAGTGTCAGGACAAGAGGGAAATGGCTTTAAACTGAATTAAATATAAGGAAGAAATTCTTTACTGTGAGAGTGGTGAGACAGTGGAACAGGCTGCCTAGAGGAGCTGTGGGTGCCCCATCCCTGGAAGTGTTCAAGGCCAGGCTGGATGGGTCCTGGAGCAGTGTGGTCTGGTGGAAAGTGTCCCTGCCCGTGGCAGGGAGTGGAACTTGATGCCCTTTAAGGTCTCTTCTGACCCAAACCATTATATGAATCTGTAATGATCATATCAAGAGGGAATTATTGCATATGTAAATGGATAGCTAATTACTTTTTTAAAGTAAAAAGCCTAAGTGTTAAATACAGACAGATCACTGATACAGTTTGTTAAAATACAGCCTCTGCTTTGTTTTGACCAGACATGCTTTTAAATCCAGAGAAGCTCCATGAGTTGTATTACTCAAATAGATTTTGAAAAGTTGATTTTAATCATTGAATTAATATTACTTTGTGAGCTAGCTGGAATTTTTAGAGAATGATGACATCTGTTCTGAGAATAAGTAGTGCACATGTGGGATCACCACAAGGCTGACTTGATTATCATTCTGCTGTGTCCCAGCTCCAGCTGAAAGGACATCTTTGCACTCAAGGGATAGCTCAGTTATCATGACCAGGCAGTTCTGAGTCTTTCTCTTAAAGTAGCAGATGTTGTGCAGGACTGTCTGGAGACAGAGATTAAGCTTAAATATTTAAATTCTTTTTAGTCAAGCTGGTAGATATGAAGGGACAGCTAGAAGCTGATGATAAAATAAAGAATAGCTTCAGTTGTGATAGTGCTGATTTTGCAGTTTAATGCCTGTTTTACTGTTGTAATTCTGTAATTTTTGAACTTCTTTAATGATTAATGTTATGTCTTTCTTTCTTTTACACTTGATTGAGAAGCTGAAAACTCAAAATGTGCTTTCTGACAGTTAGGTTGGTTGCAGATATGTTTGCATTTTGCTTTCAGGTTTTGGTTTTGTTATGTTTTCATTTTTAATTTTAAAAAAAACCCCAAACCAACACTATTCCTGCAATGATTGTTGCTCATTTTGTTTCTCACTGTGCTGATCTGCCTGAATACAGCAGTCTGTCAGTCTGTGCTGGTCCTATAACAGATGTGTGCATATACATCAGTAAAAGAATAACTGTCTGGCTCCTGCTCAGCCTCATACACATTTTGTTCTTGGTGCAAGTTTGGTATAATCTAACATAGCTTGAAAGGAGAAGATTTCTCATGTTCTTCTTCATGTCATGGATACATCTCTAAGATTAGAGATGGGAAAGGGGAAAGCATGGGGTTGTTACTTTTTTTGTTTTACCTTTTTAAAATTTTTTATTTCAAAATGTGTTGTGTATGAATCATTTTCACAGTTTCCCATATGTAGCTTTCCCTGTGGGCTTCAGTTTATGCATTTATTTCTTATTCTACTGTGAGGAGGGACTTTTGGCATGAGGCTGAGGGGACAGCATTTTTCCTCCCTATAATTTTGTTGAAACTTGTGTAGCACTGAAACTGGTATAACATCAGATCTTCTGGTGGTGATTTCATACACTTTTCTACCACAAGATCCTTTTCCAGTGACAAAATGTTCTATCAAGGGAGGCAGGTGAAACCATGCATTAGAAAGGAGCATTTCCATTCTGAATCAACTTTAGCTGGTATTATGCATTGACTTTGTTCATTAGCTTGGGCTGTCATAATGGGTGGGATCTGTCTTGTGTGTGCATCAAGAAAATAGAAAAGTAGAACATTTCTGTCACTTAATTTCTTTTGAAGCATCACTTCTATATAATTGCAAGAAATAAATTGTAACATCCTAACCATTGTATTTCTCCTTTTTTTTAATTAAAATATATTTTTAGGAGGTGAATTCGGGGAACTCCAGCAGCACTAGACTTAAACCCAGCTTTTCCTAACCTTGTAAACGATTACTTATGTCAGTTAGAAGCAGTCTTGCATCATAGAGAGCTTTGTTCTTCCAAGCTGGTTTTTTATGTAACAGACCATGAGCAATCTTCAGTTTTTGAGGAAATATGCTTTTGATAGCAAACCGTCCTAAAAAGAACGGATAAGAAAAATTTGTGTAGTTAATAAAACTCAGGATAATTGTTGCTGCTTTTGCATTGAATGACAAATTGCAACAGAGATGTAAAAATGGGCATGTGAGCATTCTGAAATACAGAGGCCACAGTGAGAGCACATGGGTGACTCTGGATCACAATACTGAAAATGTGATACAGATGGAGTTGACAGCAGTGTATTGTATTTAAAATGCAGCTGAGGATGTTTTTATATTTGCATGCTACACTATTTATTCATTTAGTGTGTAATCAGTTTTACCCTTCATTTGATAGCAGTCAAAGCATTTGTCTGTAATAAGCAGGCAATCTCCTTTTACTTAAATGTGACTGATGTGAGAAAAAATAAGAAACACTGGTGGCTCAAAGTTTCAGTCATGGCAGATGAATTAGCTTTGCCTTTTGAGAATTTGTATTCATTTTAGGCATATTTTTAAAGTATTTACTGCATTTGGTACCTCCTATGTTTTTTTGAGAAGTACTGCTTCTTGTTTTGAACTCCCAACAGGCTTCTTCATGTTTACTCATCAGTTAGGAAGCTGTGAAAGTGCTCTTTGGTGCACCCTGTTCAGTATGCTGTGCAGATAAACCCTGACAGAGTGTGCACCATGTAGTCATGGGAACTTGGCCCTGATGGAGGGGAGACACTTAAAGTGACACAACTTAAAGCTGAGTTTCATGTTTAGGTTTGAGTCCTGTGGAGATACCTTCCATAGTTAAAAAGCAATAAAAAAGTACTTTGAAGAAAACAGAGAGTGGGAAACAACCCACAAAGCCATGTTTGTATTTTAGCAGGGTGTCACTGAACGAGTGCACATGAATGATTCAGAACAGAATGAAATTGGTTGATTTAATTTCCAGTATGTTCCTTACTATGAAGAGTAAAACTCAATTTTCTTAAGTGTCTTTGTGATTTGTAACAATATGAATAAAGTAACTGTTAATAATTTTAAACAGCAGATGTGAAGTAAATTTACAGAGGATAATTGTAAGAAAGATCATAGCATCTCATTTTGAATGGAATAGTGCCTTGCAATAAAACCATTAGGCAGAATCAAGCTGATAATGCTAATTATCAGTATTGTTTCAAGTGCAAAGGTAGGCAATATAAGCATTTTCTAAAAAAAGGGCTCTCAACTAATAGCATTTTTATATCTCATGGGAGACTTCTCAGAGTCCAGTTAGTAGCATATTTTCGTACTTCTCTTCGAGACTGTTCAACCAGGTTTGTTTGATACTGGCCAAGAGGTCTAAAGTTTATTGGTGAGTGCAAAGGAAAACCCCTGAGATAATAGCATGAGTTTCCTTTTCTGAGGGAGTGCAGCTGGAGGTCCACTCCCTGCTGAGAAGTGCAACAAACAGTTATTTTATATTTCTAAAGAGAGAGTGTTGATCAGTGTTATTTATCTGTAGCTATATGTAATGGGTTGTAAATATCACTATCAGTGGGCTAATGCTGAGCTTTTGTATAAGCGTTGTGACAAGTAAGATTTTGGAGTACAGTGGGCTTGATTGTGGTGATTATGGATTCTTTAATGATCCTGTGAAAAAGCAACAAAATGTAATTATTCCATTTCCCCCTTTACAAACATAGATGTGCATGTGGGTGGATGTGGCCTTGTCTCTTTTAGTCAGTGGTGAAAAGAGAGGCCTGAAGTTGTGCTGTTGCTGTGGTTAAGCTGGAAAATGTATGCTTTTTCTTTCTTTTAAATAGCCACTTCTGTCTTGATCTTTCTTGTTTTATCCTGCTTGTTACATTTCTTAACAGAAGAAATGTAAAACTTGTTCTGATGCAGAAATAGAAACTCACAATGCCAGTAGAGTCTTTTAATTTCTTGGTTTTCTCTTGGTTAAGAGCTAAAAAGCAGTATGGTGCTGGAGGTACCTTCCTGCTAAACAAGAGTCTGTAGGACTGTGGGACCTTAGACATGGTGTGCTCTGGGAGCCTTGTGTCCAAGCTGGTGAGAGATGGACCAGGTAAGGGATCTGCAGGGTGGGTGGGACATGGACTGGGCTGCCGAGCCCAGAGGCTGGGGATCAGTGAAGCAAAGGCCAGCTGGCATCGGGCTGCAAGTGGCACCAGTGCCTTCCAGGATCAGTTTTGGGATTAGAGCTATTTGGTATCTTTTTATTGTGTGGATGGTGAGTTTGAGTGTGATCTCATCAAGTTTATTTGGATGATACCAAGTTGTTCAATGTGCTGACAGCAGTCACCCTTCAGTGGAACCTGGAGAAGTTGCCTGATACAGGAGGAGCCTTGTGTGACTCATTGAAGAGAAATATGAAATCCTGCCCCAGGGATGGATGGAGTTGCCACGTGCAGCAGTACAGGCTGGCCAGAAGACAGCTTCCTAAGGAAGAACCTTGGACTCAGGTGGATGAGCTGTTGAGTGTGGGTTCTCAGTGACAAAGGCCAGCCACGTACTGGGCTGTGTTAGTAAAGTTGCAGCCAGAAAATAGTGGTTCTTCCCCTCTGTGAGGAACTGTGAGACCACATCTAAAGTACTGTGTTTGGGGTTCACCAATACATGAAAGATATTATAGACTGCCACAAGTCCAGGTGAGGATTACCAAGATGATTAAAAGCCTAAAGCACATCACTTAATGAGGGAAAACTAGACTTCTTCAGCCTTGGACTAGAGACTAAGGGAAGATCATATTGATTTCTCCAACTATGTAGTATGTGTAAAGGGAGAAAACTGATAGAGTAGAAATTCTGATTACTTTTGAGAAGGTTTTGAGCAGGTATATTTGTCGTTTATTATTATTATTGTTATTATTATTATTATTATTATTTTGGGGGCTTGTTTGTTTTGAACCATGAGTCCGGTGAACAAGTGCTCAGAGAGAATGTGAAACCTCTTGTCCTCAGAGACATTCAAAACTCCACTGGACTGTAGAAGTAGGCTCCTTAAAATTGTTTGGACTGCATGATTTAATCTTTTAGAACATAAGAAGGCAGAGTAAAGTGGTTGTTTAGTTTCATGAATGTGTTTTTGTGTTTTCAGGTAGGAGTTTACAGTGAGCTTATTCTTGGAAAAACAGCACATTTAAACCTAAAAAAAACAGTGTAAGAAAATTGATATTTTTTTTTTCCTTCAGTGGAAGACTGCTTTAATAGAGAAAATGGGATACTACTCACACTTCTGCAAAAGTGTAGATGAAAAAGCTTGTATTTGGGGCTTTGTGTGATTTTTTTTTTAAGGAATAGTTTGAATAGTTATTGAATGCTAGAAAATTATATGATTAATTTTAAATTATCAATCTGTACTTCTAGAAAGTCAGCTAACTTATTTTGTAAAGTTTTAACTGTGTTACAGCTGGACTATGTCTCTGCTGGGTTAATTTTTGTTACTAACTTTTCTTTGTAGGAAGGTGATTTGAATTCTAGAGCTCCCACCTTGAATTTACTACACTAATTTCCTTTCTTCTTGTAATATGTTTTACTTTTCAAGTAAATGATCTTTTGGTTCTTTTTTCAAAGAAGAATTTTGGACAGAAGAGGGAAAGACCCCTCAAGAAGTGTCCTTAATACAAAACTTAATCTTTTCTGTAGTTTTCAGAAAAACTTACTAGGGATGGGGGAGGCGGGAAAGAATAAAATATAGCACATTTTGTTTGTTGGGAGACTTGTCTTCTTATGAGACTGCACAATAGATATCCTATTTTGGTTAGGCTTTAAAAACTTGAGGTTTTTTAACATCATTGAATATGGGGAATTTTTTCCTAATGGCTAATCTAAACCTACTGAAACTTGAGGTTTTTTAACATCATTGAATATGGGGAATTTTTTCCTAATGGCTAATGTAAACCTACTATATTTCAGTTTGAAGCCATTCCCCCTTGTCTTATCACTACACACTCTTGTTGGAAAAAGTCTCTTTCCAGCTCTGTTGAAACTTCCTGTAGGTACTGGAAGGTGCTACCAGGTTTCCCTGGAGCCTTCTCTTCTCCAGACTTAACAAGCCCAGTGCCCTCAGATTGTTTTCATAGGAGAGGTGCTCCTCTGATCATCTTTGTGACCCTCCTCTGGACTTGCTCCAGCAGCTCAATGTCCCTCTTCTGTTGGGGACCCAGAGCTGGACACAGCACTGCAGGCAGGGCCTCACCTCCTGCAATTGCTGGCCACACTTTTCTTTGTGCAGCCAAGGGTGCAGCTGGCAACTGCACATTGCTGGCTCATGTCTGATTTCTGTTTTTTTCGTTGTTTTTTTTTTTTTTGACCACCGGAATCCTCAAGGGCTTCTTGACACTGCTCCTCTCAATCCATTCATCCCCCAGCCTTCTGATACAGGGGGAGTTGCCTGGACCCAGGTGCAGGAAGATGAGCCATTGATTCAAACTCTTTGGATGTGGTCATCAAGCCAATTCCTTGTCATCCAACCTGTATCCATCAAACCTGTGTCTCTCTAATGGATGACAAGGATGTTGTGTGTCACCATGTCCTAGGCCTTACAGAAGTCAAGGCTGGTGACATAAAAAAACCACATGGCAATCGAGCTACATGAATGCAATGCTCATGCAAAACAAACAAAACCATTTTAATTAATACTCTACATGTCAGTGTCATAGGCTTGAAAGTACCACACAATGAAAGTAGTTGAGCTGTTTTGTGCAGTGTGTAGTAAGAAAAAGCTGTTAAAATAATGTAATGGTGATGTTAAAAGCAACTTAGGATGCTTTTGTTCAGTGATGACAGAGTGCCTGTTTACAACCTTCAAAAATTGTTTGTTAATTGTCAGTTTATGAAACTGTTGAATTTTAATAAAGTTGAATGATGCCAGGATGAGTATAACAGTGTGAAAATTGTGCCAGGCTGTGCCATGTTGTAAGTAAGCAGGACCATGATGGTCCATCCCTGTGTTCTTAATAATGTAATATACAATGGTGATGGTGTTTGTGAAATCAGTGGGAATAGATGACTTCTAACTGAGAATTTTTAAGGAGGTAGCTTAAATCCAAGATACACGGATGTTGTTGGTTGTGTTTTGGCTTTGTATTTTTCTTGCCTTGCTAAATGTCAAAATTATAGGGAAAGTAATTAAATGAAGAGTGATGATGCTATGACAATGTAAATGATATAGTCTATGTCTGTTGTCCAATCCAATCTCTTATCTTGGAAAAGTATTTATATTATCTGTGTTACTCATGAAGTTGAAATGTATTAAAACAGACAATGAGTTTATAGCAGACAATGAGTTTATAGCAGTTTATATATTACTATATAAATATAGTAATAATTTATATTACTATAAATTATAAATAGTAATAATTTATTACTAACTAGAAATAGAAAGTTGAGTGAAGTTGTCTTAAATGTTTTGACAAAGCTGTTTGTTTTTACTGTAAAACTGGTCTCACACTACATTTTCCAAACCTTATAAATGATGCTTTGATTTCTTTGCAATTGTTCTTCATGTGAGACTTTGCCAAAATTAAGCTTTTATTATTTTATTTGGGAAAAGCTACTAGGGCTAAACAATGAAATTTTGATTCTTTTGCAAGGCAGATGGATATATATATATTTTAGTTTTCTAGTATATTGTCATGGCTGCAGCACTTAAAATGGTATAATTTTTAGGAGATGTTTTGTGGTGGATTTTTTTTTTGTTGCCCCTTTGGTAGGTTGTGTTTTTTCTTCCCCCACCTCTAGTCTCTTTCAGGGAGGGATGAAAGAAGCCTGAAAAGACTCTTTGATGTGAAGACCTACTTAAATTATTTTTCACTGTTATGATACCTGAACTGTCTGTTGACAGATTTGGAAAAAATGGTGGTATTCCTTAGGTGATATGATTCAAGCATATAGAGAAGTAGAATCTTTTGGGGTGGGGTCAATTCCAGAAGTCCAAGTGCCCAAATATTGTCTGTTCACTAGTACAGTTATAAGGGAAGAGATGCTAGATCCCTCTAAATCCTCCTTTTAAAAAAATGTTTATAATCCTCTGGTGGCAGTTTTGTTGCCAAGCTTTCACAGGAAGTGCTTGGAAGGAAACCTTGTTTAAACTGGCAGAGAAAACATGAGAAGAAATGGCATTTTTTCTTTGCTGACAGTTTGCAGGTTTAATGAAGCTCTTTGCTGCTGACTTAAACCCTCAGATTCACTTCCTGCCCTTCCCTGTCTCCCCATTTCATTTGAAGTGCTCCATATGCTTCCTTGCTTGCTTTTTTCCACCATGTCTAGGACAGGTTTTTCAATTTATTTTTTTTCCTGTGGTTAAAACAGCTGTAATGGTGTTGCTTTACTTCAGCAAAGCCTGCTCTATTTGCTGAACTCATGTGTAGTTTAGTACAGCTTCCTGTTTTTCTCATCCTATTTAATTAGGCAACAAGTTGCAGCAAAGCAGCTTCCTTTAAAATGAATCAGTGAATATTGTGCATATTGTAAATATGAAAGCAATTAATGTCTCTTTGAATCTTAAAAATCATGGGTATTTTTCCATAGCTTTAATGTTTGTGTAGAAGGCCAAACCTGGTTGCATACAAAGCAATTTTCTCCCTTTCTGTGTGTTCCTTTCCAATTTGATTTGTTTTACTTTTTGCTCTCTATTGCTGCTTTTTGATGGAAACAATAAAGAGCTGTCCTGCCTTGTTTTTTTCTGTCATGGTCTCAATTGCTTCATGACATATAACTTGTTCCTACAAGTAATGGTGCTACTTCATTGGGTCCAGATGAGTGTATGCCATTAGATAACTCATCAATAAAATTGACAAGTACTTATTAAAACTGTCTCATTTGTCTTGCAGTGAGCATGGTATAGTGTGATTGCTCTTACAGCAATGCAGCTGTTTCTTTGAAACACTCCCTGTGTGTTCGCTGTGAGAAAAGCAAAGGGAAATGAGGAGTTAATACAATGTAGCTGGTGCAGAGCACAGTTCATATTATAAACCTGGGAAGCAATTGCAGACTTGGGCATTGGTATGAAATCATTGATTGGTTCATGACTCAGACTGGGAAACTACTAGGTGGAGTGATGACATTTTGCTTGTAGTTGAAGTATGCTGGAAGCACGTGTACAATGTGTACAGAGATATCTGGATGGATGCCTCTTCTCTGATAGAGTGATTTGTGTTGTAAACATGCACCTGGACCTTTGTCCGTGTGCCAAAAGTTAAAGCAGAAGGCTGTGCTTTAGACTTACTCAACAGGACACCTTGGAGTATCATTCTCTCATCAAGTTGCTATATGACTCTCTAATTTGAAACAAACCTGTAATCTTGTGGTAGAGGAAGAAAACCTGAACTTTGTTCATTGTTAAGTAGAGCTGGAGCTTGGCCCGAGGCTTTAAAAGTAGTTGCACCTGTAGTGAATGTTCTTAGGTGCAAGAAACACCCACGTGGTGTGATCCCTGTATGTCAGTGAGTGAAGTGCTGTGCTTGAAGGACTTCCCAGTCATTATGGACTGGACTACCAACCTAAATAATTCCACCATTTGTGGAGTTTATGGTGCTTCTACTGGAAGAGTTTACAAATGTAGTTAAAGCTTGACCACGATTGAGGATTTTTAAATAAAGATTAGATCACTCTCAAAACAGCTGTAGATGAGTTAAATATATAGCATACTAGGGTTTAATAGTGTGAATTTTTAACTATTGCTTATATATGCTGAAAGCCTTTTTTAGTGTTGTTTCCTATATGTGAAAGCAATTGCAGGAAAAAGAAATTTATATCTCTTGGTCATCTGAATGCTAGAGAAGTGGGTTTGTCCCTGTCCAGTTAATGAATTTTTCTGAGGTAATCAAAAAATCATGTAGTGTGTTTTCCACATGACCAGTAATTGCAATTTCTTAATTTCTGAGAACTTGCCTTGAAGTTGAGTAGCCTAGCTGAATGAAGAGAGTACTGAGGCCTCCATGGGAAGGCAACTGAATGTATTAATTGACCATAGAAAACTAAACAAAACACTGGTGTACTGGACACTTAACCTTAATGGAAGACCTTAACTCTGATAGGTCATCATAGTGTTTTTGACAGTACCCTAGGTAAATTAATTCATATTGCAAAATTCTGAGTTATAGTAGAGTCTCATAAAATGGAAAAAGAAAATTTAAGATGTCTGTTTTCAATGCAGGATTTGAGTAGCATGTAGTTTTAATGGGAAGGAAAAACATGCAAGCCTAGAAGTTTATATTGAAAGTAGACTGAAAGTGTTTTGAAAAGCAGCTCACTGAGCACCACTCAGCCTTTTGGGAAGCTGGGCTGGGATAAATTAAAATGGAAGTCTGTAGAGACAGATGGTCATTTAGGGATGTGTCTTACATGTGGTAACAATTAAGATGTGAATGGAGCCTGCAACTGGGCTCCTGTGTTCTGTACTAACCTTACTTTTTACCCTCTGTGTGTCAGGGTATATTCACACACATCTGTACAGAAAGTGTACACACATCTCAGTATAAAACTGAGTGGAGCTGCTGGTTTTCTGTGTCTGTGCTATGGTTTCTGGTCCACTAAGCAATGCACATGCAGGATATAGACAACCAGGGCTCTTTCTTCATCAATATGGGCATTTAATTAGAATTCAGCTGATGCCTAAAGAGTTGACCCAGGCATGTAATTTCTTTCCTGAAACTTCAAGACAGCTTCTTAGGAAGCTTTTGACTGAGTTTGAAGAAGCCCTACTTCATACTTTGTGTGCAATTTTTAAAGTATTTCTTCTTCATATAAAATGGAATGCAACAATATGTTGAAGAGATAGATTATGTAGAAAAATGAAAATGTACAGCAGAATAATAGATGTACTCCTCAAGTGCATATGATGCATGTACGTAATGGGTTGTGCTTCTTGGATGTTGCTTTCCAAAAAATTTGATGAGATATGTGATGAAGTATAGAGCCAAAGGTAGATAATGAAAGTTTATGATCATGTTCCAGGATCTTCTAGGGACCAGGTATAGTTTAGTACTTAATGAGTTGAAGCATCATGTTATTGTTCCAAAATGTTAGAAAACTTTCATTTCAACTGAGGAATGAGTAAGCAATGTTTAAAAACTTCAGCAGTATTAAACTAAAATTAAAATGAGCAGTATTTATAAAGAAATTTTATTAATTTCTGCTCACACTTTGAGCAGAACATTTGGATAGTACTTTCCACCCAACTTTCCATCCTTCTGTTTTACCCTGTATATCTTGTCCCTTTTTTGAAGGGCCTAAAGTTGACTGATATCAAGTCTGTGTGGATGGCTCTTAAATGTTTCAGTGCTTGTAGCAAGACCTCCAGAAGACTTAGATAACAACCTTTTCTATAAAAGCTGTTTATATTTTGCAGAAATAAATGTATTATTCACAATTTGGCAGATTTTGTTTTTGTGGGTAGTTTGTTCTGACAGACAGTGTATGTCCCTCTAAATTGTACTGGTTCTGTCCTAGTTATCCTGCTATTAATTCTATCCTGTTATCCATTTTTGTAGCTGCATTAACATAGAGCTTCTGAGACTCCCTGGCTTATGTGAACATGATAATGAGAAAAGGGAATGGTTAGGAATTGAAACACACATTGTGGGTGGAGAAGTGTGCTATGATTGAAATAGTAAAAAGTTTACTTGCTCTAGATATTCTCAAAACTTGTCTAGATTGTCAAATTTTTCTCCAGAAATTGCCACCACTGAGTCAAATCACAAGTTCTCCTAAGCCTGTATCCTGCTCTTTAACAATGACTGATCAATAGCATCTGTCTTGGGGAGAACATTAACAGGAAAACTTAACCATGATTCTATTTCAACAATCTGCTGCTCAGAAATTTTCTGAGCTGAAGATGATAAACTATTAAACACACAGATGTCTTGAATATCCTTCTCATTAATTAGAATTTGTTAGCATCTATGCAAACATAAATTTCACATCTTACCTATGTGGTGTTTAAGATAAAAAGCAGAGTTTTTAATTAAAACTTGCATCCTTATGATTTAATTTGGCATTTTAATAGTATGAGAAAATAATTAATAATTCTGTGTTTATTTCCTCTGTTCTTACAGAGTGTAGACCTCTGTTGCTTTACATCAGTCACTTCTTTTTGAGCTTGAAGAACATTAGCATATACATATTTAATCACACCCCCTTAGGAAGTGTTTCCATAGTTGAGGTCAACCTAGTTGCCTTCTTATATCCCTCTTTTAACTTTTTGAGATACAAAGAACAAAATGCAGATGTACTATGAACTTTCATCTTGGTATAATAATGCCTTTTGTGCTGCTTTTACTCTGTCCTCAGTGGTTTGATATCCTGGTAACTCCTGAATATTCAAGGATAGTTCAAGAAAACTCTTAAAACTGCAGCTTGTATTTTGTCTACCATGATCATGATTGATTTAGAGACTCACATTATATATGTAAATTTACAAAAATGGTTTTTTATGTGCATTGCTTCATACCTTTACATATATTTTTCATCTGCTCTCTTAATGGGCAGCTAGAATTTGTGAAGTTACGTGACCTCTCCACATCTAGTTTTCAGTTTTCTTTCTTGAACATCTTATATCATCAGTGAACTTTGTCATTTTACCAACCACATTCTTTCAAGACAGTGTAGGACACATTGAGCTGCACAGATGGCAGAACTGATTCCTGATGACTTCCCTTGAATGGCAAAATGGACATTTTGGAGTTAATTCCTGTTTCCTTTAATTCTAGACAGTTGCTGCTCTGGAAGAATGGCTTGTCCTCATCTCATGTCAGTTGGTTTTTTATCAAGCACCTTTGGTGTTGAGCGTTGGTAGATCTTGTTGAAAATTTGGGTAGTCTGTACCAATTAGGTTGCTAACAAACCTATTTGTCCACCAAAAAGCAGATGTAGTATATTAAGTTATTTGGATCCTGAGGTATCTCTTCACAAAACTCATGGTTTGGGTTATTTTCGTTCTCCCTCTCCCCATGTTTGTCAGTTTCTTTGTCATTTTGAGAGAGGAGGTTCACAGCAGAATTAAGACAAGCTTTTTGCTTTCAATATGTTTGAAAAAATATATTGGTTTTTAGGCATTTAGAAAAATTGTTACTGCATATCTCCTGGTTTTTGAGTTTTACATTCAGTTTGCAGAGTGCTTCTATGATTTCCTTGTTTGCCCATGACTTCATCTTTTTGGAGGATGTCTTCTTTTAGTAATCTCATTTACAGGCTCTTTTTTCATTGTGGTCTTTCTGAAAAGCTCTGTTTTTTAAAAGACAGACATTCATTTTCTTAGATACAATTACTTAAAACATTATAATCAAAGATCTGAAGTTGTGTGTTGGAGAACAGGAGATCTCCAACATACCTTGTTGGAAAACTGTAATACTGAGAATTATATGTGAGTACTAATTTAATACAAGTAAGTGTTTATACTGTGTCACCAGGAGACCATCTCACATGAAACATAATTTTAATGTATTTTCCAAAGTTTTTGTGTTTTCAGATAAGCTTAGGTTAATAATGCAAATATTTGTACATTTTCAGGAAAAAAGACCCTTTTAGCCAGCTGACCTTTGCTAAAAACATGGCCAAGAGTGGAATGATTATAGCAAAATTTAACCTTAGAAGTACACTGGAGACGTAAGCATCTAAATTCAAGTGGGATTGCTGAACATATTTTCCAGGCATTGTCCTTGTCCACTGAGGTGATGTTCAAAATGTCAGGAGACTTCCTTCTTTCTGTGTGAAAAATGAGACAGCACTTCTGTGGGTCAGCAAACATTAGAATACCCTGGTCTGAAGTTGTCATCTGAGAATTGGGCAGATGCTTACTTCAAAAACATGAACAAGTACTTAAAACTGGGCTGATTAATTTAGTAGAATCAGGGGTAAGGTTCACAGTTTTTTCTCTTGCTTAGTTAAACGAGTTAAATTAAAAATGTTTATTCTTTACAATGTTACCCATGTGTCTTTAGAGAGAAGATGTTGTCCCCCTCTCGGTTCACAGTTTTTTCTCTTGCTTAGTTAAACGAGTTAAATTAAAAATGTTTATTCTTTGTTACCCATGTGTCTTTAGAGAGAAGATTTTGTCCTCTTCTGCTGTCCTTGTGTCAGTGCACTGCTGTGGGGCAGAGCCTGTGCTCGGTGCTGCTGGAGCTGCATTAACCACAAGTGCCTGCACAGGAAATGGAAACTTTCTTGCATGCTCTGCAAGAGAAGTTGTGACATGATTGTGCAGGTGGCACTGCTGGCAGGAAGTTCTGCCTCTCTGCAGGAAGAATGTCCTTTCTCTGCCCCACTCCTGAATAGGGTTGGTCAGGGAGGAGAAAGGTGGAATTACCAGTCTTCAAGGAGACATGATCAATTCGGGATTGGAAAATGTGTAGCCAGCCACTTTTAGTTACACCGTTGACCAAAGCAAAGGATAACTTTGTTTTTTTCGTGTTGCCTTTTGGCTTGGTTTTCCCTCGGTTTTCTTTTGATCACCTGTGCAACGTGGCAGCAGTAAAGGGTGTAAGTCCTCCAGGCTTAACTTGTCAACCGAGCAGTTTCTTTGTTCTTTGTTTCAATACATATCCTTATATCAAAGGGCAGGTGAGCCTCTGGTGTTGCACAAGTCCCCTTTAACCCGGGTGTGCATGTGCAGCAGGAGTGGTGTTTGCTACCAGCCTTCCTCCCCAGCCTGCTGCTCTCACCAGGCTTGTGTGCCTGGGGCAGGGAGCGAGCAGCACTGGGCTGAGCCATAGCAGTGCCTACTTCTTGGCTCTTGCTGCTGAAGAATTAATTGCCTGCCTCTCATTGCTTTTGTTCCTGTTGATTGGCCATTTGTGGTTCCTTTTTAGGAGAATATTTGTTTACTGAGCTGGATGTTTTGGCTGACAGTTTTTAAATATGAAAAAAATTCCAACAAGGCATCTGCCTCGCAACTGGGATTGAGCTGGGAAGGCAAGATGATAAAGTTCTGTGCAAAGAAAAAGGGATGAAAAGGGAGATGAAGTTCTTCAGGCAGGGTGTAGGAATAGTCTTGTGTATTACCTTCAGCATGTGGCTCTCTTCATCTAGTTCCTTTTTTTCTTTACAGGATGGCAAAATGTATCATTAGATTGAGCTAGGAATTTGTTTGAAGCCTGAAGGCATTCAGAGTGTGGGGTTTTTTGGGATCTTTGATGTTCATTAGGGAGTAGTTCTGTGCCAGGTAATGTCTACTTTGCCTTTTTTAGTTTCCTTTGCAAACTGCAGTTGTACTGTTTCATACTTCCTCCTGTAACTGTTGATGTTTCTTATTTAGCTTTTCTTTCCCAGATAACCTCCTAGGCTTTAGAAAATTTGGTTATCCGATTTCTTTGGGATTAAATTTGACAAGATAAAATGGAGAAGCTGTGGTTTTGATTTTTTTTTTCTTTGTACTAGTGGGGTTTTTTTGTTGTTGTTTTGTTTGTTTTTTACAAAGGACTGTAATTTTTTTTGCAGCATCTTAGTACTAAAGTTGCATATAAAAGGTTATCCCCATGTGGTCATTAAAGTCAGTATTTAAAATATTACAGTCTTGATATCATGGCCTGTGCTTGCTTTTTATATTTTTCTTATGATAGACAGTAAGTTGTACATTAATTTTATTTTCTGTTTATGTTCTGAGTATTTATTTGTTTGTTTTTCAGATAATTTTATATAAATGTTTGGTTTTTTAGTCTAATGGAAACTCTTTACAGTCTTAAGAGATGACTTCATAGCATTAGCAGAACTTCACATTTGGTGTCGTATTTAAACTAAAATACTGTTTAGAGAGAGTAGTTATGCCCTGCAAGTCATTACTTACAGCAAACGGAAATGGTTTTGCTTTGTTTCCTCAGTCTCAATTTCATTTAGTTCTCTCCACTCCTCACATTGTAAACTTGTGTCTGAAATCATGTGGGTGAGCTGGCACTACAGCCAGGTGTCACGAGTGTTTACTAATCAGATTAAGAGAAACTGAAATAGAGAAAGGAACTTGCACGGAAGGTCAGAGTATTGTGACAACAGTCATGAAACGTGGTTTGTGTAGGAAGCTGCCAGGTTTCAGCTTAAGGCCAGGGGCAGAGTAGATGCTGTACCAAGGTTACTCTGTGATTGATAGGAGGATTGCTCTTTGAGGGCTGATGAATAAGCTGGATTCCTATCTCTGTAATCGTGTTATGACCCAGGCTGGCCTGAGCAGGTCACAGGGCACCACTGAGGCAGCTGAGCTCCATTGCTGCTTTTAGCCAGGGATACCACGGAGAGGTTGTAGGTTCCCTAAGAGAAGTCTGAGGAGACAACCTGCAACCTTCTGGGTATTCTCACTAGCCTTTCAGATGTGTACTTCTTCTGTTTTGTAGTGAATAACATTTACTGATTGTTACACTATTTCCCTAAACGGGACTGTAACACACATACCTGAAAAGTTTTATCTAATTCATGAAAGTTACAACATGCATGATGAAGTTGAATGAATGGTGAATTAAATGATAAATGGAATTGTAAATTCATTTTTAAAATTACTCCTGAGATCAAAAGCAAATTGCAGCCACTGAAACTAAAAAAAGTGTTGCCAAATATATTGGGTCCTTCTTGGAATAAGAGCTGGCTCTCTCCAACATGAAGGCAGCTTCTGGTGTCTTCTCACAGGAGCCACCTTGCAACCTGTCTTTATTGTCTTGCCCACAGCTACCAAAACCTTGCTACATAAACCAAATGCACTAAATAGCACATCCACCTAGCAAAGAAGTTATTTTAATGTAGAATTTGAGAATGTCCTTTTCCAAGTTGTGGTAACAACAGCTGTCAAGTATGGCTGTGGATTAGAGAATAGAGTGGTGAAAGATTGATCAAAACATGCCTGACATCATCACACAGTGCTGATAGTGCAATACTTTGCATAAGAGTCTCCAATGTGAAATTGCCTGAAAGTATTTGCCAAGATCTAGTACTTAAAGGCCATTAAAATCAGTTTGTCAGAGTTATTGCAAGTTCGACAATTTTGGGGGAACCAGGCTGAGTAGAGTTGGTCTGGAAGTGTATGCAGTGTTTTATGAGTTCCTGTGCATCCCTTGTAGGTTTTGCAGAATGGATATAATGAGTGGGTGCTGTTGTCCAGATTGCTGAGCATGTACAGGAGTTTCTCATACATGAGGTGAGCAGGTACCTTGGGTCAAAAACCCTCTGGGAATTCAGACAGTTGCAGAAAATCCTCAATTTTTGTGGGGATAATTTCTGAGTTTCTTAACCTGTCATACCACTTCACTGCTTGGATCATCCAGCTGAAGCAGGAACTTGTGCTTCTGATAACCCTTTGAATAATCAAAAAGATGTAATAGCAGCTGGGGTGTTTGGTGGCACACCTGTCTTTGGTAAGTTGCTACATGGTGGAATTAAAAATTCAATGCTATTTTGTTACCTTAAAATAACAATCAACTCCAATCATGGTAAAATGGAGTGCAAATTTAAAACATTCATCATGACTTTGTGAATGGCAACACACAGTGCAAATGTTTCTGAATGAAGTAGGAAAAAAATAGGAGAATGGTATTTAATCAAGTTGCAACTGACTTCACTTAGAGCTTTTCTCCCCTCTCTCTCACTGAGTCAGCTGGAGAGCTGCCTGTCCTGAATTCTTTCTTTCATCATACCTCCTGCTGCAGCTGGTAGAAAGCACAACCAGCCTTGATGCAGTGTTTGTGTGTATGACTAATCTTATCCTTGAAGCCATGGGTGGAAAAGAGAGAGAGGTCTAGACTTAAAATTTTCTTCCATTTTTTCTTTCTTTCTTGTAGATGCAAATATGGGTCGAAGTGTCTTGCAGACTAGCATGTTGTATTTGACAGGCTGATTAACAAATGTGTTTGTCTGAGAGTGTGGTAAAATTTTCTGTCCCTTTTTGTGACTTGCTAAGGTTGTTGTTCTGCAGAATCCGAGTTACCTTTTTTTTGATGGCACACTGTGACTTTATATGCCAGCAATCATATTTTCTACAGTGTACTGAATGGGATAAGTATGTATCATTACAGGCATTGAATTGTGTGTAGCCACAATGAGGTCTACAGTTTTTGTGATAACTGACCTCCAACTTTTTTGTTTATAATAACAGTAGGTAGTAACCATACTTGCTTATCAAGTGTAAATAGGGTGTAGAATGAATATTTGAGAAAACTGAAAACCCCATTACTTTTATGTGTAATTGTTGTTCTTCTGTCAGAATAAGGTGTATTCAGTTGTTCTTAACACAACTGTAATAAAATCATCATCTTTGAAAAAGAATAGCTCATTTGAGAGTACTCATACTCTAAAGGTATTGTTAATGTATAATAAGTTACACAATTCAGTGGAAATAGTTACATTGTATATTAATAAACATATTATTGCAAATATTCCTATTTACTGTGATTTGTGATGAATGAGTTGTAGCAAGACCTGTTAAAATTACTCTCTTACGTTTACTGATGCCAGTGTTAAGTGAAGTTTCTGTTCTTAGTTCAGTAGTACAGTAACTGCACCAGTGATGACTTAGCTGGTGTTAAGATCACACAGATGTGTTATTCTTCTTGAGAGCACTCGAGATAGCTCAGAGGATACCATTTACAGGCAAAGCAAAATCGTGGACAGCTTGTTTTTCATTCCTTTCCAGCAGCAGTTTAGATCGATTGGGCTGCAAGCTGGCAATTATGTTTCATCTTTGGAGGCCCTAAAAGATACCTTTAAGGTACATATATGTTTTAGTGTCTCTCTTGGTACTTTTTGAAAATAATACTTCTCCTGACAAGTGAGTTGCTTGGAAACTGCTGATGATTTGGAAAGTGTATTTTCTGGTTGTAATACTCTTTGGTAATGCATGGTACAGATGCAGTGAAGGCCTGTAAATTAGGTAACTGCAATAATTGCATAGTGCTGTTAATAGAAAATTCTGAAAACATGGTCTCGGCTACTCTGGGTTTGTTCCAGGCTGGGAGCATGCACGAGGGTATCTATCAATAGTTCAATTTCATTTTATTTGTTAAGATGCTGTATATTGGTTATATATCTTAAGATTTGTAAAACAAAACAACCCAGCTTATGTTGTATGCTCTATATTCACACATTGCTAATAACTTACTGATTTTTCAAGACTTGGTTTTATTTTTGTTAATATTGGTGAGTCATTTCTGCAGAGGTTATTTTGTTTCCTTGTGTCACAAGAAATAATTTAAAAACTGCTGCTTCTGCTAATAAAGAGCAAAAAGCTTTATACTGACTCAAGGCATAAATAGAATAGAGGTCTCAACTGAGCATGCGACTGTTCAGGCATAACAAAATCAAAGCAGCTGGTTGAATAGCTTGGAGGTTTTTGTTTGTGCCAACCTTGCCAAGACATCTGTGTTCTATAAGACATTAAGGGGAGAAGTTGATTTCAAATAGTTGTATGTTTTTGACAGCCTGGCATTTGAATAAAGGGTTTGTGTAAGTTTCCTTGGTCAGAAATGCAGCGTGTCTTGTACTGTGTCTTCCACTGCAATCTTTCTGAAATTCCAAGTGTTTTAGTAAGAGTCTGTTTTAATTTGAAATCTTTAATTTGAAATAATCTGTCAATTTTATATCAGCTGTTCTCTTACCAAGCAGAGAGGTATTTGGATTCATTGCAACAGTTAAACCAGCATTGAGTTTTGCCTTGTGAAATCTAGGGGGAGAATCTTTGCTTTTGGGGGTGTGGATTAGCTGTTGTATCACACAGCTGGGAAACTACAAGGTGCACAAGTTATTTGGCTTTTAGCTATGAATTTCAGAAATCAATGCCATGGTAGCTATGAGTGAATCTTTGGAATATCCTTTTTAAAGTAGACAATTACTTCCAGCTAATTGGTTTAGAATGCTTTTTCTTTCAGTTTCAGAAAGCTTGAAATATAACTGAGATTTTATTTTTTCCCAAAGATTCTCAAGATATCCAATACACACATTGTAATCTAACACTCATCCTAACTCCAGGAGTCTGTGATACCACACTTCATTTTAGATTACACTTGTAGGATTCAGAAGATACTGCTGTATCATAGAAAGTGCTTGCTTTCTTGTAAGACTGAGGATTCTCTGAATTCTGTGAGCTCAGTTGAAGTCATTGACACTTTGGTATAGGAATAGTATTTTATTTTGACTAGGATGCTGAATTTATGAAGTTGAATGCTGGTACAAATGGTTTAGTTCTTAAACTCAGAGAACAATTGAGAAGAAGAGCTAAGATGCTACGAATTGCTGTGGAATATTGATGTTGGTTTGTTTGTTTTCATTTTAAAGTTCCCATATGTAAGAGCATGCATACATTTCTTGCATCAGGTAAACGTGTTATTACCCAAGTGACCATTTAGTTTTACCTTGTTAAGTGAAGGCGCCTTGAGGTAGTAACAAACATCACTCAAAATAATGTAACAAACAATCTGAAAAAAATCTTTGGAATTTAAATGACTTACTTATTAAAAGAAGTCTTACTCTGAGGATTCTCTGAATTCTGTGAGCTCAGTTGAAGTCATTGACACTTTGTTATAGGAATAGTATTTTATTTTGGCTAGGATGCTGAATTTATGAAGTTGAATGCTGGTACAAATGGTTTAGTTCTTAAACTCAGAGAACAATTGAGAAGAAGAGCTAAGATGCTACGAATTGCTGTGGAATATTGATGTTGGTTTGTTTGTTTTCATTTTAAAGTTCCCATATGTAAGAGCATGCATACATTTCTTGCATCAGGTAAACGTGTTATTACCCAAGTGACCATTTAGTTTTACCTTGTTAAGTGAAGGCGCCTTGAGGTAGTAACAAACATCACTCAAAATAATGTAACAAACAATCTGAAAAAAATCTTTGGAATTTAAATTTCTTACTTATTAAAAGAAGTCTTACTATTAGCAGTATGAAACATGTAAGTGTGAACTATTTGTTTGTGGAACTCATAATGACAGGCCAAAACCTAAGTCACTGTGTTTCAGAGTTTCACAGACAGAGTTTCTGTAGCATCTGTTCCTGCAGGGCCAGGCCTGGCGAGCAGCTGGAGGTGCTGGCTGTGCATGGGCCTGAGCTCTCTCCTCAGCCCTGGGCTGCACATTCTGCTGTGCCTCATGCAGGAGTGCACGTGGAAGGCAGCAGCAGAGTTTGGGTTGTCTACCTGGGAAACCATTTCTGGAATAAAATTTGAAAAATCAAGGAAGTTCTGCATTTTTTTTTCTTCCATTTTATTAGTAGTGCCTGTAGTAGAACCTTGGGAGCAATTCCTTTCTTTGTTTTTTTAACAGCATGGTTTTCAGATTTGTATTTTATCATATTAATTAGGGGTCAGTTAATCTATGAATTCACTCAATTGTTTTGTTAGACTGTGAGTATGTGATGCATTCCTTGGTTGTTTTGCAGTTACCTGCTGAAAAAAACATGTTAAAATGTGTCACTTGTCTGGTTTTGGGTAGGTAGTGGAGTTCATGGGGTTTTTTGGAAGGATGTGAGGTTTTCTTGAGCCCTCAGCCAGAAGGGCTGCAGATAAATGTGGTTTGCAGGCTGTTTGCAAGGCACTGATTGACTGACAGACAGAGACAATGGGAATAATGGAGAATTGAGAAAAAAAACATTAAATTCTCCAAGTGAAAGTGGGAGGAGGAAGAGACTAGGTGGAAGAAAGGCTTGGGCGTAGGGTGGGTGAACTTAGACAAACACAGTAAGGATTCAGAAAAAAAGAGGAGCCCAGAGAAAAGGACATGGTGCTACGTGAGTTGCCTGTAGATTTTTCAAGCCAGTAAGTCAAAACAAATGTAACCAAAAGGGGTTTTATTTTTAGCAGCACACAGCAAGGCAGCCTTTGGGAAACCAGAGCACAGAGGTGCTTGTAATGCAGCTTCTTGGAGCTTGTTGATCTTGCCAAGGCCTGAACTTGGTGAGGGTGAGATTTTCTGGTTTTGCAGTGGGTTTTATGTCGTTTTGGGGGGTTTTTTAAAGTTCATTTATTTAATCCTTGACAAATTCACTGATCTCTGCAATGGAGATGAAGAATGTGTATTATCTTGAACAGTTCTGCTGATAAATGGATGCCTTGATTTCCTCTAAAATAGCTGTGCTGGCTTGTACAGATTCAGGTTTGCTTTTACTTTTGGGGAGGAGTAACCCTACAGCTTTCCACTTTTAACCTGTTGTCTCTTGCTGTCTTCCACATTTGTCCATACTTGGCTCTGGCCTTCTGCGGGTTTTTTTGCTTGTAGACTTAAAGGGAACTTCTTTGACTTCATGTTGACTCTTATCCTTGCTAGGGACTCCCTATGAGTGTGCTCAAATGTTACATATATCTCTTTCATGTTGTCAGTAAAAACTTGAAAAGAGTGCTCTCTGTCATGCTAGCAAGTGCTGTCTTGTTGTACTCCTCCTCTGTGTAGGAAAACATTTCATTTTCTTTCATGTGTTGCCTCTATCAGATCAGAGACTTTGCTTGACACTTGCAGAGTTCTTACCCCAAAGGAGTTTGGCTTCTGTTCGGGAGCTTTGGTAGTATATTTAAGAATACTCCTGCCTTTGCTATGATTTAACTTTTTTTTTCCTTTTTCATTTTTAGATTATATTATCTAAGTTGTAATTAATTAGTCAAGTCCTTATTGCTGTAGAAGGAGATGGGGAATGGCATGTACATCCTAGCAAGTTTCTGATGATTTGCAAACTTTCAAATAGATCATAATTAAACAATAACCTTTTCATTTTTTGTGTGGTATAGAATCGTTAATGTTGGAAAAGGCCACTAAGGTCATCAAGTCCAGCTGTCAAACCAGCACCAATACCACATTCACCACTAAACTATGTCCTCAAGTGCTACCTCCATGTGTTTTTTGAACACTTTCGGGGATGGTGACTCCACCAGTTCCCCGGACAGCCTGTTCCAAATGGCATCTCCTTAACTCCTTGAGTGAGTATCTGAGGTACAATATGTACAATCGTGCTTTACTGGCTTTACTCTGAAAGCCAAGGGATACATTAGGCTGTGTGGTAAAAGGCTCATCTCCAAAACTGCAAAGAGACCTAGTGGAATGGTGACAGATGGGGAAATAATCTGAGCATCCTGACCTCATTCTTCTGAGGTCTGCCACAGGAAGTTGATCATTTCCATGAGACATGTTATGGGGTGGAGGGAAAGACCACTCATCAATTCTTCAGGATGTATTATGGAATGTTTAGAGGAAGGGCAAAATGCAGGCTCTCTGATTTCTGTAAAGGAGAATTCAAGGTGATTTGGAGCAGAAGAAGCATAGATGAGCAGAATGGGAGAATAAAGGCGTTAGTCATGTATTTCTGGGTGGGGGGGCTCTCTTCTGAATATATTTGTATATATGGAGTATCGAGTGCCAGTGTCAGTCTTGACTTAAGTGGAGCTATTGGGTGTTAGGGGCCCCTGCACTTTGGTGTCCAGTCAGCTGGAGAGTGTACCCTGTGTGGAGGTGTCAGTGTGCACCAAAAGCAGGGCTGGTATTGGCCTGGAGAGTGGCTCAGAGGCTGGGAGCCAGGTATTGAAGCAGCCATAAATCTGGGAGAGACAGAGAACAGAAGTCTGCCAGTTGGCTGATTGAGGGACTCACAGGTCCAAGCCAGCTCCTGCAGACCCAATAATGTCTCAGGTCTGGTTGTGGGTTTGTGTTGGGTCTGTGCACGAGCACATCACACTGCAGGGATGTACTTTTGTCCATGTCAGCTGTAGTGGAGTCCAGGAGGAGGAGCCCTTTGTGCTCTCTATGTCTGCTGCAAGTACACACTCAACCTTTGTCCTGGCCAGAATAGGAACATGGAACCTCACCTTTACTGAGCTACCAGAATCAGCAACACATGAGCCATTTGGAGGAGTTTGTGTGGATGGTTGTCTTTGTCCTCTGCTGACTTATGGGTGTGGCTAAAAATGGTACAAGGTAGATTCTGAATATATCTAACATGCCCATCAGGCTCTTTACAGATTTCAGTTCAAAATAAGTTTTTTTGGTAAATTATAGGTCTAAGGGTAGCAAATCATCGAGTTATAACAAATCTTCAGATTTTCTTTTTTTTTTTTTTTTGGTGGAGCCCTCTGAATCCTGTTATCAAGAAGGTCTCCTGCTTCTTCCTGCAGTAACTCAGTCATATCTGCCCTTTTCTGCACAACCTGTAACCCACAGTTCCCACTTTCACGGAACAATAATCAATAAAATGTATAGAAATGAACACAAAATTTGCAGAAGTGAAGGATGAGCAAGTATAGTCATCTTACTATTGCCTTCTGAAAATCAGACTCCTCAGACAGTAAGAAGTCTTTGGCAGGGGTCTCAATTTTCAACACAGTGTTCTAATTTGGAGAATGAACATTGTTTTGAATTAAATTTCCTTAATATTCCTCTTTCCATTCTGTGTTTTATATCAGGAAACAGCTTTATAGGAGACAAAACTGGATTTCCTTTGTTTGAAAATAGACTGGAGGATTCACTGTCAGGTATTGCTGAGCACTCAGTTCACAGAGCAGTTTAGATCTGGTCCAGAGTAAACCTGCTTTTGAAATGCATTTTTTGTGTAAAATGTTGTTTCACAGATCCTATCCTACTATTGGGCTCTATTTGTGGACACAGATATGTTTTCTATTTCATGGAGCAGCACAAATATGTGGGATGGTTGTTTGCTTGCTTTTCCTCCTTTAAACAACAGCAAAGCTTCACCTAGGAGGAGTTCCTTTCTGATGTTCTCTAAGGGGCTTTGTTTCTGTGCACCATCCTGATGAGGCAGCTGCAAGTCACATATACTTCTTGAAAAGATTTGGGGTTGCAAATCAGTTCATCCTTCCTTATTATGGTGTGTATTTAAATGTTTTTCCACTGTTCTGCTTCTTTTTTCTTCTGTTTCTGTTATTTCCCCAGTGCTTATGACTTTGTCAGTTGAATGTCTGTAAAATAATCCTTTGTTTATGGACCCCAATCTCTGTCTTTCATCTTTTTATAACTATTGTGAAATGTACCATACAATCACATCCACCATGGGAGCTGGTTAGCTGCAGTTGCCATAACCTTCTGTATTATGTGACTTTAACTATGATTTCTATTTTGTATATTATACAAACTGTATGTAACTTTGGCATTAAATCAGTCTATTTCTAAATTCTGGAACTCTCCAATTTTGTGATTAACAAGTGTTGCCTTTATGATTATTCAGTATATAACCAGAATTTGAACATGTTCCAAATGAGAACGCTTAGAAAAGTAGTTCTTTACTGAATCTTCTATTTATATTCCTCATGTGAAAGAGCTGGAGGTTTTCTTACTTTCTTCCTTGTATTCAGGCAGAATACAAATCAGCGATAGGATTTTTTTGCATCATTGCACACAGCTTCCTTTGCCACTGCTCCATTCTATTTGTGTCCTGCCTTCAGCCCTGCTCGGATACAGCCCTTAGCATTCTGTGCACTGCTGGCTTGCAGGCAGGCAAACAATGCGACGTTCATGAGAGCTGTGAAAGACTGCACTTGCCAGGTGTAGGATTTACTCTGTTCTAGCTGTGTGCTGGTAACTTGTAATAAGCCAAGACAAAAATAGAGCCCTACAATATTCTCTTGTGAATTCACAAGGAAAGATTTATGGTCATGGGGATGTAAGTACCTTTGCATGCTCAGCCCATAGCTGTCTCTAACCAAGGTGAGAAATGGATGCTTGTGGAAAGAGTGTAGAAGCAGTTTGCAGTGATATTTCTGTTGGTATGCAGTTCCACTGGTTTTTGAACGGGGATATTTTCAGCTGGAGTTGCATAAAAGCTGTTGTGATTAAACCAAGACCTTCTGATTTAGAGGTAGCATCACAACCATGTCTTTTACTGTTTCTGTTTTTCCTACCCTGAATTTAATCCAAACCTGTGATTATACAAACTGGAATTTTATTGTGTTTTGCCTGGTAGATGTTCACCAAACATTTTTTTGTTTATTTGTTTGTCAAAACATTCTGGGTCAGGGTAAATGCTTCTCAAATGCAGCATTACTCATTCTCATTGCAGTAAAAGGCTGAATTTACCATAGCAGGTTTCTCCAGTCTCTGGTGTACCAAGATTATTTCCAAAGAAGTATATGTATATATATAAAAAAATCTATATTAAAAATGTTAATCTTAAAAGGCTAGGAGCTAACTTAATACAGTCAGTTCATTTTTCTGTAAAGGATTATGGATTTTATTAAAACAAAATGGCTTTCGGAAAACTTTCTACTCTTAAAGTTTCAATTTAATGCATTAGTTCAGTAACTTTCCATTCACTGCATAAAGCCTGGATGTCCTTGAATCATATAAAGAAGTTAATTAACTTTCACTCGTGGTGTGTATAGGGCAAAAGTTACTGTATCAGACAGCTGTCCTTGTAAAGACTGGCAATAAATCACATTCTTCTTTTTCTGTGACTATAAAACATTCTCCAGTCTATACATGAAACAATCAAGTTCTGTTCTCTTTTTACTTTAAAACATACTGTAAAATATGCAACAGAAATTTGAACAAATTGTATATTTTGCTTTGAGTTTATTCATGTGATTTTGAATGGAGCACATCAATTTGATTTGTAGAATGGGAGTAATGTCTAAGGGATATGTACATTTAAAAACCAAAATGCATGAAATGTTTCATTGATGTGGTGATCATAACTGTTCACTTAATTCCTTGCTGCTTAGTTACTGTTAGACCTTTCAGAAAATCTTCCCCCTTCTATGTGTAAATAGCTTTTGGGACATTTGCAATGGTATCTGATTCTCAGATCTGAAGAGGAAAAATTGTCCTAATTTTCTGTAGGACTTTTGTGGGCTTTTCCCCCCATCTTTTTACTGAGGTATTGTGCATATATGGTTATGTACTGGTGAATTCCTTCTTGTTACAGCTTACATAACAGAAATGCCATTAGTGAGGGGAAGAACAGCTGTGTTGGGGTAGTCCAGAAGTTGATAAGAACCTAGGAGCTTTTCTGACATTGCCAGCAGTAGAGGATAAGGACAGCAGAGGAAAAGTGCAGAGTTGTAGAGATACCTTCTCCAGTATGACCTCCCTGTCTCCAGTAACGTGCAGCTCAGGGTATGGCAGAACAAAGGTATTAAATTTCTATTTAAAGGCTGTACTGAATTTTTCTTCCATGATTTTACCCATTTTGTCTTCTATTTTTTGAAACATGTATAATTTTCAAATTCACAGGGAGCTCCACAGCTTTCCCTACATGGTGCAAAGCATTATTCTTTTCCTTTTTTTTTTTTTAATTTTTTTAAATTTTTTTTTTTAAATTTTATTTTTTAGTTTGCTGCCTGCTGGTTTGTTTAAAGTCCTCTGCCCTTTATGTTGGGAGAGACTGCATCCAGCCATTGAATATGGACCCCACTTTGCCATTTGGGATTTTTATAGGCCTGCGAGGCCAGGCAGGGTGCTTGGCCCTCTGTGTAGCCATGTGCTCCTCTCCAAAGATGGACCTTGTGCCTGCTGTGATTGCTCTGCAGAGATCTGAAGGGTTGTACTTCATGTCCTGGGTAAGAAGGAGGAATAGGTGAGACTTTTGAAGGAGCTGCTGTGTGAAAGAAAATTCAAGGTGAAGTATTTCTAGAAAAGCTACTGTCAATTTCCCACAACTTCTGTTGCACCCCTTAGTGTTTTCTTTCTGTTTAGTGTTCTGTTAAGGCCAGCATCTGGCCTCCAGAACTAAATTCCCCCTTATTAAGTACCACCTTTCTCTGAGCTAGAAGTGTGCTGAGAGGAAGTGCTGTTTGCATGGAGTGATGTCTGGTGTAGTGGATAAATGGTCTTACAAAAGCAGCAGGAGGTATTTAAACCAGGTTACTAGACAGTTCATAATACAGAACACTGGCAGTTACATAAAGTGCTTTTCAGATTTTGCTCCATTGATATTGTCAAGTGCAGTAACTCTGTAGCTGCAAATGTAAAACTTCGGCCCATTCTTCAGCCATGGTTTATGTATTTGTGAAGATCATGAGAAATGGCATAAGGAACAGCAGTAAGTCACTGTAGTTTAAATAGTTGACTGAGTTTCTGAAGGATAGAACCATTTTAAAATCAAGAGAAACAATAAGAGATTTAAACCTGAAATCTGTAGACAGAGTCACCCCTACGTGGTGAAGGAGAAGATGGAATTTAGCCTCTGTGCATGGATATTTCTGCCTTCTGACAGAGTTGTTTTCAAAGCATTATAGTTTTGCAGTCTCAAAGTGGATCTTCACAGATCAAAAGTAGGTGGATTGCAAGGAATGCAGCTCAGATGGAATGGATCTTAATATAGTTGAAGTATGAAGTATAATCTGTCTTCTCAGGTCACATGGCAATTTTCATGGAGTCCCAGAGTGGGTAAGGCTGGAGGGAACCACAGTGGGTCATCTTGGTCCAATGTCCCTGCTCAAGCAGTATCATCCCAGAGCACATGGCACAGGATTGGTCCAGAAGTTTCTTGAATATCTCCAGTGAGGGAGACTCCAGACGCTCTCTGGACAATCTGTACTGGTGCTTGGTCACTGCACAGTAAAGAAGTTCTTCCTCATTTCAGGTGGAACTTCCTGGGCATCAGATTGTGCCCATTGCCTCTTGTCCTTTGCTGGGCACCACTGAGCAGAACCTGGTCTTTTGACACCTCCCCTTAGATACTGATAGACGTTGATGTGGTCCCTTCTCTGTCACCTCTTTTCAAAGCTGAACAGGCCCAGCTCCCTCAGCCTTTCCTCATAACAGAGATTCTTCAGTCCCTTAATCATAGTTTTTCCTCCACTGGGCACTCCAGGAGTGTCTACTGAGGAGCCCAGAACTGGAGATATTACTCCAGGTGAGGCCTTGCCAGGACTGAGCAGAGGGGCAGGATTACCTCTCTACCTGCTGGCAATGCTCTTCCTGATGCACCCCAGGATCCCTTTGGCCTTCTTGGCCACAAGAACACACTGATCTGTGTGTGCGAGTTTGTGCATCCTTTGAAGGGGTTAGAGCCACTGTGTGTGCAATTGGGCCACAATCCACCAAAAAAGGCAACTTTAACCTGATCCAGTTCCTTGACTTTGTGATTACTAGTGTCCTAGTACAAAGAAGGTAATGAGAATGAGTGGTTGGAAGAGGAGTAACAGGAAAACCATATTTTTCAGGAACTGTGAAGAAACTGAAACTAGTTTTCGCTAAAACCTGCAGGCATTCCTGTTGTCCTGTTGCTTTCAGTCATAAAATATCAGCTGAAATGTGGAATGCTATTGATTTCAACCTTCATTTGCATAATAATTTCATCTTTCCTGTTCAAATTTTTGTTATATTACTCACCATTTTTTCTATACATTCATTTTGTGTTCCAAAGTGAATCTTTTAACCATACACATACATTTGGTGTATATTGTAGGACATCTATTGTATTTTTTGATACCTGTTTACCTACTTAGGAAGTTGTTACTTCCAAAGGAAAAGAAAAACAATCCATTTTCATTCATATGCTTCCACTGAATTAAATTGCATTTGGAGGTATTAAATTTTCATCAAAAATACTATAGGGAAGCTGCAGAAATGTAAAAATGAAGAAAGTGTCAGTCTCACTAAAAGTGATCATGAAATGGTACTATATTTATTAGTGATAACATTGTGTCATGTCACATAGCATCAAATTTTGAAGGTGTTTGTCAAGTGAATATACTGTAGCATAAATCCTAAAGTTTCTGTTGTGTTCACAGCTTCTTCTTTGCAACTTTGCGACAGCTATTGTGTTGTTACTTCATTTTAAAATACTGCAGCCCGTTAATCTATTATTTTTCCAGAATCTTATTCTGTCTAGTTTTTATGTAAAATTATTCCTTAATTGTGGAAACCTCTTGATTGTCTTTGAGACTGATGTTGACTGAGGTTAATTTTATTTGAGCACTAGCTGCATCCATTAGATTTAGTTAATACAATATTTGGAGTGAGCTGAAATAAATAAGTTGTTTTTGCAAACCAAGGTAAGTACAGGTAACTGCTATCATTTAATGGGGCTTAGTATTAGTCTTAATTCTGTGCTTTGGAGGGGAATGTATAGTTAAAAGGAAAAAAAACCCAGACTTAAATATGAATAACTTAGTTTCTGATTAAATATACTTCATTATATTATTACTGCTTTTTTGGATGGATTTCAGATTAAGGCACTACTTTGTCCTGTGTTTAAATGCAACCTTTATGTTCTGCTTGCATATTATACAAACATGAAAAGCTACATGGTAAGAATCACCTTTGTCCATGCATTCTTGTTACCCTGTGGTAGCACTCCTGGTTTTCATTTGCTTTCCCACATTCCTTTCTCCATTCTGAAACATAAATTCTATTCCTTATTTTAAAGAAAGATATTGCCAATCTGTGCTCTTTTGAAGTGACATACATCCTCATCATAGAATCATAGAATGATTTGGGTTGGAAAAGAATTAAAGATCATCCAGTTCCAGCTCCCTGCCTGGGCAGGGACACCTTCCATTAAACCAGGTTGCTCAAAGCCCCATCCAGCCTGGCCTTGAAGACTCCCAGAGATGGAGCACCCATAACCTCTCTGGGCAGCCTGATCCAGTGCCTCACCACACACACAGTAAAGAATTTATTCCTAATATCTATGCTAAATCTACCCTCCTTCAGTTTAAAGCCATTCCCCCTTGTCCTTATCACTCCGTAGCCTTATAAAAAGTCCCACTCCTGGTCTCTTGTAGCTCCTTTAGGTACTGGAAGGTGCTATAAAGTCACCACAGAGCTTTCTCTTCTCCAGGCTGAGCAGCCCCACCTCTCTCAGCCTTCATTACTTAGACTGCTGCTTAGATAAAACAAACCAAAATAAACACAGCATTGTTTATTGCACAGAGTTCATTGCACAATTATTTTATATTCATTGTGGGTGTCTAGTACAAGTGTTAGTAAAAGTGTTTTAAGCTTGTGAAAGAGAAGGATGATTGTGTGTGGTCTTCTCTACCTCCCTTGAATGTGAACCTTCTCCTTTAATCCTCATATATGGGGAAGTTGTATTCTTTGACTGACTTTTGTTTTTGAATCTGTGGAATGTGAATGCTTTTTGCCTGACTATTTTAAAGAAAATTGTTGCTAGTGTAATTTAGCTATATTTAGGATCTTGGCTATGAATTATGTCTGAAGTGTGATATTATTAAAAAAATTATAGAATATTCTCCAATGGCATCTGTTCTCTAATACAGTAATATAAGAGAAATAGCATGGGACTCTTTTTGTGAAACACAATACTAGGTTAAAAAAATTCTGTGAAGAAAGTAGCAGTTTGCTTGCAAAGTACTCATAATGTTTCCTAAAATGCTGAAAATTGCTGCCAAATTCTTCTAAGTTTCACTGTGGTTTTAAAACAATACCTTTTAAAGCAGCACTGTATTTAAAGTGTTCTTGGTATGGAAAGGAAAGTTGTAGATTCTGTGCTGTCCCAATGACTTTTTCAGGTCATATATACAATTTAGGGAATTTAAGGTTACCTTTACATTGTAGGATTTCAGTGGTGTTAAAATATCTTCTTCTTGTACTCTTGATTGATTGCTATCACTTATATTCTTGTACATGAGTCAGAAATTCTTTTCTATGCATAACCAGTTTGCAAGTGGTCATAATGTGTGCCAGCATCCCCAAAGTAAATCCTATAGAGTATAATCAAACACAGATCTTTGCTTTAGTTTTGACATCACTTCTCATTTCACTTTTTTACTTGTATATTGAGAAGGCAGATTTTATTCTGGTCTTAAGTTATATATAGAATTATTCTGGTAATTAAATCGTATGTATTACACACATATCTATGGCTTGGTTTTCTTCAGCCTATATAGCTTTTAGAGGTCTGTAGGTTTTCTGTACCATAATGAAGATGAGATATACATCTTCATTTTCTACCGTGCATTTATGCTATTTTTGCATGTTGATTGAAAGGCAATGTAGAAGAAAATAGAACCTTTAAGATGTGACTTTTATTAAAATACTTGACTATCCTGATTATTGTGTTTCCTTTTCTATAATTTTCCCACTAAATTATATATGTCCAGAGAATATTAAAGAACATGACATGGAAATTAAAAAATTAATGTTTTACATCTAAATTAGACTCTTGTGATGTTATTTTTCTTTTTTAAAGGGATATCTCCAATCCCCTCATTTATGCACTTTTTAAAGCTGTAGTCACAGGTAAAGCAGAATTAGATTAAAACACAACTCCTACTGTATATAGTAAAACTTCTAATTTACATTTTTAAATTTACCTTAAAAACAGCAAAAAATGAACATATGCTTATTTTATAGATTGGTTCTAGGTGTGTTTTTATTTTTTTTTCTGTTATTATCCCATAGTGTCATTCTGTGTTATACCCTCTAATGAGGATTGTTTGTAAGATGATAGACTCTCTCAGCTGGTTACATGAATGTAGCTCTGAATTTCATAAGTAGTAGTGGTTGAAGGTTTAACATGATGTAAGATGAAATCTCACTTTGTCTGCCATCATTGCAGTCTCCATAAGCAGAACAAAACTGGGCTGTAACAGTGTCCCATAATGTTGTAGCAGTCTTCAAGGTCTGTGTTATACTGGAAATCCTATTTTTTTAATTAACCTAATAAAACCCTTGAAAACTGCAGCCTGAAAAAAAAATAGACACTATTTTTTTCATGAAACAGTATTAGTATGTTAATATACTCACTTTTTTTTTTCTCTGAATGGAATAATCTGACTTGGACTATTGCAGTCATCCATCAAGGTGTGCATTTAAATATTTCTTCAGGAGTTAGGAGGAGAAGGGGCCTGAGGTGTTCCTGTTCTCAAGTAAGAGATCATGCCTGTTCCCTCACCTTAGCCAGGGCATTTTTTTTCTTAAAAGGATTTCTAATAGTCGTAGTAGTGGCTGGTAGAAGAAGGTCAATGCCAGTAGGGGTTGGATTTTATGGAGCTGTGAGATGTGAGTGTGCTGTGTGCCTGCAACACCATGGAGAGGCTGCATTTATTCCTTGGTGCCACTTTGACTTTTGTAGCATTCACAGAAACCGTGTACAATATTTGTAGAGTTTTGCTGCCAGTAAGAATAACTAGCCCTGATCAAGAGCATCTTCCCTCCCTGACTAGAAAATGCGTGTGAGTTACTGGCATAACAGCTTAAATGCAGAAACTGCTGCAAAATATTTTGTGTCTTCAGAAAAAGAAGGAAAGGAGTTAACAGGGGACAAAAATATTTTGTACTATTTAACTCTGATGCTGCAAGAGCTCTCCTGTTAGTGAAATATACAGCCTGGTATGGTGGGGGGGAGCAATTTTCCAGAGATTTCTGTACTTTTTTCCAGTTCAAGTTGCTAAATATCTTTTTTAATAACCCTTTGTCTGTTAGCACATCTATTGAATGTGGTTGTGTTGATGCTGTTTATATGTCACCTTCTCATTTTGTTTCATTCTGAAAGACCTTGCCTCAAATATTCACTGTCTTCTGATGAGTTTATTGTTTGATTGTTCTCAAAAATACATAATCTTGTTCTATTTTTTTTTTGGGGGGGGGGGGGTTAGTATATAGACATGTCACTTGCATATAAGCTTTTCAGGTTAGATTTCTGTTAAATGAAAATGTCACTTTGTTATGTCTTGGGTAAATGACAAGAAACTTCAATTAATTATGCTGGAAAAAAAAAGAATTTTGTATGGTAGTATTTGGTAGCCATTACTCACACCCAAATCAATGTATTTCCCCTGGCTTTTATAAAAACGGTAAGGAGAGGTTTGCAAGAATGCAGGGAGAGAATGGGCTTTCATTAGTTTAACATCTTTCCCTTTGTGCTTTTAAAACAGTATTTAATAGATTGCTGATGTGGACAAGAATCAAGTCACAGGAAAGAAGACTGTCAATATGCCATGACTCGCTAAAAAGCAGAGTGCAGCAGCTCTCATTATTTTTAAACACAGGAGCGTTTGTAATGTAGGAAGGTTCTTGGGTGATGTTCTGTGCAGCCACTTGCTAGCGCTGTGCAGCCTTAATGCTGCCAAAAGCCCTGTGTGCAACCTGGGAATTGGGGACCATGGCATCTTCAGGAGCTGGGAGCCTGCCTATGGATGGGCTGGTTACTGAGCTGTAGCCATATTTTATCCCAGCAGCCATGCCAATGTGTTTATCCAGCAGCTGGGGTAAGAAATAGGTAAAGGTGTGCTGCAGTGACATTTAAACTGGGAAGACTTTTTAGCTGGTTTTGCCATTCTAGTTTTCTGTACTATTCAGCTTCACTACTGCTGATTGAAGAAGTGGGTTTGTATGTAGTTAATGATAGCTGTTCCAGCAGCTGTAGCTAGCTCACAGTGTAAAGATAAGAATATTGTCACTAAGTAGTTGTGGATGCCCCATTGTGTCCAGAGAAGCTGTGGATGCCCTATCCCTGGAAGGTTTCAATGCCAGGTTGGATGGGGCTTTGAACAACTTGCTCTAGTGAAAGGTGTCCCTTTCCATGTCAGGAGCATTGGAACTAGATGATGTTTTCCAACCCAAACCATTCTCTGATTCTCTGATATTTATCACCAGGACTAGTTTCTACCCAGTGAAGCTGGTTTAGAGCCGGTGGGAGAAACTGTCACTGGATGGTTTCAAGTGTTGTCACTAATTGTGGGCTTTTCAGCATCTCCTACGCAACAAAAATTAAAGAATAAATCTGATCAGTGTCATCAACATTCCTGGAAACAAATCTTAGCTTATTTTTCAGATATCTCTAAATCTACCTTGTGCACAAAGTTAGACTCAGAAGTATTGATGTAACTCAACTGAGAACTAAAAGGACGAAATTGCCTAGAATATTGTTCAGCTTTCCCAGGTGTGCACAAAATCCAACATCTACACCATGGTCATTAGAAAAAATGTGATGCTAACTTCAATTAATGCAGAAGTGATCATATATAGATAATTTCTAGTGTCTACATTCTTGCTCTTGCAGAAACAGCTGCTAGGTAGAAGTCTGGTTGCAAAGAAGGATCCAGTTGTCAAACATTACAATTAGCAATACTGTGCTTTTACAAGCAATATTGACTGTGCTTCCATTTGAGTAATACTTGGAGAATAATTAAGTGGCTAACATTTTTGCAGCTTTTTAAGAGCCCACACAAATGAGCTGGTGCATCTACTGTAACTTTCACAGCACTGGAGGTTGGTGATTTTTGTCACATATGTGGAGTTTGCAGAGGCTGTTGCATTGTATCAGACCATGTAGCGAAGAGCAGGAGAGTTCAACTGATGGAATCTATGTTACATTTTGACATTACCTGAAAAAATACTTGTGGAAAATGCATTTACTCAGTTTGATCACCGAATGCTTTTTTCATTAGGTTATGCTTAAAACACTTGAAGCTTGAAATTTTCAGATCAAATACAAGGTTTTAAAAATAATGTTATTTTAATTGGTCTTCTATTAGGCGCAGCTGGGAAATGGTGGTGTATGAAATGATGCTGGCATCAGTTGCTACAGTGATAAGTGCTTGTTGATGTATTGTTTTGGTTTGCTTCTTCTCATTTGGGACACTTTGGGGTTTTCTTAAGTAATTCAGGACAAGTTCAAGCTGGACCTTTTTATATCTACCTTTTACACAAAGAGGTTGTCTCTAGAAAATTCTTAACACTTGAACACCCCTATTTTTGTTATGTAGACATGTGCTGAGACCAACAATTGGAAACAATTTTCATTCTGGTGAATGGCAGGAACAATATAAATTGAGTGGAGAGGGAAGGACAGGAAGGGTGGTTTGAATCACTTCTCTGTGCTCAGAATTAAGTGGGTTTGGAAGTCTGCTCATTTCTGAGTGAGTGAGCTACAGGAGACCAACACTTGATGCTAATCTTCTCTTTTGGTTCTATTTCACTGAGGCAATTATAGGGGTTTGTGTTGTTGCAATTTCCATGGCATGCAATAACTTACTAGCTGTCTAGTCTTTGTTTATTGTATATCCAATAAAGTCTGGACTTGATTGTGAGGAAAGCTGATACTGCTGCTGCACAGCCATAACTTTGTAAGGTGCTATTTTTCTACTTCATTCCATGGGTCCTGTAACTGGGACTTGAGCAGGGGGCAAGCATGTTTTATAGTGTAGCCAGCAGTAACTTTTGTGCCAAGGTTAGAGAAGTGTGTAAATTGGTAAGTGAAAGATTTACTGCTTTTAGTCCCTTGAAGCCGATAAATCATCTGTGTGTGTTTAATGAAATAATTATTCTTGTGTCTGACAATACAGGCACATGACTACCAAGCATTCATTACACCTATTTGTGTGTATAACCTCAAATATTTTTATATTTCACATGGTTTACTTTTTTAATACAAGAAAATAATTTCATAAAATACATGGAGGGAGGGGATTTTGTGATGAGCACATAGGTTCTGCATGCTCTAATCACCTTCAAGATTTTGTTATGGGTCTTGTGCAAAATATTGTAATGGTTTAAAGTAGTTCTTCTCTGGTATATTATTTTTGTGGGTTGATTCTGATACTGATAGGATATGGAATCTTTTAGGGCAAACCTCCTACAAATGGTGTGAATTTCTAAACTTCCTCACAGCATGAGTGTTTTTTTCCAGTTGTAAAATGCATCTCCTTTGGATAATAATCTATTTGGGATTAATAATTTCAATAATATATATTGACATATTAATGTGATCATCGATGTCTTGAGACACTTTATCTTTTGTTATTGTTAGGCTGAAACAGAAATTAGTGGGGTTTTTTACCCCTCTTCAAATTGTAAAGGTTTGAGAGGTACACAAAACGTATTTGATGTTTTAGTACTCTAGTGGGCTCAACAGACAGTAGCATCCTTTGTGCAGATGTGTGCCTCTGGGCTGGTGCTGATTTCTAGAAAAGCTAAATTTAATATGTGTGCAAAGCACTTTTGTGATTGGTTTCTGGACAGTGGTTTTGTGTTAATATAGAAATAAAGGTTTATGTGCTTTTTAAACCATTATTTTCATGTGTATTAGCAATAAGCACCTCAAATATTCATAAGTATGGTTTATAGTATGTAGACTTTTGTGTACAATCACATCAGGACAAATACAGAATCATAGAATGGTTTGGGTTGCAAGGAACCTTAAAGTTCCTCTAGTTTCAACCTCCCTGCCATGAGCAGGGACACTTGCTAATATACTCTGATATAAGTATTTGTGCACACACATGCCCATAAATATATACATATCTATGCAGAATAAAAAGACACAAAGTTTTAAAGAAAAAATTAGTAGTTTATCTAAATGTGAACCTGCCAGTGTTTACTACCTCAGAGACAGATGGCAAACCAGAATCTACCACTTTCCACACTGTACTATAGTATAATTTCTGGTTTAAAATTTAGAGACTATTAAATCAGAACATGATCCCAAAATAGAAATATCTTTCACTGAGAAGAGATCAGGCTCTTGAGGGTTGAGGAGAGGCAAAGCAGTGTCTGTCAGTGTGAACAGAAGAAGAAAATGCGTAGCAGAGAGGACTGGTGTGGGTTAGAGAATGTCAGCATATACCTCTCCTGACCTGGCCATGATCTGTGTGCTGGTTAAAGTGCCTGTGCTGCTACCCTGTGATCTACATCAATGAATGATCCACTGGGAAAACTCACCTTGTCTCCAGCCCAAAATTAATTTGGTTTTATATCCTCAGGTGGAGGATATAAAGTTTTCCACTCACTGGTATGAATGTACATCTTAGGAGGGAGGAGGTGCCTTCTCGGAATGTGAAATGGTAGCTAAGTACAAATGTCTGTCAGTGTGTACTGCACTGATGGAAGGTGGGCTAAAAAGGAGCTTTCACAGGGCTGTTGGCAGCTCCTGAGCTGGGCCATGGTGTAACCAACAGGAGTGCTCTGGGGTGGGGGAGAGGAGACACTGCTTTCTTCAGCAGTGCAGACTTCAACCAGGTTGGTGCTTGAAATGGCAGGCTAGGTCCAAAGCAGCCATATTTTAGCAGAAAGGAGAAATTATATCTGGGGTGACTATGTGGGGAATTCCACACTGATTATTTAGAAGAGCTGATGTTGCCTGATCAGGAGAGTCTCTTCTTGAGCATAAGCTTCAATGTAAGTGAATGCAGCAACCTGAAACCTCAACAAAGCCAAATAATCTGCTGGGAATGAGGAGCAAGGAGCTTTCCTTGCTTCATTTTATTTAAGCAGATTAAATATGGTGGTTGTTTTGTGTTCTTTCTCTTTTTTTCCCCCCCTTCAGTTCTCCTTTTTTTTTTTTTTTTGTGGGAACTGACTTTGCATTATTTTGAGCTTGTCTAAAATGAGCATTTTTCAAGAATAAAGCTTTGTTCAGCTGATAAGGTAGTGAATCTGTGGTGTAGGTACCTTTAAATGATTCATCTTTCCAAAATGCATGAGAGGGTAAGAAAATGTTCTTCTGTGGAACTTAAAAAGGTCTTCTACAAGATGGTATTATGGAAATGAAGAAAGAAGCATTTGGCAGGAGTGGGTGGTGGTAAGGAAGAGTTTAGAAGGTAGGAAGGAGTGCCACTGAGAGATTGCCCTGGAGATTGTCACAGAAACCCCTTGGATCTCTAAGACACTGTAATTTTCAATAATATACATGTATGCCACGTTTAATGGAAGATCAGATTTTGTGTCTTCTACAAGAGGCAGTTAAAGTATTTAGTATTCTAAATAGTGAAAATGAAAATTAATGGATACTGCAAAAGCTTGTTTTCACCTAACTAGGGAAAGCAAGGCTGTTCCTGTCTAACATGCTGAGAAGGTAATATTACTCTGGAATAATAATTGAATTGAGCATTGAGTTCAACTTAATTCCATTGCAGCAGAGTGAAGCTAAAAATTATAAGGAAAAGACATCTAAGAGGAATGTAATATATTTGGAAACAATCTGTCTCCAGTTATATAAAATAAACAAAACAAACAAACAACCAAAAAACCTCAACACCCAAAAGCATCTAAGCAACCCTAGATAGCAAGTTTTGTGTACTTGGTATATAAGTGTGTTTTATTTATAGTTTTGGACTATGAAGAAGTAGTTCATGTAAAAATTGTGTTTACAAATGTAAAAATACAAAATTGGCCTGTGATGTCATTTTCACTTAGATCACCGGATCCTTCAGGCTGTGGATGTCATCTTTGTATACTGCTTTACTCAGTGATTCCTCTTTTAAAATAATGAATGTTCCCTTTCCTCCTGCTCTCACATTAGTGATTACATCTAATTCAATAGCAAATCCAATTTAGAAAATTTTTGTAGTCTGCTTGTCATAGTCTTTTAGATTGATGACTTCAGGAAAAAGTTTCCTGGAGTTTTTGTATGTGTTTTGTTCTCCTGAGTGTCCAATTTGCTTCAAACTAGACCTTAGCACAAAGTTTTATCTCTCAATCTCACCAATGTTAACCATTGTCTTCCTTTCAAAATATTGGTTTCAAATTCTTATCCTGTGTTCAAACTCTCAGTAGACAAGTGAGTCATTATTTTTTTCTGGTCATTGAAGATGGAGAGAACTTCAGTAGAAATGTATGATAGCAACTGGCTGACGTAGCAGGCAGGCAGGAGTAAAAGCTTTTGACAGCATTTGCAGAGGAATCAAAGAGAAGCACTTGCTGTGTGCACTGTCTTGGAAAGGAACACTGAGTTCCCAATACTTTATTACATTTAAAAATGGTAACTTTTCCTGGCAAGATGTAAGTCAAGTCAAACCCACTATTTTAGTGGGGAGCAAAAGAAGTAATGATGTTTGCAGTTCTTAATGTTTTAATCCATTGTTCTGCTGTAAATGGAAAAAAACCCCAGAGATAAATAGCCTCAGAAGGCATTTTTACGGCTTTTGTGGTTCCAAATGTTCTAGTTTTAGCTGCCACAGGAGAGGTTGTATGATTTGAGAAAATGGTTGTTTCCAGTTAAGGAACAGAAACATTCCATTTTATTTTGTTTCAGATTATCATGTATTGTTCAGCTATAACATTTCGCATGGTTAAAATTGGGCTACTCAAAACAGAACCATTATCTATTAATTGGTTTCTCTCTGTATGGATTCCTACTGTAAGTGTTCACACAGAGGAACACTCAGTGTTTGGAGCATACTGATGAGCAGTACCCTCACATTTACCTGTCCCTAGTGCTTAACGCTGTAGTTGACCTGGAGCTCCTGGTGTGGTTTTCTGGACTTTCTTAATGCCCAGTGGAATATTCTTCAGTTATAGAAGCATGGAATGGCTTGGGTTGGAATGAAAACTAAATATCATTTAGTTCCTATGCCCCTGCCATGAGCAGGGGCACCTTCCAGTAGACCAGGTTGCTCAAAGCCTCATCCAGCCTGGCCTTGAAAATTTGTAGGGATGGAGTAACCACAACTTCTCTGGGTAACCTGTGCCAGTCCCTCACAATCTTCACAGTAAAGAATCTCTACCTAATTTCAACCTACTCTCAGTTTCAAGCCATTCACCCCTCTCCTATCACTCTTTGCCCTTGTAAAAACTCGCTCTCCAGCTGTCTTGCAGACCCCATTTTTCAAGTATTGGAAGGTGCTATGGGGTTTTGTAAGGCTTTTACTGTCAAAACCATCTCAGTTTTGGCAGTGAAAGCTCTGCTTATGGGGTGTTTTCACTCAGTGTTGCTGGTGATGTCCCTCTGTGAGGAAGTAGGAGTAGCTGGCATTGTGCCTTGTTCTGCCAGGCTTCAGACCCCCAGGAGCTCGAGAGGTTAAACTTTTTGAATAACAGGGCTGTGCAGGGGGCTCTGCAGTGGGAATGGTGTGGTCTCTACCAGGCCCCATGCTCAGCTATGCTGCTGTCCTGACAGTGGTTCTGAGTACAAGTTCTTCAATCTCCAGTGGTTTGAAAGTGAATATAATATGGCAAAAACTGCTATACTGTTTGCCATACTGCAAACACTGATCTGACATTACCTAGGTGATGGGAAATTGTCTGTGATCTAAATGGGGAAAAAATATAGCAAACTATTTAAACATTTCTGTATATGATTGGAAATCTAATCCTCAATTCATCATTACTTAATAATATTTTATACTGGATTTTGGAACTATTGCAGAAAATTTGAACATTTTTAAAGATGTAGTCTTGAAAATGCATATTTGAATATTATTGTTAGTCATTCAGTCACATTATGTTGCACAAAATCAGATATTATTCCTTTATTTTGATTTACTGCTTTTCATCTGCTGTACTTTGAGTTACGTTGGGGAATTTGGTGCAAGGGGTTAGTGTGGTAGTCTGTGTGTATAAACACTATTTCTGTAGAACCACAGATGTTAACAAGCAATTTAGTTGTAGTAGAAACTGTAGGGCAAGTGTAGAAGCTTCTGCTATTTCTTTTTTGTTTGTTTTTTTTTCCCCACAATATAATGCAATTGAATTAATGCTTTGTCCTTTGCAAAACTAAAAGTGTTTTTCTTCTAGCCCTGTCAGTACTGTCCTACTCTCTTGTCAGAGCATTTTCAGTTCAATTCTTTAATTCATCCTGAAGGGTTTGAATGACCCCAGACCTTCCCACAGGCTGAGTCAGTTGTACCTGCAGCTTTTTCCAGCCTGTGAAACTTCTTATTTTGTGGGTTTCTTTTTAGTTGTTAAAGTATATTCTGGCAATCAATGAAGTAAATATTTAAAGTTTGTTTACTTCTTGCTATTGTAGGCATTGGATCAAGACAGAACTGCACTACAGAAGGTGAAAAAATCTGTGAAAGCAATATATAGTTCGGGGCAAGGTAAGACATTGTTTTCAGTTTTACACAAGAACAAAAGCATTTAATTTCAAGTTTGAGATGTCTTGCAATTCATCGTGCTGAAATGTATAGCATAGGAAATGCTTATCTGTTTAGGGATGTTTGGACATCAAAATTTTCTTTCTTTACTTCTGATTATACATCAGGTTAATGTGCTCGCCAGTTCTTTTACCCTCATATTCCTTCTTAGTGGTCTCTAGGAGAATCCCATGGGTAAATTTTCCTGCTGTCATAATATTTCAAGAATTACCTTAAACTAGAACAGTGACAAAAAAGGGTTCTCAACTGAATTTTTAGGAAGCACTTATAAGTGAAATAAGATTTAGAACTCGTTTAAAAAGTAAATAAATAAAAAGAAATATCTGGTTTTGTTTAGTCAACATGTGCTCTCCCTTCATAATGTGTTTCTCTTCTTGCCTAAAATCAAAATTATGTATTTCCCTTCTTACCTAAAATTGTATAGTTATATAATTGTTTTGCTTACTTGAAGACCCTGTTGATGTTTTACTGGGACTACAGTATTACTTTGGGAGGTTATTTGGTTAGAATATTAATTGACATTCAGTTTGAGTGCAGTAACAAATGGTGATCAAACACATCAATGTACAAATTTGGTTTTAAAAGTGCTATAACTCTAATGCTTCTACCTCTTCTTCTCTCAAGTTCTACAAACTGTGCCAAAGACAGATAGGGTAGCAGAGCTCTGCACTTGCCAGTGATCTTCTGGTTGTAAATACATGATTTTAGAAAATCCCAGTTCTAATTTCCTACCATAATAATAATCAGTTTAGCAAATATTTTCCATATACAGAGCTCCTTCTGAGTGCTCTTAGTTTCTGTGTTTATGGAAGTGTCTGGGATTTTTAATATCTTGCAGATTCTTAACTGTTCTGATTTGCCAATCACTGATGTTGGTTTGCTAGCACCATGCTTTAATTAGCTGTGATTTCAGTTGTTGATAAATGGTTCCTAATAGACTGTGAAGCCTGATATAAAGTGAGAATAGTATTTGGTGCAAGTGTATTTAGTTTTATGCTTTTAGAAGTATACACATGCTCCAATAAGTTTTTCTATTTGAGAGTACTTACTTAAATAGAGTTTTGAAAACTGAGTTTCAAAACTGATGAAAAGTATAGAATACATTAAAGGTGTTTCTGCCTGTTTTGAAACTTCTAAATGTCAAACATTTGAGTCTTGTGCTAAAAATAATATTGTTGTTGAGGCCTGTATGTAAGGCAGTACTATATGATTAATTACTTGCATTGAATAAAAGCAATAGAAGGTGGGTTAATGGCTTTGATTGGGTGTTCTGCACTTCAAAAGGAGCAGAGATGGGCAGCTGGTTTTTAATTTTTTTTTTTACATTTTAAAATATTTTTTTATCAAGCCTTGTTTCAAAGGTACAAGTTAGTAGGAATTCATTTGGCTCAAGAAAGCTTTATGCATAATCCTCTAGCTCCCTCTTCAGAATGCTGCTGTCATAGGCTCTTGCAATGAAGAGCTGTGTGCAGGAGGGAGTTCATGCAGTGACTGATAAACTGGGATTGGTAAAGCCAAGACCAAAAACGTGTTACACATGTGAAACCTTAAAAATAAATGTGAAGTGAATCAAAACTCAAGCTCATTTTGTCTCCTTGTACAAGGAAAATTGCTGAACCAGCTATTTTCTCGTGCTTCAGTCTATTCAGAAAATAGATTTTATTGGTATTTAAATAAAGCATTCCAGAAACAGCTGTAAAAAGAATTGGGGTTTATCAGTTCAAGAAAGTATTAAGTGGCTATTTTTATATTTCAAAAGAAAGCCTCTAACTACATTTTGAGAACCTAGAATTGGAATTTTGTTTTACAAATTTTATTGTTTGCTACCATATTTAATTTACTAGACTAGGAGAAGGTTTTTTAGTACTCCTTTGCTTCAAAATCTCAGTTGAGAACTCCAGCTGAACTGGTGAGAAAGAGTTATTCAGGGACAATAGAAATTCTTTCTTCAGTTCAGTAATTCAATTCATACTCTACCAAAAGCCATAGCTAGTTTGTTTTTGTTTGTTTTTTTTTGGTTGTAGTAGGTTTTTGGGATTATTGGGGTTATTTTGTTTCTTTGGGGTTTTTTTGTTGTTTCTTTGTTGTTTTTTTTTGTTGTTGTTACTTGGGGTTTTTTTTAATGTTTCTTTTGGGTTTTTTTAAATGTTTCTTTGGGTTTTTTGGTTTTTTTTTGGTTTGGGTTTTTTGTGGTTTCTTTTAGTTTTTCAGAGGTTTGTTTTGTTTGGGTTGAGTATTTTTTTGGCATTTGGTTGGTTGTTGGTTTTGGTTGGTTTGGGTCTTTTGTTTTTGGTTTGTTTTTTTTCTTTCCTGAGTAACATTTGAATATTGACAGTGACACAGTGCAGTGTCTCATGCAGAATTCTTCAGGAAGGCTGAACCTTGTGGTGTGTTGGTTTGTTCTTTCCAGTGCTGAATTACCAACCACAAGGGCCTCTGGTCTGTTACAAAGAGCTTTAACATCACCCAAATACTTTCTGCTCTTCCTGTGCTTCCCTCACCCGTTTGTCATATTTACACTTAGAGTTACTGCTGTGGAAATGAAAACTTACCAACACTAGAGTATAGAAAACCCTTAGCAATGTCCCTTCCCTATTTTCATTTCTGAAAGTCTTGCATGGGAAAGGACTGTTTATGGAAATACAAGCACTTTCTCAGCACTTGCTCCCTGTCTGGCTTGCTGTTTACTTCTGGCATGATTGATTGTGTCTGTAACTAGGAACCCTTCTTATGGCAGGGGTGCTGAAATCATGGAGAATCTGTTCTGACTTCCTTTCCTCTAGGTTTTGGATTGGATTGTAACAGCAGTAGATGGCACAAATTTATTTGCTGTAGACTTTTCAATAGCTTTTTTTTTCCATTATTTCCCTGGGATAACTCCCAAATATAATCAAAAGAGTTCAGACAATGGAGAAATAAAAGCATAAAATCCGTACAAGACCAAAGGTACTGGGATGGCTCAGCAGTTTCACATGGTTTCCCACAATGTTCAACAGCAGATGCTCGAGGAAGAAGAAAAATGGTTCAAAGATGGAGTGTCTTTTAAGCACTTTGTTTAGCACTTTCTCAGCTCACACTGACATGAAGGCTCAAGGAATTACCTTGAGTCAGAAGTTATATTATGATGTTTCATACTTCTTAATGGGCTTCTGCCACTTATTTTGTCCAAATAATTTGAATGAATGTAAATCTTTATCGTTCAGTCTTGCATCAATCTAGTTAAATTCTCCTGTACAAAGTTCCCCAGTGCATGTTCATGTTCTTCAAATCTTAAGTCACCTGTGGAGGACACTGTCCCTACCCATGTCTCACAACATTGGTATCAAACCCACCAAAATGACATATTTTATATGAAATTTAGGGAGCTTTGCATGTTCTGGGCATGAAAGCTTGTAAGAGACTTTGAAATGCCAAAGCTTGCTAGAGTAGAGCCAGAGGAGTTTTTGGTGGATGAATCCAAACTTTGTTCTGTGGACCATTCTATATCTTGAAATAGGTTTGAGTTGTTTCCATTATTACTCACGGTATCTCTCTTCTGAACTCAGCAGCTCTAGAGGGTTTTGAGGGTTTGTTTTTTTTTGTTGGTTTTTTGGTTTTGGTTTTGTTGGGTTTTTTTCCCACAGAAACCATCACATTTAAATCACATTTAATCATTCTCACTTTCTTTTTCCAAAATGGAAACATAGACTTCCTTTTCTAAAGTAGAGAAGAGGAGAACTGAATTTTGGGCAGCAGGGACAGGAACTGCACACAATATTAAAGGTTTAAGCCCACTATGGCAATATTTTGATATTGCTCTATTGCTTGCTGTGTTTCTTCCTAATTTCTGATGTGCAGCTTTGTTTTGCTTGGTACTGAAAGTCAAGATGATAAAACTCCAGAACTTTTCCTTGTAATGTCTAGTAATGCAATAATTTCCTTAAAGTTAGGACTGGTGCTGCACTGCCTCTAATGCACACATCCATGCACTGGCCACTGAACATGAGATTCCTCTAACTTGGGAACTGCCCTGGTGGGAGCCTCTTGCTATAGACTGCACAATTAGTGGGTGTATGTAGAGACTTCTGGTTCATTGGTAACCTTCCTCTGGTGAGAAAATGAACACTTCATTCTTTTCTTTCATCCACATATTTTTTTTACCTGCCTTTCCTCCTTGTGAGGCTCATCCTTCTTCATCTGCTTATTTCCTTTCAGTGTTTTTGTGAGGGAGAGAACTTCTTGGAAAATCAATAGTTTAATGCGGACTTCCTTTCCCTATATGCTTGTTGATCTCCTGGAGGTGGGAGTTTTTTGATGTAAAATTTCCTTTTTATAAAACCTGTGTTTCTTGTTCAGCATTTTGTATTCATCAACATGTCCACCAATTCTGTTCTGCACTGTAGTTCCTACAAATAGCCTGGGGAATATATAAGGAATATTGCTGCTGGTGCATACTTGAATTCTCACTTCTCTCTGGAGCTTACTAAAATAGCTAAAAATAGCTATTATATTTGATTTTTTTTTCCTGTAGTGTTAAGGCTGGTATAAATAAGAGGCTTCATTTTGTAACTGTATAGTTTGCCTATTTTATTATTTTGTACATGTATCTAAGTGACTTGCCATTGCTCACGTTGCCAGATTATAAGACTTTTACTGCTAGATTTGGTATAAAGCCTCTGAAGCCGAGGAGAAAGAAAATTCTTCCATAAGAACATCTTCAAGCATGTCAGTGATGAACAGAGATGCAAAAAAGAAGTAATTTACTTTTCTGGGCTGGGTTATCTCTCAATGCTTTTGTACTGTGATGATCTAGAGAGCCTTGCAGACTCAGTGAGATGTTTCTTGCTCTGAAATATGGAAAGAGGCTTTTATTACTTTTCCCTTGAACAATCTCATTCCAGAAGGCATATTGTTATCAAGTTCAGACAATTGTATAGTGGTCAAATAATTTTTTCTATTATTTTTTCATTATATTTCAGCTTTGTGAAGAATGAAATGAGAAAGAGTGGGTTTTTTTATTTCAAGTAATTTCTGCCATCCTTTTTAACCTTGCCAGCTTTCTTGCTTTTCTAAAGCCTTTCTGAGTCATCTTTCATTCATAAATGCATCTTGGCTCTGACTTTGGTTATTTTTCCTCTGGCTGTCCATGGAACAAAGCTGTTTTAGAAGAAGGTTAAAAATAGTTGAAAGTTGATAAAAATTCTAAAATATTTTTGTTAATCCCACATACAGAATAATTCTTATTAATTTAGACATTCTTCAGGTTTCTTTGGGCATAATCAATGATAAAAGTAATGTTTTTCTTCTGTAAACTATTTAATTTTTTTGTGCTTGTGTTCTTCAGTGTTTGCAAGGTAACATATCTGAACAAAACTGTTGTAGAGGAAGGAAATTTTAGGCCTTTAATTTCAGCAATGTGTTTTGTAGGTCCAGCATATAAAGACTATCCTTTTACCTCTCTCTGCAGTATTTGTGCTTCTGTGGCCTTACTTAATATGCACAAGTAGAGAGAAATGTCACTAGGCTCAGAGGCACATGCCAAAATTCTGATAATTTTTGAGTGGGAAATAAACACAGCATTTAATGAATGCTGTGGGTTGCAGTGAAAGAGTACAAATTCTGGGAGTCTCATTTAAATATTTTCTGTTCATCCTGGGAAAAGTTTCCCACAGGGTCACTTTAGGCATGGACAGCTGCAGGTGGCTGCCTGGGAATGCACTCAGGTGGAATTGAGCCCTGTGCTCCCTGCTTCTGGAAGTGCTGCTGTGCAGCAAAGGGCTGCTGCAGAGCTGCTGTGGCTGCCATTCCTTCCTGAGCTGTTGGATCTGCATGTCCAGAGGCATTCCTGTTATTTCCTTTTAACACTTAGCATTTCCCCAGTATACATGCTGGAGCTCAGACGTAAGGGATGCCACAGCATTATTGTGCACTGGCAGCTGGGAGGGTTTTCTCAAACCAAAGGTAAATTCTGTGCTGAATGTTGCCTGGAGTTGAAGGTGTGGATTGTGGAGGAGATTTCAGCTTTCAGCTCAGGAAGTGCCACTGCTGTATCCAGGCCAGTATCCTGCTTTACACCACATCTGCCACACTCTGGTGACATTCTCAGCATGGGCTCAGGGGCTGGTGGCCTTGCCAGCTCCCACTGGGAAGGGAATGATGAGTGAGGCCCCTTTGAAGGGAGCTGTGTTTGTCTGGGTGCAGAGTCCTTCCTCAGTTTTCCATGATCCTGGCATGCCTCAGGGAGCTGCTGAAGGAGCAGGATGTCTGGCTGGGGAAGCTGTTCTATTTTCATCACAGTGCTAAGCATTGCTTACAATATTGAAAAGACATGATTCAGTTCTGGAAGACAAATCTTATTCCCTGTATGTACTGCTGTCAGTGATCCTGTCTCACTCTTAGGGTTATTAAAGTCTTGTATGAGGACTTGTATTTAAGAAAGTAAATATTGTGCCTATTACAGCTTTCTGTATCCAAAGGAAGTTCTATTAGGACACCAGGAAGTAATTTCTGAGTGTATGAGGCACCTACATTGAGATTAAAGAATGCTCTTTTCTCTAAGCATGCCAGGTTTCACATTCCATATTTTAGTGTAGGCTGCATTGCAGATTTAATTTTTCAGCTATGTGCATTTATGGTCGAGTAGGGAATTGCCTTACCTCTTTAATAGAAAATATTTAATCTCCTTTTGCAAGATTTACACTGATACTTATGTAGAAATTGAAAATTTCTTATTCTTACAGAATACTTGCATTTTGTGTGCCTTTGGTAAATACAGGAGTATTCCTTTTACTTCACCATGAAAACTTCATTTCTAGATTTAGGCAATTTGTAGTCTGGGATTCTTGAGAATTTCCTCTATATTGTTCTAGGACAATGATCTGCTTCCTGCTTCCTCTTTCTGACTGGAATTTCTTTTGCCTTTCTACAGATAAAGAAACAAGCTTCTTCAGCTCTTTTTCACTCTCTTTATGAAAAATTTTTTAAAAATGCTCTATGAAACAACACAGTGTTTAAAATCAAAATGCTGGGAAATGCTGTGGTGGAAAAAGTGCTTCAGAGCAAGGACAGGGATTCCATGATCTAGCAGGGCTCTTTCTGACCTTCCATTATCCTTCCTTTTCCTTCAGCACAGCTGGATATGCCATGCTTGAGCTTTACTCAGCTAGGGCTTAAGCTAAAGCTCCTTCATAGATAAAGTTCTCTGTGTATCTTTGTGCAGAAGCTTTTGCATCAAAACAAAATGTATATTTTATCGTTATGTAGTGGTTTCCTGGAGTTCAGTGCTAAGCTATTTGATTAAAATTGTATGCTTTTGGAACAGTTTTCTTAAAAAATACAGTTTAAATTGCAACTCTGTATTAACATACGATTCAATATTTGGCCTCTTGAAAAACCTCAGTATTAATGTCTGGTTTTTAGAATGTGACTGGTGTGATGTGTGAGCTTTGGGGCTTGGTATTGGTAAATAAGGATTGTACTTTTTTAACAGGTTTTGACATTTTTTTTGTTGGAGCTTTGGTGCAATGTTGAGTATCTGCAGTAGAGTATCTTAGAAGAGTTAACTGTTTAACTCTTCACCAGCTGTTTATTAAAGTCCAAATAGACTTGTGAATTGTGAGACATTATTAATGAGAAATTGTTTGAAACTTATGTCTTTTGTTTTTTCCTTACCTTCTATCATTTGAGTCATGATTTGTAATTCAGATGCTCTCAGGAAATATCATAACTTGAAAAAGAAAAAACTTTGGAGATTTTGGGAAAAAAAAAGCACAATACCTCCTGGCAACTATTCTCCCTTTCCCTGCCTCCCTTGCTTTGCTCAGAACTTGTGCTGGTTCTGTAGCTCTGTGCTTTTGTGTTTGTGGTTTACAGAAAAAAGCCCACATAGTAAGCCTGGGAGATTCATCAAAGTGAAATATTGATTTAATTAATACTAATAATATCCTCTAAGAGTGGTAAAGGTGATAAAGCCTTTCCCAAAGGGCTGTAGTGGTAAATTTTCTATTTAAGGCACTAAAATAGAAGTAACAAAAATTATGCGAACACATGCCAGAAAGGAAACTAAATAGAAGCAGGAAAGACATTTCAGATACAACAGTTTCTAATTCATCCTTGAGTCAAGGATATTTCTCACTTTCACTGGCTTCAGCTGCATTGTCTTGGTTCTGACCTCTCTGTATGTGCAGTTTGCTATTAAATACACTGGAATGAGTCTTTGGCTGTGTACCAATACACATTCTCTTATCTGGGAAAACTCAGTGTACAGAGCAGGCAAAAAGGGAACCTTTGTAAGATGTTTCTTCTTTTGAACTTAGTCAGATTCAGACTTGGTCTGCTTACTTTTATATCTGATACTTTTGACATTTTTGTTCTGTAAAAATGTCCAACATTTCAAAAGAAAAGTTCATGTATGCATGAAAGTTCCTGTAAGTGGGCAGCTAAAAATTCAAATGTTATTTACAAAACAAGCTTATATTGTTTCACTGATGTATTCTTGATCTTATTACTCTGTCAGTAGCTACAAAGTTTTCTTCATTGCTGTATTACAAATTTCAGCTTGCTGATTTAAAAAGCATATATATGCCTATTGCTAAGGAGTGCTTTTTAATCTTAAAATAATTTTAATTTTCAGTAAATGTGTTGACTTGTGACTTTTCTCAAAGTACTGTTTATTAGTTTGTTGTTAAGTGTCAGTAAGCTTAAAATTATAATTGATTGGTGACAAAAACCTAACTTTTGATTTTTCTTTGCAGATCATGTTCAAAATGAAGAAAACTATGCACAAGTACTAGATAAATTCGGAAGTAATTTTTTAAGTCGGGATAATCCAGATCTTGGCACAGCTTTTGTAAAATTTTCCACACTTACTAAAGAATTATCAACACTGTTGAAGAATCTGGTGAGGAGTTTTGAACTTTCTTAGATTTTATCCTGTTTGACAATAAAGTTTAATACAAGAACTGCATGCATGATCATGATGACTAAGCATAATTTTTAAGATGCTTTCAGTTTTTTTTCCAAAACAAAACCAACAGTTTCTTCAGAGAGGTTCTCTAAAGTGTGTTTTTGCACACTCTGTGTTTGATGGTTAATTGGCAGTTAAGAAGGTAAATATAAATGTTGAGACATCCCTTGAGTCATCATTCACAAGTGATTGATGGTGATCTATACCTCATGGAGCTTAATTGTAAATCATCCCTTCACTTGAAGTCTTGTTAAAAACAATATCATTAGTTATGGCTGCTTTGTTTTACCACAAAAGGAGAAACATTCACTTTTTGGAAAAGAAATACATTTTTCTTACAGTTGGGCAAATTTCCAAGCTTATTTGGTGTGTGATACAAGTGGTGTTGTTTTTGGTGTTTTTGGTACAAGTGATGTTGCAGACTTGTCTTCCTATGGTCCCCAACGCAGCCATAGCTGCTGCAGGTCACAACAAAGGTCACTGTAGCAAAGTTCCCTGGCTTTGATAATTGCCCAAAACTGAGTCTTGTGCTTTCCTCTGTAGAGACTTCTGTCACTCTGGATTAATTTGACCTTTAATTAAAATTTAGCACACAATTAAAAGTAAGTATTTTAAAATGCGAATTGAAGTGCAGTTTAAGGACAGTTTGGGACTAGAACTCAAGTTTTTTGGAAGCTTTCTGGACTTTGTCATTCCTAGCAGGGCATCCACAGAAATTTTTAACTTATTTCAACTAGCAAAGGTGTCAGGCTTTATGTATTTATTAATTTAAAATAGTGCTGTTCAATCAGGAAAAAGCACTTTTAATTTAAGAAGCCACACTTATTCGAAACAACATTATACTATTTCAGCTAGATTATGAAGCATTATCTACCTAAATTCTGGTTGGCAGGATTCGAAATAGGGTGTTCACTAATTTACTTCATTCAGCAGTCTCAAATAGACAACAAACTTACTTTACAATTGCCTCAGCATTTTAAAACCATTTACTTTTCTTATTTTTATTCCTGAGACAGAAAATTCTGCTTTGTTGTTTTTAAGCATCATTGTTTAATAAGATTACAGTGAAAGAAAAAAAAGATGTTTATAGCAAAATAGAAGTTGAGATCCATTGAAAAATGGATCCTTGAGAGAAGGACTCTGTTATGTCACTGATAAAGCCCCAAAGTAGGTGCTGAACCTGATGTTGATAAAATTAATTGGAAAAATGGCAGGAGTTATTAAGATGAATGGCAGGATAATAGGTTTAGGGTTTTTTTGTTCTTTTTTTACCTAGAACAGATTGTTGATGCCTTATTTAATAACGGCACAATAAAATAAGGAATTGTCTTGAAAGACATAAAGATGAATAAGGACTGGACCTACATAGTAGACAAAGAAAAAAATGCTTCACAAATTTGGATCCTTTTTGTTCCATCTTTTAACTTCAATTATGATTCATTAAAATTTTCATAGTAATTGTGATATTATGGATATTTCATGAGAAGGAGGGTACAAAATAACTAACTTTCTTCTTCGTCAATTATGGAGTGAATACTATTAGAGTGGTATTCACTTACAATGAAGTAAACCCAGCAACTTTTATTAGATATACAACTTCTGGAAAGCATAATTTTGAAATGATTGCTTAGCATAAAAGGACAAAAATAAAAGCATGTTCATTAATTGCTTTAACAAGGCAAAATAAGTTACTGTGCAGTTTTTACTATTAACTGTTGATGTTATCATTAAATAGAATGTCTGAAGCTTAAAATTTATGAATATAATTTTAAGTTGTTGAATTATTGTTATTATCTTATAAGAAGGACGCACATTGACCCTTCAGTAAGACTTCATAAAGTTAAAACATTGGGATTGGCCATTGCCAACCCTGGTCTCTATTTTCAGCAAACTCTGAGTGTCCCACCAGAATAATTTTCTCTGTTTTTATGCTTCTACCTCCATGGCCATTTCAGGTTTCATTCTTTATGCAGTAATTCATTATAATAGTGCATTTAAAAGGTACCTACAGACCTGTGTATATGAAAATGAGTGTGTCAGTATCTTTACATTGATCTAGATGAGGTTTTGGCAGAACATTTGTAGCAGTTGCAGATTATTTATTTTGAAAATTTGCTTTATTCTTGCCTTTTTCCAAGTGTTTAAAGCCTGTTTTCCTCTACCACTCTTTGCTGTAAATGTCCTCAGCTAATCTTTGCAGGCAAATTTTCTTTTGTTCACAACCCTAACTAAATTCTCATATGCGTTTCCATGTGTTAAGGGGTTTTTTTCCCTTTATTTTGTTCTATATTGAGACTGTTTTGCTTTATCAGATTGTTTCCAGTTCATTTGGGCTACTGTTTTATCAGGTCTTCAATGATATAATAGATTATTGCAAATCCTTACTGTATTGGAGTAATGCACTGCTATTTAGCTTTCATTTTTTAAAAATTTTTTCTATAGCTGACATACAGTCATTTCAAGCCAAAAATTGATGGTTTGAGTTGATTATCTTTAATGGATACACCTGGAAAAATGAAAAAAAGGCTGCAGTATCTTTAGAATATATGAGGAGTTTGAGTGGAACACTAGATCTGGAGAACCTGTCTGAGTGGTTGTTTTGATATTCTTGTCCATAATCAAACAGGCATGAACCCAGTGGGGTGAAATTTAAACTCATAGGAGTTTAAGGGGATGTCACATCTACACAATGGACAAGGAAAGGAAAGGAACAGTGTTCTCAAAAAGGGGGGAATATTCAGAGAGCTGGTGCCTCTGTTTACTCCTTCTGTTCAGGGTTGAATTTAACATGTGCTTTGTCTGTTCCCTGCCTGTACCTCACCAGGTCCTTCTTACTCAGGAGGCTGTAGCCAAATTTGTACCCAAATGTTTGCTTCAAGAGGATTGGTATTCCCTTGAATTGCTTTCAGATTTTGCTTAGGTACTATTTGTAAAATTATGGATTTGTCACCTGAAGTAAACGTTAAATTTAGTTTGTTTGTATGTCTCATGCAAGTAAATGTTTATTAATTCTTCCCAGACTTGAATTTGCTTTGAATTTAGAAATGTGAGGTGATTGCAACTCGATTAATGAAGTTCAAAGAATTGTTGGCAGTAGTTTGATAAGATCATAATAAATCTTTTTGAATATAATGTTTTTGTTTCTAGCTCCAGGGTTTAAGCCACAATGTTATTTTCACTTTGGATTCTCTCTTAAAAGGAGACTTAAAAGGTGTTAAAGGGGTAAGTGTTGCAAACTAAATTTTTGTTTTATGTTCATCTGTCTAGTGACTGTTTTCCTTTTACTCATAAGAGTATTTCTTATGTTGGCATTTATTAATCATCCGTATTTAGTACAAAGAAGAAAATTGGCATGACTGCAATGATATCTAGATAATTTAATTGTAAATTGCTGTTTAATGTGCACAGGAAAGAAGTACTTTACAAGATTCAAACCCAATATTTTTTTCCAACTGCTGTCTGAAAAGTTTTGAAGAAAACAGTATTTTTGTTGCTATTAATTACATGATAGCTACAAAGAAAAAGTTAAAAAATATTCTAAGACAATTTTCTGTTTCCTAAGGACCTCAAAAAGCCTTTTGACAAAGCCTGGAAAGATTATGAAACCAAATTGTAAGTATTTGTCTTCCACTTGGCTTTGTTTTTTTGTGGTGTTGGGATTTTTTAAATGAATTATTATTAGCAGTTTGTTTCATTAGTATTGTTATTATTAAGATATAATTATTTATTGTTTTCCCCAAGTAACACACAGTAAGTTGCTGTGTAGTTTTTACTATTAACTGTTGATATTATCATTAAATAGAATGTCTGAAGTTTAAAATTTATTAATATAATTAAGTTGTTGAATCACTGTTATTAAGATTATCTTATGAGAAGGACACACAATGACCCTTCAGTAAGATTTTATGAAGGTAAAACATTGGGATTGGCCATTGCCAAGTCTGGTCTCTGTTTTCAGCAAATTCTTGAGTGAAGAGTTTCAACTCTTTCAACTGGAGTTGAAAGAAGGGCAGTTTCATGGCTCAATAGCTCCTGGAGACTTAAAATATACAGGATTTGGTAGAATTGCTAATCTTCAGAATGTCTTCTCTGATACATCTTAATTATTACTTTTTCCCTCAATAATACCAGAGCGCATTTTAGTAAAAGGAATTCTCTAAAATGTTTTCTAATGAAAATTTCAGTACAAAGATTGAAAAGGAGAAGAGGGAACATGCGAAACAGCACGGGATGATAAGAACAGAGATAACAGGAGCTGAGATCGCCGAGGAGATGGAGAAGGAGAGGCGGCTGTTTCAGCTGCAGATGTGTGAAGTAAGAAACAAAGTTCAGTTTTTAATTGCAACACCAGAACTTATTATTAACAGACTTTGTGGGTCTCTCTTGAAGGTGGTGAAATCTTTTGTCACTTAATGTGGGTGGAGGGAGGAACTTATTTTAACAGCAATACAGCAATATAAAGATAATTATTTTAGCAACTCTTGTGCAAAACTTGGCTTCTTTTTGTTTTATTCCTTTTCCTTGTTTTTAGGTTATTGTGGGGAGGTTGTTGGGCCGAAAATACACTGCGGAAATATTTCTTATTTTATCAGGTTTATGGTTTAGCAATATTTTGATATCTGTCTTCCAATATGCTTTCTGAAGCCTTCAGAAATTTCTAATAAAGTGATAAATGTTAGTGATACATTTAGTTCCATAAAGCTCTTTTTTAATATTAATAGTTCTTTTTATTACATTTTAGTGGAGATTTCTTTAAATTGCACACTGTTTCCACTGTCATAATATTTCAGTAATTACTACAGTGGCATTAAAAAAGGGAAATCTTTAGACAATTGTAAAGGATGAAACTTTTTTCTTGAATTTGCTTTATGTTTGGGTGTATTTAAATTTTATGGAGCGGCCAGATAAATTGTTACCTGTTTTAAAGTTAGTTTAGCAGTGGTAGACTGGTTTTTTATGGCTTAGCACCCAAGTTAAACACAGAGTTTAATTAATTGAGAAAATGATGTTTTATTATTTGAAAACTGTTGAAGTTTGTGATACATGATTGTCAATATGTTGTCCATTTTCTACACAGTATCTAATTAAGGTTAATGAAATCAAGACAAAAAAGGGTGTGGACCTTCTCCAGAACCTTATTAAATATTACCATGCACAATGCAAGTAAGTGCTGCAATGCTTTAACCTTTAGTTACTATTTTCTTTTTTGCACTAGATTTTGTTTCCCTTTGTTTGAATGTATCAGGGCTTTTTTCATTTTTTCATGACTGTGTTGTGCCAGGTGTCTGAATCTTCCTCTTCTGAGGCTGCAGACTTCCAGGAGAGAGTGTGTGAGTGAGTTTGGGGGGCAGGGCAGTGATGGAGAAAGAGGCCAAAGGAAAACCTTGCATGTTGCATACAAAAATTAATTTTATTTCCTGAGGTATAGATCTAGAATGCATTTTTATAAATATCTTGTTTATTCTAATTAATAGTTTTTAATCTTTGTGTAAATTTTAAAATCACTGTGAAAGCCAGTAATTTCTTTGGATTTCCTTGAGCTGAAACTGGTGAGATACAACCTTGTCATCAGTAGAACCACAAAGACAAACACACAGGAACTTAAGTTAAATACAGGAAAAAGATTTTAGAAGTTACTGTGGGAGAAACATGTTGGCTATATTCTCTCTAATTTGATATTTGTTAAACTCACAATGGTGTGTCTCCACTGTTGAAAGATACTCTACTTTAAACAAACTAGGAAGGGTTTTTTGTTGGGGTTTTTACTTGTTTAATTATTTTATTCAGTTTTTGAACATGGAGAAAGCTGGATATGTTTTATTGGTTTTGCTGTTTTTCTACACAAGACAATCTACTTTATGTTGTGAACTCGATACATTCCTGATAAATCAAAGGTATTTTTCATTCCAGTTTCTTCCAAGATGGCTTGAAAACAGCTGATAAACTTAAACAATATATTGAAAAGTTGGCTGCTGACTTATATAATGTAAGTTTACTTACAAGTAGCTTTATATCTGAAAATGAAAATATTTTGTTTATATAAGTACATTTTAAATACAACTATAAGGATCTGTATGTAATTTACATCTTATAAATGAAAAGTGTGTTAGTTGAAACTGAACATAGCTAGATGAAGAAAAGATGTCTTGACTGTTAAACCTCATATGCAATTTTTAGAGCTATTAGAAAAAGTAGCTTTCATTCTATTATTAATTCAATCATACATTAAAGTAAAACTAATTTAAGTGTGAATATTGGAATCAGGTTATATTATTAACGTTAATTTTAGTACCATTTTCATTTTTTAAAATCAAACTACTTAATGATAGCACCAAGGTTTTAAAATGAATTAATTTGTGATGTTTATTGAAGTAAAGTAATAACATGGAATCAAAGATCACTTGTCACCCAAATGTTTTTGTATTCCCTAATCAGAATTACAGTAATCGCATTTGCTATTGTAATTTGTTGCTAAATTAAACTGCATATTCATTCCTTAAGTAATTTGTCAAATTTAAGTTATTTTAATATTTCAGAGGATAATTTAGTTGCATTAGATATAGTAAGCCATGACAATATAACAGAATAAACAGTGCATGTCAAGCTATACATTAATTTTGATTTGGTTTTCAAGCATTAAATGCATAGAAGGTGAAGATATAAGAATGGACTGGTACATGAAAATAAACTCAACTACTACAAAAATAATTGAGCTAGTTGTTCAGGACATCTAAAATGGTATATTGAAATGCATAAAATATTAAAATTAAAGCTGCATCCAGCAAGCATATAATGGCAATCTCTTTCCATAGATAAAGCAGACACAAGATGAAGAAAAGAAACAACTTACAGCTCTCAGAGATTTGATAAAATCTTCTCTGCAGCTTGATCAGAAGGAGGTAAATAATTTAAACATGTTATTCTTGGAGTGAATGTAAATTTATGAATTTTATATTTAGAAATTGGTTTGATTAATATTTGTGTATTTACTGGCTCAAAAGAGTTGGACTTTCAACATCATGGCAAAGCTAATATTTACAATGTTCAACTACATATCAACAAACGATATTTTACATTCATTTTGTTTCCATTTTATGTACAATGAGAAATTATTCTCTTTTAAATGTACTTTCTTAATATACTGTAAGAAGAGTTGCACTGGGCCAGATGAATGCTTCATCTACCCCAGCATCTTGTCCTTGATAATGATGAGGAATGATTGTTCAGGGAAAAAAATGAAGAGAAGGGATGCACACTTCCATCTTGTGTTCTGCTATCCTCCAGCCAGTTTGTGCTCAGGATTTTCCTGCCCCAGGTGATCCCAAAGCAGAATGAGAACCAGAGGTTTGCCTTTCACTGTGGTTTGCACTTTATAGAGTTCAGCTGCTAACTCACATGGATTTTGGGCTCATTTAACAAAAATGCAACACCACAGTTGTTCTCCTCTCCAAGCTCCTTTTGCTAATAGTATATCGTAAGGAAGAAAATTTGTTTGCTACTCAGCAGGGACTGAGACAGGGCAGTTAAAAGTAAAATTTGTCATCAAATGATCATCAAACTGATATCTGTTATCCACTGCAAAAGTGGGGGGAAACACATGTGATGTCCATTGCAGATGTTCTGGAATACTTCTTGAACTAGGAGATAACATAATAACACACATCACAGCTTTTACCTGAGATAATACTCTGACTTTCCAAATCATAGTGCCTGAGAGAAGTACTGTATAGCCCATGGTGACACTGATTGTTGGGAGGGTCAGTGTAGATTTCCTTCAGAAAAAATTTGCTTACCCTCTGTTCAGTTTTCTTCTAGGTGTGTAATACATTCATATTTACCATGTGTCTGTTATTAAGTATGAATTATAACAAAACATTAGACAGATGCCATTCTTCTGACTATATAAGATCATCCAAATATATGATCAACAGTATTGCTAATACCATATATATATAAAAACATAATTTACAACCAGGTCACTGAGTCAGCCAAGTTTCTGAATGCCAGTTTATAGTGGGTGTTGAGAGTAAAATGCAGGGCAATAAACACTGATGCTTCCCCAGAATACCATCCCATTCCAAGCTTGACTGGCTTAGAAGTCTTTGAACTTGTGCAATTGCTTTTTGAAGAAGTGTAAATCATCAGCTTACAGTTGTGTCTTTCCCACTGTGGCTGCATGTTGTGTGGAGAGATCTTTCTGCTTTTATTTGTTGTGAACTTTTAGATCTGCATACCCCATTCAGGATCTGAGTGTGTGTGAATTTGATGTCCTCACTAGATACTTTTTTGATCTTTGTTTTCTTTTTTTTTTTTTTTTATTTTTCCATATAAAACCTTACATTGACTTGCTTTTTGGCCAAAGGAGGTCTGTAAGTTTGATCATCTGTAAAGCTATAACCATATCATCCTGTTTCTGAATCTTCATGGTGAGCTCACAGTATCTTATTCTTCCCCTCTGCACCACTTGGCATTTTTAATGCTGATCTTCACCTGTCATTTGTTGTCAAGCTACTCACTATTGTTGAGTTCCTGAGAAATTCTTCAGTCAGCCTTTCTTGAGTATCCTGAATAATTTAATAGCATCTATCAAAATCTGACAGTTTACTATTTACCCTTTTCCATATTGTTTGTGTTAGACATATGTGCTGGCACAGCTTTCTGTGAAACTCATTTGGCTGTTTCATGATTTTAACCTGTTATGTTACCTGAGAACTTTTCCTCCTGTCCTGTGGCAATGTAATTCTTTCCCTTTCATAAAGAATAATAAGTGCCCATTGAAAATCCAGGTACACTGCATCAGTCATCATTTACTTACTGATCCTTCTAGAAACTCCAGGAAATTTTTGTACACAACCTCTCTGTTCAAAAACTGCCCTGGTTTTCCAGTGTATGTAATAATAAACATACTCTTCAAAGTAGTTTCCATTAATCTCCCTTCTGTGCTGTGAAGCTAAAAAATCTTTAATTTCCTGGAATTCTTCTGAAACTGTTGAAAAACAGGGCAAGTAATAGGTGCAAATATTTTCATGGGCTGTCACACAATTCTATAGATAGCCCATTGTGATCATGGCCACTGTGTGTAGATGTGTGGCTTGAAGTTAGTAAATTAATTAATGTGGAATCACAGTTAATAAGGAATGATGAACAAGTAATTCCTTACAGTGTTGGGATTTTTCTCCTTTTGAATGCTTGCTTACGTAACACAGGTGTACATTATATAGCAGGCAAACCTTGGCCAGGAGGCTGTTCCTCTTCCTGCATCTCTAATCTCACCATTCTGAAGGACAACACAGCCTTAAAACATACACTACATATTTTTTAGAATTTCTTTCATGGCATAAATGCTGACAGGAGCACCACAGAGCACCTTTGAATAGATCCCAATTTACTGTCAAAGCTGTCAGCTCTTTCTAGTGCTCAGTTTTCCCTTAACTCATACTTGACAGTCTTTCCTGATTCTCAGTTTGGTATTTTTTTCCCTTCCATCTCCAATGTGCACATGGATTTACCAGGTCTCTTCCATAACACAGAGCTTTCCATACAGGCATTACATTTGCAATCCCCCTATTATCTAAATCACTCTGAACATAATTCCTGCTCATTCTTCATCGGGAATTGATTCCCAACACACAGAGCAACAAGACATCTCCTCTCATGTATCTTTTCTTCCACAAGCTGATTATTTCAGAAGCAAAGGAGAACATCTCCTCCTCTCCTGGATGCTGCATATGTTGTTGAGTTTATACTTCTTGACAATCAGCCAGTTCTTGGAAATAAAGTAGGACAAATGGGTGGATGTTCTTCAGAAGCGTATTGTGCCTTCATGGCTGCATATGGTACAGTCCATACAAGTCAAGTTTCAAAATTGCTCATAGATTATTATGAGGCAGAGTAACAAGTGAAATATAATGTTTGGATTTTTGGTTACCTATTTCCTGGATGTATAGTAAACAATATATAGTAAAATACCTCATCTAAAATATATAAGTAAAGTCAAATATAAATATGAAGTCAAATTTTGAAACTTGAATGCATGTTGAAATAAGGTAGCTTCACAGGCATCACCAAAATAAACTGTGCAACTGTTCTGACTGTAACTGCAGTGTGGTCAAATTCTAGGACTCTTGAAAAACTCTGTGTGTATATATGGATAATATATGTATATAAAGTTATAAATATAAAAAAATAAAGTGTTTGTTTTGAAGAGAATTGAAGTTGTGTCTTAAAAGAAAAAGGAGCAGTAGTGTGATTCTCAGATATCCAGGCAAATCACAGGAGAGAGATAGAGAAATGCTGTAATGAAAGAATCAGGAGGTTTTTTTGATAAAATAACCATTTGTTCACATTGATGTTCAAGTTTCTCTCTGAAAATCAACATGAAGATTTTCAGTCATGAAATTCTGCTACATGACATGAGTCAGAGCGTAATCATGCTGGCAGAAATTGAGGAGCTTGATAAAACTATGTTACTTAGGTATTTAGTGTTTACTCCTGAAGCAGCAGATCAGCATTCATTACTCCTTGGTTAAGAGACAGCAAAGCCTGATGTGGTCTGAGTTTTCACCAGTCAGCCTCCATCACTGTGTATATCCAAATCTTCAAGTACATAAAGCTGGGCTTTATAATTGTGACAGATGGCCTGGTGGATTATGATTGAGTATACATTTTCCTACTTATATTAGTGTCCTATAATCTCATTGATGGAAAATTGATGGATTAATGAAATTATTGAAGAACATTAAATGAATGGGATTTTCTCCAGTGGATTTGTAAAAAATCAGAAGTATTCTTACTAAACATTGCTTTGGCAGAGAAGCAGTTTGAAATAATAAAATTGAGGCCCTAGTTGTTGATAGTTAAAAGTTGGTTTTTTTTTGATTGAGAGAAGGCAATTGAATCTAGTGATTCCTGTCCAGATTGTAAGTGCTGCTACCTTTAACCTCTTTAGAGCTGCTGTGAGAGAAGTGAGACATCCTGACCTTTTTGAGGTCTCATGATGCAGCTCCTGTTCCACTGTTGCACTTGTTCAAGGTGCTTATTTAGCATTCTGGGCATCTGTAATGGCCTTGCACATTTTTGTGGCATACCTGTCCTTTCATCAGCGAGAAAGGCATTACTGTAATCACTGCAATTACCTGGTTCCTGGAGGAGCACATCTTGACATGTTTGAATCCTGGGCTGTGCAGCAGTGCCAGTGCTGCAGCTGCACTGCAGGAAGCACCATTGACATTGGCTCTGTCACAGGCAGTGTCTCTTGTGGCCGCTCTTGTGCTGTCCTCATGTCAAGCTGGGGCAGATTCTGTTACCTTGTGCAAGAATTATCAAATTTTGGAAAATTATTATGGTTTATGGCTTTTGGGAAAAGTATTTTAGTGAATACTAGTGTACTTCTAATTGTGTAAAGTATCTGATCTTATATGTTGCAAAATGCTCAAATCCTTAGAAGCTTCAATTTTAAAAGAAACGGAGCCTTTAATACAGACTTCTGTTCCCTATCTTTGTCTATTAATTATTGCTGCAAATGTAACTTAACAGCATTAAGTTGAATATAGCTAATTTTTGGAATCATGTTTTTTATCTGTTTCATCAATTATTTTTTTACATTTTGATTTATTTCTCCAAATCTCTATCTCATGTACTACTTGCAACAAGAACTATATCTCATTATGTTTTTTCCTATGCTAATACCAGCTGGATTAATTCCCTAATTCCCATGGGGATTTGAAACTTGCTTTTAACAAACAAGCTGCTGATTGTGGTGATGTGAGCACTGCTGGCAGCACCCAGCTTGCAGGAGCCTCTGTGCTGCTTCCACAACTGCCAGTTTTACCAAAGCTCTTCTCTAAACTCTGTGGCAAACTTGTTACAAAATGAAAATCAATTGTGAGCACTCTGGATAAACCAAGAGGGAGTAATCTTCAATATGTATTGGTTGTGGTAGTAAGAAACTGCTTTAGAGAGGAAAGGTTATTGAGAAGGCAGTAATTGAACTTCCTCTTTAGAGAGGAAAGGTTATTGAGAAGGCAGTAATTGAACCTCCTATTCTTTTGTTTGGTTTTGTTTTTTTTTTGGCAGGATCTTATCAAATATTTTGTCCTCCTATTCTTTTGTTTTTTTTTTTTTTTTTGGCGGGATCTTATCAAATATTTTGCAGGTTGTTGTTTCACAGTTATATTCAAAAATAAATTGATATGTCCTTAAGTTTAGCTTTCTGCATATACTTGCAAAAATTAAAGTTTACTTTGGGCCTGATATTTTTCAGTGGAAATCCAGATTTAGCTCCTGCGGTGGAGGATACAATATAACTATCATTTTAGGCAATTTTAAAATTACAAAGATTGGAAGATGTATTAAAATTTGATCCTGCAGTCCTCTTAGGTTTTTTTGTGAAGCCAATGTCATATATACCAGGTTGCCTGGAATTTTGTTGTGATATTTTGTTACTGGATGAGACACCAGTATGCTTAAAAAATAGTTCTTGCCTTCTCTCTATTAGTGTCTTTAGAAAGGGGAAACATTGTTTTAACAATGGGGGCTATAAAATTTATGTTCAAGGAACATGTTTTTTTAAATGAATAATAATTCTTGTTTCAAATTATTTGCTTTCTCTTTCCTCTATTGCTTTTGCCTTTCGTGATCGAAGTCTAGGAGAGTAAGTCAATGTTTTAATGAATTTGGGGGATTTCTTTTTTCTGATGTACTTGTAACAAGTTAATCCATTTCACTTAATTGTTTCACTAGATCAGGCCAAAAGTTATTTCAGCTGACTTCATTCACTAAAACTCATGAATTATAAATATTTTTTATTTGGAAAGAAAAATTATTATAATTTGTCTTTCTTTATATATGTGTTTCTGTATATATATATGCATGCTCTATTCTGTTGTTTTCTTTTTTTTAAAATTTTATCTTAGCCTTTTGCTTATAAGATTGTGCAATATTAAATATCTATTCTAAAAGTCTTTGTTTTGAGATGCATATTTTCATCAGAGGCCTAATGTATTAATTAAATCTTGAACATGCATCTAGTTCAAAATCATGTGGTGTAAAATCAAGTTCTCCTATGAATGTAAAACATGCAGTAGGAGTTCTCCTTTTTAATCTTTATGAATTTGTGATGTTATAGAGAAGAAAAAATAAAATAGGCTTAAAGGTTAGGAAAGTTTACTGTGCACATCAGGAGAATGTTAATGTTGTGTTTCCCTTTTTCAGGATTCACAGAGCAGGCAAGGAGGGTACAGTATGCATCAGCTTCAGGGGAATAAGGAGTATGGCAGTGAGAAGAAAGGTTATCTTTTAAAGAAGAGTGATGGGTATGTTCTGGTAGCACATAATAGTGAAATCTACTGCTGTGTTCAGGCTCTAATTTTAACAGCTTTCTGCTGTGGTTGCTTCAGGCATATTCTCCTAATGCACATCCAAAAGTACTTGTGAGTTCCAAAGTTCAAGCCTGAACATAGAACTGAATTTAATGTAGCAAATATTAAAAGCATGACAAGCAAGCATAAAAAAATAGTAATAGTTAAAAGAAAGCTATTGTCATTATAACTCTCTAAAAGATGATTAAGTTCTGTTACAAATCTCCATGTTTCTTTTGATGAAGCATTTAGTCAAATTTTGACTGCATCTGTTTGTTTTCTAAAGCTAATTGTCTCAAAATTATAATGATATTTATGTCTTTTGAAGTCATATCAACTTACTAAAATTGGTATTATCTTCTTATATAGGTTAAGGAAAGTATGGCAAAGAAGGAAGTGCACTGTTAAAAATGGAATTCTTACCATCTCACATGCAACGGTAAGTTATTTTCATACCTTTATGTGAAAACAATAAATAGCATTCTTTCCTGCTGAATCTGTTGCTGCTAATATGCTGTTGCAAAAAAGATGTTACTTCAGATTCTGACTGTTGAAGTTTTGTAAAACTGTAGCTTATGAAATGAATTTATCAGTAGTTTAATAAGAAAATGGCAAATATATAGAATAGACTTCTCCATTAATACTTCAAATAGATTTCCTTTAAGGATTGTCATGATATGTATGTGAACCACGTAGTTTGGGAACTTGGGAAGTATTTGATACTAGGTTAGAGTCTGACAGATGAGTGAAGGAGTTTAGTATTTTGAGTGCTTTCAATTAAAAGTTTGAAATGCTGGAAGTTTTGTTCACAGTGAGTTCTTGGAATCAGGCATATATCTGAAGGATTTTCCTAGGAATACTCAGTCATGAGGTAGCACCAAGGTGATCATGGGGGAGGCATTGCTAAAACTGTGTAATACTATAAAACAGTGCTAAAGTGTAACACAAACTTGTTGGAAACAAGCACAGGAGTTGCTGTTGTTAAAGAATATGGTCCCATTTCCTCACCTCTTTTCCCCCTTTGCCCCAAATTCCACTGACAGCCCTCAATTTTTGAAGCTTACTACCTGTATGAACCCCAAATTCCTCAAAGAGACATTTAATTGTCATGTCTTTAAGTGACTTAATTACAGCACAGAATATTGGTATTGGTATTCATCCTGAGTTCTGAAACTCCAGATCTTCAGCTTTCCACTTCTATTTTAAAGTTTTAGGATTATAACTTTGATTTATTTAAAATGGGAGAAAACTTGGAATATGGGCATTCTGTAATGAAAAACTGAATTGTAGTTTTGCCCTTGTTGATGAAATGCAATTAAAAACTATTAATGTCAGCATCTTGTAAATTTAAGTTTTTTTCTTTTGATCCCTTTCAGATAAAGTGAGACCATGAAGATTTTAATTTTGCTTAGATTTAGCAATGTGTCCTTTTTGAGAGACCACATCAGACCAAGTGATGCTGGTCTCCTGCTTTTTGAGGGTGGATATTTATGCATGTCCAAGCTTTAAGTAATATCATACATGCCCACTCCCAGAAAGGGAAAATAATCCTAAATCAATACATTTTTAAAATAAAATAAATTTTCTTTTTAGTCCAACAGGCAACCAGCTAAACTGAATTTATTGACCTGCCAGGTGAAGCCAAATGCTGAAGATAAGAAGTCCTTTGATCTAATATCACGTATGTAGCAGCTTTAGTACCATCTTGTATTATTGGGATTTCTGAAAATGTCAGTGCAAGATGCTTTGAGTAGAACACAAGGCTAGAGCTCAAAGTTCAGGTCTGTACAGACACACACAGTGTCTCATGAGTATTCAGAGCCTCTGGTTTTGATGGTGACCAAATGGATGTAGAACCTTTCTCTGTGTAGATGTGACATAAATACTGTTTGTTTGTGACAAGACATGAAATGCAGCAAATGTGCTGCTCCCTAAGTTCAGAAAGATGTTTAACAGCTTTGTGGAACATGTGTTATCTGTATCCATCAGGAAAGGGAAAAGACCTTTGGCTTTATCCTGCTTTTCAGTCGTTGTTCTGATTTTGAGTATTATTTGAGGGAATGAGGAAGACAAGGAGACCAAATTTCTTTCTCTCTTAGCCTACACTAAAATATATTTTTCTTTGTCTGAAAACTGGTATTGCCTTTTCTTCTCAGCATTAAAGCTCCTGTGGTTCCCCTTCTTCCCATTTTGGTGTTGTACAGCAGCTGTTTGTATCCAGTCTGGTTTTAAAAACTCTTTTGATGAATCAACTTAGTGTTTTCAGACTTTACAGAGTATTAACCAACAAATAGTTCCAACATTTTATATTGAAAAGGACAGTCTGGGAAACTTTTGTTTGTGGGAGATAATAGCCACTTCATGTTTTCATCTGTTGGTTAGTAAAACCAACTTGGCTCAACTGGAGGGAAAAACTGTATAAAAGGAACAAAATAATTTTACCCTCTTCTCCTAATTATATTTCAGTTTTGACTTCTGAAAGGGTAAGATTTGATCCATGTGTTTATTTTTCTTTATTATTTCAAAACTTAAGACTTTTAAAATACGTAAAATTGGTGCGAATCAAAATTTACAGTTTCATCTTCCTTTTTTCTTTTTTTTTAAAATTATTATCCATAGCTATGAATAAAGGATTAATGATACATTTTAAGAGAAATTTCTCTTGAAGGCTTTAGCTGCCAAATAGGTTTTAGTACCAAGTATGTAGACACATTGACTTTTATCATGTGCCAAATGAAAAGATGTATTTCTTTATTTCAGATAACAGAACTTACCACTTTCAAGCAGAAGATGAGCAGGAATACGTAGCGTAAGAATGTTTACATTTTTTCAAGTTTATTTTGCCAATATAGATGTGTAAAATTACACATAACAGTGGAAATAATTTTCTCAACTAATGCATAAGTAGTGCCTACTGTCTCTTTTTTTCTGCTGTTATGAATCTGTAAATGTAAACTATTTTGTGTCACACGACAGAGCTCTTTTAAAACCTAGTAACATTAAAACTGAAACTAAACCAAACCAAACTAACCAAAAGCCCATTTAGATTGTTTATCCTGCCAGTATCTAGTTTGTGTGAAGTGCTTGGGATAATACTGTAGATCAGATTATCAGGATTCAAATGAAATATTTTTAAATTATTCTCAAATCTTCCCTGTCATCCCTGTTCTGCAGTTACTTCTTTTCCTATTAATCCTACCTTTTCCTTGAAATTAAACATAATAAAGAGATAAAAGATCTCCATATGACACATAGAAAATACCTACATGCAGTGCATTTTTTCTTCTGTAGGCCTAGAAATAAATGGCAAAGCACATCTCTGAGATTTGTGTCCTTCAGAATCCAGGAACTTGCTTCATTTAATGCAGGCTTCCAGTTAGATCATTTCCTTTCAAACAGTCTTTCTTCCTACTGCATCAGAATTATTTCCTGAGAACCACGTACCACTGGTTTTTCCTCCTATGTCACCTATGTGTGTTGTGCATGTAGTCTAATGCTCAACACCCAAAAGTTCAAGGAATAAAGTTACTACTGAAGAGGACAGCAAAGGCTACCTCATTCTTTCCTTAAATATCCACATTCTAGTAGAAGACTGTGTTGCTCCATGTGTATTTTAAAGGTACAGGACATGTTTGTAGGGTGTTTCACTTGTTTGGTAGTCTTGGGTGGCAGTGGCATTGACAGCTCAACCTTGGGAGTCATGGGTGAAATAAAAGGGCTGAAGAATTCTTTGTTGTGCAGCTATTTCCTTCTGGGCTTCCACAGCTTTATGTTGGCTCTTACAGTGCAAAGCTGACTTGCTAGTCATGATTACTCCATTCATCCTGGAACTTAATTATTCTAGTAATTTTCTTAGTCAAAAAGAAAAGACTGTTATTTCTTATGAGTCATAAGGTTTTGGTACTCTGCCATAATTTTTTTTTTCTGTATTAGTTAGTTTAACAGGTAAAGTGGTTTGTTTGTGTTTTGTTGGGTTTTTTTTGTCTTAACACATGAGCAAGGTAGGGGAAGAATAAATTAGCAGTATCCTTCTTCTGAGAGGCAGATGAATAAATTCAGTTTAGCAGGCTGCCTGTTGTACTGTTTTGAAATTCCAGGCTGGTTTTATTTCCTATTAGAAACACTGAAATTTTGTTTATCACTCTAAAGTCAAGTGGTTGAGAAAATTAATTACTTTGGAATACAGAACTTTAGAATATCTCAAGTTGGAAGCGACCCTTAAGGATCATTGCGTCCAACTCCCTGCTCCTCCCACAGCTGCCTACAACAAAATCATGTGACTAAGATGTCCAGATGCTCCTGTAGCACTCACAGGGTTCCTGGCCATTTCCCTGGGGAGCCTGTCCAGTGGCCAGCCACCCTCTCAGTGAAGAACCTTTTCCTGGTGTCCCATCTGAACTTCCCCTGATGATGTTTCATTTCCTCGTGTCCTGTCTCTGGTCAGCACAGAGAGGAGTTCAGCCCCTCCTCTTCCTCTGCCCCCCTTGGGGAGCCAGAATGAGAGTAATTCTGCTGATGAGAAACTGCAATACAACCAAGTGTTCTGTTTTTCTTGTGCAGCTACTGAGTGGACCCTAAAAAGCTTTATTATCTAAGGTACCATGGGAACAGCACCCATGGACTTCCACCCTTGGTATTTAAGTTACATTGCTTGATGTAACTCCTCAATTAAAATTGTCATCCTCTTGTTTCAATTCCTCCTAACTGCTATAGGTGTGCCTCTCTCTTGATCCTTTCCTCTCATTTTTCCACACAGCTTTAGTGCTGCCTCTGTTCTGTCCTTTTTACTTTGTGAACCAATTGAAAATGTGTAAATAGATTTTCAAATCACCTTTCTTAGAGACTAATATCTAAATAGAGAAAAAAGCAAGATGTATTTCTTTCTATTCTAGTTTAACTGGTCTTGCATACATTTTCCTAGCAATCATTTTATACTGCTTCCATAACTAGCTCCTCAAACTAAATAATAATAATAATTTTTATAAGGGGATTTTTTAAAAAACACACATACAAGGCACTGTTATTTTCTGTTACCGGTTTATTACTACTTCCCCTCAAACATTTCCTTCAGGCCAGTGCTTGCCTTGATTTTTTTTCCAGGCAGTTGTTGGTTGGCCTTTAATTATTGATCGACAGTCCTTAAGTTCTCAATGGATTATTAGTTTCTCTAGTAGATAAAATACAGTTGTTAGGGGGAAGTGGGATGTGGGCAGTGTGTTTCTGTATGTGCATGTAAATACATATTTGTGTGTAGATTATAGGAAAAGTCACCTGATTTTTTTTTAACAAATACAATAATATTTGCTTTCTTTTTCTTTTATAATTGTGGAAAGGGCCAAACATACTCTGGTGATGAACTTTGGGCTCTTTTCTACCCTGTTTTTGAAGGTCAGGAGCATATCCTTACCTGCAGGAAATGCCTGGATTATAAACAAAGCTAGATTTAGAAAGTTTTCTGTGAAGAAACAGACATCTGTTTCTAGTTCTCAGATATTCTTCACCTTGGAAAGACTGAGTCTGAAAGCATTGAAACTATCTGATGCTTCTTCCATACAAAGAAGTTATATATCAATATTTGAAAAATATTATGCAATTCTTGTTCTGATTATGCATTTACCTGGGAACAGCAACAAGTGTTGCAATAGCAGTTGTCAGAAGAGACAGATAAATTTTTACTGCAAAATGAAAAAACAAAAAAAAACCCAAAAAAAAACAACAAAAAAAAAACCAAACCCAACTATTAGACTGATTCTTATTCCTCGGGGAGGGTTTTTTATTGACTTGAAAATACTGAAGCAAAATAAGAGAGATATGAGTGAAGTCTGGTCCATGCAAGATTATCGAACTCCTTCTATTTCCTGAAGAGATACCTAGGATGCCAGATTTTTTTTTAGCCTTATTTCTTCAAAACCGTGAATCTTCAGCAAACCAAATGCCTTAAAGGGTGATAAGAAATTGCTGATATACAGAAAAAAAAAGTTTAACAAATGACTAGACCACCTGTTTATTTTGTTAGGTAGAATAACATCACAGAATAGTTTAGGTTGGAAAAGACCTTTAATATCATTGAGTCCAACCATTAATCGAACACTGCCAAGTCCACAACTAAACCATGTCCCCAAGTACCTCATCCACACATCTTTGCAAGCCCTCCAGGAATGGTGGCCCAACCACTTCCCTGGGGAATCTGTTCCAGTGCTTAAAAACCCATTTTGTGAAGAATTTTTCTCTAATGTCCAATGTATATGTCTGCTGGGACAACTTGAGGTCATTTCCTCTTGTCCTAAAACAAGAAGACAGAGCAATTCTGTGAGACTTGATTATTTTTAAAATAATTTGAAACACTACAAAGTATTACCAGAAGGTTTTTGACTATTCATTTGGCACTGGCAGTATTGTGAAATACTGACAGCAAATAATTTATTTTTTTTTTAATCAAGGAAGAACAAAAAATACTAATAGTGATAAGAAAAAGAGATGAAGAGCAGTTAGAATGAGTTTTATAAACTATTAACATTTAGTTAACATTCCATATTTACTGACTTGAATTGTTTCTTTTTGAGTGTGAAACCTGTCAGGAAGGCCTGGTGACCAACTGGGCACTTCTCGATAAGCATCACCAGTCATTCAGAGATGTCTGTCATTGTCCTTGTGCTTGTGGGGGAAGAGCTGCCACTGTGGTGCCTCTTGCTGTCCCTCACAGATGCCCCAGTGCCAGTCCTGGACACAGGGTTCCTTCTACCTGAGCAAACACAACCAAAATAATGATTGCTTTGGCAGATTAGGTACTTGTAATAAGGAAGTGATATAAAACTAACAGCTGGCTCAGTTGTGTTGTGTTTGTTTTAATTGCATCTAATAATTTTTTAATCATTACTGCTCAGTTGAGTTTTATTCAAATTCTGCCTTTTTAACAAACTAATCAAACTATAACTCCAAAAAAATTACCAACAGTGTCAGAATAAATGTTGTTTGAGTTTAATTATTATTTTACTCTGTGTATTTAACCAAACTTTGTTATAATATTAAAAACAAGACACCATTGCCTCTTTTTTTTTAATAACATGTGAGTTTCATAATTAAAATTGCAGAAGAATGCCCTCTAGTGTGGGTTCTTCTCATGTAATGAGAAAGATTAATGTACCTTCATTGTTTTCAGCATGTAAACTTTGGAGAAATTTGTGCTCAAGGCTTTCAATTTCTCTTTTACTCTTAAGGTTGATTTTTAAAAAAATTTATAGCATTTTAAGCACTACTTCCTAGATTATTTTCCGCACATAAAAATTGAAAAAAATGTGCATGCATATAATGTGGAATGCCCATATATTAGTTCAGGTTCTGAATCTGTCTTGTAAGATTACACACATAAATTTCCCTCTGAAATCCTTTAAAGCTAATCTTTTCATTGTTATTTTAGTGAGAAATCATGAATTTCAATCTGAAGTTCTCTTAGTTTGTTTAGATGACCGTAACCATTTCTGCACATTTCAGAATACCAATGATTGCAGAATATTGTAAACATGAAATGCATTGAGGACGCTGCCAATTTACAACATTTCTGCATTAAAAACCAATAAAATATTTGCAGTAGATCTGAAATCATCTAAAGTCACTTTACCTGTGAGGATTTATTTTTAAATTGCTCTTTTTTCTAAATCAGAATGCTGCATCTGCGATGTGCTTGGTCCTTAGTGGAACTGCTTTCCCCTCCTTACTTCCACATGGAGCACAGCAGCTGCTGAGAAGTTTTTGTTTGTTTTTAATTGAAACATTATGTGTAAGCAACAACTTGCAGAGTGATTGGAAGGGGAGGAAATATTGTCTGAGATACCATTAAAGAGTCTTGATTTCTTGCACTCAACCGTTGCTCCTAAAGTTTTATTTTGGCTCTTGGTACTGTACTCTCCTGTCATGCTTTGCCCCTTGGTTGCCATGGCAGTTGTCATTAATTTGGGCTTGGCAGTTGTTATTTATTTGGGCTTTACAGTCTAATTCTGATTAGTGCACAGAGACCTGCATTTAAAAGGCAACTAGACATCAACACATGCACTAGGGTGCTTGGTGTTTCCTGTGTGAAGAGAAAGATGTACACTGGAGAAAGCAGGGGTTATCCCAGGAAGGAGACTTTAGATTTTGGGCACCTTTTAAAGCAGTTAAATTTACAGGAGTTTAATTGCCCCTTTTATCTTCCACAACTTCTGCTTATTTAGAAAACCTGAAAACTTGGTTTTGTTCACCAAAGGGATGTTAGAATTAAGACTATTTCTCTCTTCTCGTTCTTAGTTATCTTTTCTCAAATCTTTTCTTTTTGTCCCTCACTTTTCCCCCTCTTCATTCTTTCCCACAATACAATCCTTTCCTGTAGTCCCACTAACATTTTGTTCCTGGCAGGATTTCTACAGTTTATAGATTAACATGTATTTGCAAATGCAGATCTTCATTAAGGTCTTTATCTTGTGCTAGATGGATATCAGTGTTGACTAACAGCAAAGAAGAAGCATTAAATATGGCATTCCGTGGAGAGCAGAGCACAGGTGAAAACAGTTTAGAGGATCTGACAAAAGCCATTATTGATGACATACAGAGATTACCCGGAAATGAAGTCTGTTGTGATTGTGGCTCACCAGGTATCTCCATTTGTTCATGTCATCAACTTCTTGTTGGGAGCAAAGTAATTTCTTCAAAGAAGTATTTGTAGAGTGCAAACTAATTTTCTAAGTGATGTTTCTCGGTCTTCAACCTGTTTTTAAAAGAACAAATATGACTTTCCTACATTAGTTCCATTTAATTCACTAAAATATTTTTGTGTGTTGTCTGTGCTTACTTCCAGCAGTTCAAGCCCCTCTGGAGTTTGAACTGTTCTTGTTGCACTGTGTCTAGATGCTTGTTGCACTTGAATGGAAGTTGCTTGGCATCACTGATCCTGTGCATGCTACTAAGTAGAAGTGAGTAATATTTAGACAATGATTGTGGAAAAATTGACCTGGCCAGGATCTTGCTCTGAGGCTTTATCTTGACATGAGACTACTGGAATTGCAGCATCGTTTTCAGAGGTGGAATGAGTAGTCTTGTGCAAAGAATGAGACCCAGAGTTGAAATCCTCTCAGATAATATCTTCAGAAGTACAGAGTTACAGGTCAGTTATGTGGCACTCAGAGCTTGAGAAGGGGCAGCTGGTCACAGTAGACTGAGCTGGTGTGGGACCTGTGGGAGCTGGCAGCTGCTGCAGCTTTCTCGTCAAAGGGACACTGCAAGAAGGTGATGCTCATTTGAAACTGAGTAGATTGTGTGTATCTTGCAGATGCTTGCTGATGCAGAACTGATCCAAATTTGAAATAGCTAGATAAAATTACAAACTGGGATATAATTATGTCAAATCCTGGAATTGGTTCTTTCAATTACTGCATTATGTAAAGCTATAGAAACTTCAGCTTACAGTTCTCATTCATCTTTTACTTTGTGGTAAAGTTTTAAGCTTCACCTCTGTACTCCAGCTTGCTGCTTTAAAACTCTTGGCTTAATGCTTCAGCAATTACTATTTAAAGTCAAGGAAGTGATTAATTTGTGCACAAAGTATGTCTGAAGCTTTTTCTTTTCCTTTAAAACTGGTCATGCTTCTTATGTAGCAATCGTAGTATAAAATCTATTCTAATATTACAATATTACAATCAGATCTCCTCTGTAACAGCATTTTTAAAGTTTTTTTTCCTGGACTAGCCAGCATACCTCTAATTTTCTACAACATGCTGCTGTTCTACATTCTGGAAAGCACAATGATTAATCTTTTATGATGGACTATTTAAAGTTTAAGAAGTAAATTTTAAAACTTCAGAGGCTGTCAAATTTAGGAGATCTGTTACTTTTAAAAACAGGAAGTAATTTGTACAGAAAACAAATATGAAATGTATTGAAATACATTCATTCAGTATGACTGAATAAGTCTAATTTCAATGCCTTTGGGTCTGTTCCTAAATCTGAAAAACTGCATTCCATTGGTAGCAATTTGTGGTTAAATTTGCACTAGAGTTTGGAGAAAAGTATGTAATGTTCTTAGTTTATTTTCATTCTTTGAAACATTAAATAAGGAATCATTTCAGAACACATCTCTTACCACCACTGCAAACCTTTTCTTGGACATTGATTAAGTGCTTTGTTTTTCATTTGTGCAGATCCAACATGGCTTTCAACTAATTTGGGCATTTTAACCTGCATTGAGTGTTCTGGAATACACAGAGAAATGGGTGTCCATATTTCTCGAATCCAGTCTTTGGAATTAGACAAATTAGGAACGTCTGAACTCTTGGTAAGTTTCTTTATTTTTTAGTGGGTTTTTTTAGTCAAATATTGATATATATGTAGGAAGCACCAAAATGTACAAGTTGCCATTAATCTTTTTCAGGGAATATGTTTTTGCAGAATTTTTTCTTCATATTTCTGTAGATATTTTACAGGTGCATGGTTATATATTATTATATATTATTGGTGCTCTTGTTACTTCTCATTTCATGTCCTGAGGTATTGCAGAGTGAGTATTGATACCCATTCTAATTATTGCCATCAGAATTTTGCTCTCAGTAGCTGATCTTGACCCAAAATCATGGCAGTCTAAAAGCTCCTGGGATTTAAGACGTGAAGCTAATTTGACTTGGCAAGGGAGAATGACTGTTGCTAATTCTGAAAGAAAAATATTGGAGGAATCTTAATTTGATGGATGAAATCATGTAATATTGAAGTTATGAAAGGAATATGATGTGTGAATACCAAAAAAAAAGAAAAAAAAATAAACAAGTGAAAAAGAAACAGTTGCAGTAGTTTTATCTCCCTAGCTGTGTTTGGCCTGAAAGAAGACACTTGTTACAGAAATTTTGTGAAGGAAAAATTGAGAGAAGATGTAAGGCTGATTTGGATTTGGGTATAGGTTCAACTTTACCACTTTCTCTCTTCATAAAATATTGAGGTTTTTTGCAAAGTTACGAGTAATCTAAATCAAATTTTAGTAAGTGTGATCTTCAGTAGGACTGAGCTTCTTTCCCAAAGCAGCTTCCTGATCAGTGTACCAGAACCACTTCACTGTTCATGCTGCTGGTTCCTCATTCTGGTTTTGTGTTGGAGGCAGATTGTCTTGAAATGCAAATAATTTTGTGACTGTGAAGTCTATTGTACAAGTTCTGGAATAATAGAAACATTTTCTTTCTTTTTAATTGCTCTGTATCTGCATGTAATCATTGGGCTTTAATTTTTCAGTCCTGTGTTTTCCATGTTTTATAAATAGTGTGGAAAATGCAGATTGTTAGGTTGCTGTTAGACCCCAAAAGTCCTCACCTTATTTATTCTTTTTCTTATCTCAGCTGGCCAAGAATGTAGGAAATACTAGTTTTAATGATATTATGGAAGGGAATTTACCTAGTCCTTCACCTAAACCCAGTCCATCAAGTGATATGTAAGTACTGAATCTTTAAACTCTCTAAGTTTTCTGTGGAATGTATCTTAATGTAAATTGTCTTAAACATTAACCAAGCCAGGGGAAGGCATGGATGGTTGGACTAGAGGTTTTTATTCCCACAGTGGAGCTTCTTAGAAGTTCAGTCTCCAGTCATGCAGTCACATTTTACTACCTCAGCTTCCCTGTGTATAAAATTCTTAGTTTGGGTTTCTTGAATGGTTTTGATTTTTGTAGTAAACCCTCAGATGATAAACACAGTGGAGTAAATGACACTAGCTCTGCTTTTTCTTTGGTCTTAGTCCCCACAATCAGAGTAATTTTTGTATATAACAAGAAGACAGGATAAAACTGGCAAAATTCCATATTTGGGGCTTGTTTGCAAGCAAGATATGCAGTGTAACAATAAATAACACACTTTTTATCAGATAGTTTTCTTCTTCCCTTCTCAGCTTCCAAGTTAGACAAGGTGATTTTAAATTATAATCATTGACCCATTTTTCTAAAAATTTCTAAAGCAAGCTCTATTTTCACACCCCACAGGACTGCACGTAAAGAATTTATCACTGCTAAATATGTAGATCATAAGTTCTCCAGAAAGACTTGTGCATCTGCAGCAGCTAAACTGAGTGAATTACTTGAGGCTGTCAAATCCAGGGATTTACTTGCACTAATTCAAGTCTATGCAGAGGGGGTAGAGCTAATGGAGCCACTGCTGGAGCCTGGACAGGTAAGCTGATCAGGTAAACAATTACTATTTTAAATCATGTGCATTTGTAAAGTGCCCAGCAGCTGGGGCTGCTACTTTAGATGGTAAAACAAAAGAAATGACAGTGAAAATGATGGGATTTTTCTTCCTTTCCTTAATGTTGCATCCTTGTGGGGAGGGAAAAGAGCACATTATTTTTCATCATCAATTCATCTAAAGGAGTGTGAAATGCAAAAGTCATATCATACTCTTTCTTGGTGCCTCTATAGTGTGTTGAAAAGCACCTGTTCTGCAGTGTGTCTCTTTTAGAAAAGTCCCAAAGAACAGACTTCATAGCCCAGGGTCACCTGGTACTACATACAGTACCATGCCTGCTTTTAAAATAGTGGCTGAAGGAACACATTACTGAATGTCTGCAAGTCTCTGTTTACTGTAGACAAGGAAAGAATAAATCTCATTACTTCAGAGCTTCTGATGAGACATTTACAGAAGTACAGTTTCTTTCATCCTGGAAGATTCTTTTGTGTTGTGTGTATATCAAGTCATGAGTACTTGATCTTTCTTCTGAAATCAGTAACAGTTTTTGAAAAAATTAGTCCAGGTTCACCTTAATTAGCCATGGACAAATGTAAATTATGAGCAAAGTAACCTTTTTTTTTGATAATAGTTAATTGATGCCAATTAACCACTTGCTCAGCAACGTTTTATCCCAACCTGGAGACATATCAGAGAACGTTTTCAACAAGTTGTGTGAAAATAGCTACATTGGCAAAGGACTCAGTGCCTGTCTGTGTTCAGTTTAAAGAATAAGTTCAGTATAGTCTCAGCACCTGAGCTATCACAGAGTGCTTATCATGGAAACACATTACAAATTCTCTGACTGCAAGGTCAGCTTTCTGTATTTGTCATCCACAGCAGTTTCCACAGAATTAGCTCCTCAGTTTTCCCAGCTATTACAGGCTGTGATAGCTAGAAAGGCGTGAGCACCAATTGAAATGTGGTTTGCAGTTAGGATATTTATAGCTGCATTCTCCTCTTTACTATCAGTGTAAATTCTCTGATATTTAATAAAATAGTATTTTTAAATTAGGACTTTAATTCTGAGTATATATACTGTAATATGCTTTTTTAATTGTCCTTTTGATCAATAGGAGTTAATGAAATCTAAATTTAGATTAACGTCTAGTGCAACTTTTAAATTGAAATAAACAGCATTTCTGTTTCTATTTCAATGCATTAATTCATATGATATGTATAGAAAATAAAGTGTGATTCAATTCAAGTTAGACAAGGAGAAACCTTGTTTATGGGGAAATGCCCCATGCACCAACTTTATGCTGGGAACCACCCAGTTCTGCCTAAAGAGACCTGGGGGTCCTGATGGACACCAAGGTGAACCTGGGCCAGCAGGGTGCCCTTGTGGCAGAGGTGACAGTGGCATTCCAGGCAGTGGGGACACATTGCCAGCATGTGAAGGACAGTGATCCTTCCCTCCACGCAGCACTGGTGAGGCCACAGCTGCAGTGCTGTGCCCAGGTCTGGGCTCCCCACAACAAGAGTGACTTGGACATGCTGGAGAGGATGCAGTGAAGGGCCACAAACATGTCTGGGAGTCTGGAGCATCTGGAAAGGCTCTGAGATCTGGGACTGTTCAGGGGCATCTCATCATTGTATGGAAATCCCTGCAGGGAGGGTGGAAAGAAGATGGAGCCCAGTGGTGCCCAGTGATGGGCCCAGAGGCAATGGCACAGACTGGAGCACAAGAGGTGCCCTCTGAACATCAGGAAACCTTTTTGTACTGTGAGAAGGACCAAACACTGGCACAGGCTGCCCAAGGATATGGAGTCTCTGTGCTTGGAGATATTCCAAAGCCATCTGGACATGGTCCTGGGCAACTGGTCCTCAGTGGCCCTGCTTGGGCAGAGAGATGCTTGGTCTACATGACCTTCACAGGTTCTTTCCAACTTCAACTGTTCTGCAAATCTGTAAGAGTTTTAAAGTATGTGGGAATGAGATTTTTGTAATGCTGTTTTTGTATGAAATAATGCTGTGACTTTGCTTGGTGCTCACCAGGCCGTTGTAAAGCAGCAAGTACTGCAAACTTACTTAGTATTCCTTGACAGGATCCCTTTCAGTTACTGGTAGCTAAAATGGTTAAAGGCTCCTCAGGGCTGTTCCATCCAGCTGAGAAAAGTGAAAATTTGATTTAGGAAAGCTGAGATGTCAGGAAGTGTAATGCCATTTTCCTTTGAAGCACATGGTGTTTTTTAGAGATAAAAAAAGGCAATAATAGTTTTCATCATAATTTCCCAATATTTTTCATTTGAAAGACTTGTAAAGAGTGAATGTGCTGTATCTCATAGGTCTGATATACAAGTTCTGCAGAAATAAGACAGAAATCTAACTTCTGTTTACATGTGTTTAGGAGCCAGGTGAAACAGCACTTCATTTAGCAGTCCGGACTGCTGACCAAACCTCTCTCCATCTGGTTGACTTCCTTGTACAAAACTGGTATGGATTGCTGACTTTTCATTCGATTGTACATGACAGTTATGGATGTTTGAGTTATCCTGGCAGTGCTTTGGACAGTGTTTGCTCATCACTTATTATCTTTCTCCTTAGATATGTTTCAAAAGAGAATAGTTTAGTACTTTTGAGTTGACCATTGTGCTCCTGATCAGTAGAGAGAGGGAAAGATGTGTAAATCAAAAACATTGAAAGCAGTTAGATAAAAAATAGGATGAAAGGGAAAAGTCTGTAGTGCACGAGAGAACATTGATTTAGAGCACATGATGACATGAAGCCATGCAAACAAATAGTTCAGGTACGGGAGGGATGGCAGGTAAATGTTTCAAATACAGGACACGTGCAAAGGAATTGTAAGAGTAGAAAGCAAGGCTCTTTCTCAGAAAATTATGAACAGATGCTAGATTGACTTTGAAAAATATGTTCCAATAGTTCATAAACTGTATTAAAGCTATTGAGAGCATCAACTTCATTAGTAATTTTCAATATCTAGTTTATTGGCTGAGTTGTTCTTTGTTGTCAAGAGATGTGTTCATAGAAGTAAAAAACCTTAATGACAAATCTGAGTGCTGATTATAGGAGAGTGTTATTAAAGTAACAAATGAAAAATAACATTCCAATATTTTCAAGCTGTTTGAGATCATAATTTGAAAAATGTTTTAGAAGCCCAAATTACTATTTTTGGTATTATTAAAGGATTTTTTTTTTATGGATGATTATTTAGAATGATTTTTTTTTTTTTGTTATTAAGCTTCATAACTTCTTCAGACAGCTGTAATCTTTTGTGTGTTTCTGTCTGCTGTGTGGTTTTTTGTGGCAGTCTCAAATTTAGGAGCATCTTTATTACCCTGTGGGCTCTTGCTGTCCAATATGGGTAACACTGGGAAAAGCTGTCATCTCCTGAGCTTTGCTCTTCTGGTGTTTGAAAATATTTTATTGTTCCTAAAATGTCAGTAACAGTTTTTGAAAAACCTGGGTTTAGAAGTTGAAAACTGAAGGAAGTACAGTTTTCAAAAACCCCTGTGATCCCCTTTGCTCATCTGGTTTTTCCCTAACTCGATGTGTTGTCCTTACATTCCTTCTTACAACTCTTCTGTTCATTCTCACAACTGTCCTCTTGATAGTTCCTTGACTGCATGGGATTTATTAACCTATTTTAACTGCATCAGAATTATGCAGATATTTCTATTGGGCGAATTTAGCATGTTTGAAAAAAGAATTACAGTGAAGTGGCAACTGACATGACCTTAGAGAGGTCTAAGTTTGTCTCTCTGAGTTTCACATGTTCAGTTTTTTGAATGAACATCTGTAGATTTTCAGTCCTTTTCAATCACAGCTCAGGTATTTCCAGTGTCCTTGGAAGAATTCTGAGTAGTCTTTGAAAGTTATGTTTGATTTAAATATTTTTTTTTCCTACTTCATATTTGTCCAGTAAAGTTTTTATTTATATGGATGCTAGATCTGAAATTAATAGCACAGCTTCTATACTCTTTTTGATTGTTTGTTTTTTTGGGTTTTTTTTTTTTTTTTAGTGGAAACCTGGACAAACAAACAGCATTGGGTAATACAGTTCTACACTACTGCAGTATATATAATAAGCCTGAGTGTTTGAAATTGCTTTTGAGGGGGAAGCCAACTATTGATGTAGGTAAGTTTATTATTTAAAACCAGGAAATACAGATTTCCTATAATTTCTTCCCATTATTTTAGCCACTTTTGTTTATTTCTCTGTGGTAAGTAACCTTCTAAAATAAAACTGTGGTGAAAGATGAAGACCTTGTCAACAGCAAGCAAACATTCAGTTAAGAAATTGAATTCTTAGAAGATAATAGTGACAAAAATTTCTAATATGAAATACTAATGGCAAACTCTGAGCAGAGTTCAGAGTTCTGTTTCTGGCCCATTTTAAACTGCCTGGGATTTAGGTTCATTGTTTATGCTAGAACTTGTATTTTATAATGCTTCAAATGTTTAATTCCACTCTTAGGTACGTGGGCTTTATGTACACAGCACTTAATTCTTCTGTTGTTATCAATGGCATCTGATGCTGTGGTTTCACCCAGCACACCCCAGCCAACACTGCCACTGATTAGGGAGGGGAGACCATCCAGAGAACAAGACTAACTGTGAGCAAACAGAGATTCTATTTTCAATTAGACTTTTGGTATTATGACAAACGAACTGATAGGTGTAGCACTTGCTGTACCTGTGTCTCACACAGGTAGGTGCAAAGAGAGGCTGGAAGGCAGCTGAGAAAGCTGATCCCATTTTTCCTGAGTTAGGAAGGTACCCCGTGAATCCAGCTTGATAGGCCCAGGAGTTAAATGTGATCAGCATGTCTGTGAAACATTTACATTCAGTCAGTTTGTGGTATAGGAGAGAAGTTTTTTTTAAAAGCTGATGCAAACTGGATTTTATTTCTCCCCTTTTCTTTATCACCATTACTTTCCTCCACTGCCTGGTAAAGAACTGTTGTATAAACTGAAGTTCATAGTTTAGTGGCAGAAGTCACTGATTTCCTTTGCCTTTTTCTAGGCCTTAGAATATGTTGCAATATTATCACAAGTCAGATAATTTAATGTGACCATTTTCGGCAGTTACAATGGGAAACCTTTCTGGACAAGTTCAAGTCCTTCATTGGTCCTTCCATTGAACTTTCTCCTAAGTAGATTCCAGAGGAGTGTTCCCACCTTTTTTGGTGGGAAAGAGAGTGCTGTGCTCTTTAAGTTGTTTGGTTTTTTTTTAGTGTGATCTCACATAGACTTTGAAATATGAAGTGTATACTTAAGAGTTGAAAGTTTGGAATTTATGTAGTCCTTAAGCTATCTGGGTGTTAATTTCACATTAGAAGTACTATGTTTTCATTCCTTTTCATATTGAACCATCTCTGATAGATTGTTCCATAAGTAAATCCTCCTTTTAGGGATCTGAATTCTTTCAAAGTCACAGGCCTTTCTAGAGGACTGCTTTGTAAATTCTAGGATTCCTAGCTGGTGTTCTCTGTGCAATACTTCACACTGACATTATAGATCTCAGTTTGATCATTTTCAGTTCCTGATCACAGAAATGCTTTACAATCTGGATGTGCTGTGGAGCATTCTCTGTTCCAGGTCCATGGCATTTACTGATGTACTGTGAGAGTACATTTTACCTAGGGTTTATCCACATCAGATGTGGGAGTTGTTTTTGTTTACTGAGACTTGCTACTGAGCATCTGGGAAGGATTCCATTACATGCTGTGCCTGAGGACCTCCCAGCAGCTTCAGAAATCACCTTCTTTCTTACCAGGTGTTATTTTAAATTGTAAACCATTTTATAGCTTTGGTAAAGACAAAGCTAGAAAGTTTTAAATTTCTTCTTGCTCAAATGTCTTCAAATTGAGGCTTCAAGCCTCTACATATTAATCAAAGTAAAATCTGCTTGGATTAACAGTTACTTGTATTTTTTTTTAAATCTTAGAATTAATTTTCTTTTTTGAGCTATTTTACCCTGCCTGCTTGCTTCTCCTGCTTATTCAGTAAGAATTTTATTGGCAAAGGCACTGAGTGAAGAATGAGATGACTACATTTCTTTGCATTCTGTGCTAGGATGGTTAGGAGGGATTTGGGAACTGTTGCAGCAGATGCTACTATTCAGAAAGAACCTGATGATACATGAAATGCATGAGGATTTAGAGTGGAATCTTAAAGAGCTGCAGCTGCTATAGAGGAAACAGACATTTTTGATCACTTTTAGAAGTTATTGTGCTACAAGTAGTGAAATTCAATAAATTTTCTTGACACATCTCAAAGAATTGCTCTTTTTTGTATTGTTAATTTTGTAGTAAACCAAGCTGGAGAGACGGCTCTGGACACAGCAAAAAGAGTGAAGGCTGTGCAGTGTGAGGAACTGGTAAGAGCTGAGCCTGGGGGCAAAGGCAAGGGGGAAGGTTTGCTGCTTTAAAAAATGTGATTTACTTAATATATCATTACCACTGTGTCTCACACATGGTATTGCTGCCAGCTGGCTGTGTGTTGATCTGAAGGCCCTACCACAGGTGACTATTTTCTTACCTAAAACAGAAGAGTAATTTTCTTTGTAACAGTTTAAGAAAAAGATCTTTCTTCTAGTGGCAGTACTTGTTATTTTAACCAGTGTATTTGAAGACCTTAAGTACCAGAGGGTCAGATGTGTCAATAAATGCACAAGGAGATTTGGGCTTTATGACCTCAAAATTCTATTTTTTCTTTTTCCTAATTGTGATGATCTGAGGATATCTACTTTTGCTCTGCAGCTGATAATTTTCATGCCTTTCTTGTGACAATTGAAAGGTCTTGTCATGAATTAATTATTGAATAATCAAAAGACCTTGTCCTTCACAAATCAAAGAAGTGTTCCATGTTTCTGGGGATGCAAGTCAGCATTTTGGTGTGGTTGATAAGGTGGGACTCACTTCTCAGTTAATGCCATGTCTGCTGTGTAAGTAGGTGCTGTTTCCAGTGGTTTGACTATTTTGTCAGCTGGATCAAGCAGACCACCTGTGCAGCACACAGTTGGGATGGATTGCTTTTTTCTTTATAGTATTCCTTTTAAAAAGTTACATCTGTCATTAATGTGGACCAACTGGCTGTGTTACAGAACAAACAGTCAAGTGGATTTTATCAGTGAGTTTATCTAGCAGTTAATCATTTGGTTATAGTGATCCAAATTCCATGAATACCTCACTGATTATTTCACTTAACTCTCATAGAGCATTTATGCCTTTCCTCTTTATTTCTTTTTTTTTCTAATTTTGAAGAGGAAAATTATTTCTGCGTTTTTTTCCAAAAGCAGCAATGAATTAAAAATGAAAAAGAAACATGAATGAGCACACTGTTTGCCATGGGCAGTAAAAAAAAAATACAAGATAAGTAACTAGGTGTTTGCATTATGATAGCTGTACTAAACTCATTTCTGTTGCATAACTGGAGTCTTAACTGTGTAATTAAATTCAGTTTCAGCTCAGGTGGGTTCATGAATACTTACATAACTGATTGGAAATACTATCTTTATTCCAAATTTTATTTCAGGAAGAGGGTTGAAGGCACTCCTGAATCAACTACTATCAAGTAGACTACATTTTAAAGGATGTGAAGGACTAAGTAAAGATGGAAAATCTAGGCATTGAAAAGGAGAATTTATGTCCTCAGAATAACCATTAACTGCTCTATTAGGTTTTTTGCTGATCATGAGGTAGTTTTTTCTAAAGAATGTGAAATACATTATTTAGGCTGGCAAAGTCAAGGAATTTTGTGCTTAAGACATATTGCCCTCATCCAGGGAGAGAGAGGTAAAATATCCAAGTAAAGAGTAAATATTTTTTCATTTGATTTGAGTAAAAGGATTGTGATTTTGATGGGGCGGCAGCTCTATGTTCCAAAATTTATAAATAGGTTTTGCCTTTCCTATTTGGAAGGGAGGGCTCCAGATAAATTCTGCTTCTGTGCATATACCTTCTCTTCTTGTCATCTTTTCAAATGTTTTTCAAACATGGTGCCTTCTGCCCATTTTGAGAAAATCTTTCCTATTTGTCTTTTAGCTGTTTTTCTATACCAAAAACAAATGAGGGATGTTTGTGTGATCACCCTGAAATGATTTTACACTTCTAAGTATTCCAGTTTATTTCTTGCCATTACAAAACTAACTTAGTTAACACCAAAAGAGCAGCAAGTACTTTAGCAAGACTTTTTGTTTCTTTCAGCTTTCTCAAGCCAAGGCAGGAAAGCTAAACCCACATGTGCATGTGGAGTATGAATGGAATCTTCGGCAGGAAGAAATTGATGAGAGTGACGATGACTTGGACGATAAGGTGGGTGTGAATTACTGATACAGCCTTGCACAAAAACTGCTTTCAACATCTCTGCTCCCTGGAAATAAGCAGTAATTAGAGACCCACTTCAGCCTTTCTTTTCTTACAGATATATTGGGGGGGATAAAACCTAATTCTGAGGTCTGTGTTAAAGACTGCCTAAGTGCCTTTGGAATATATTTTGTCAACCTAGTTATTATGGGCTGTTTCAGAAGTTTGACTTTGACAAGACATACAGTATAATATAAGTCAGCAAATCTGGAATACTTTGTTGCTTTATCCTCTTCAGAATTCTAGGCTGTTAAATTTTAGCTGCAGGAAATCCAAAGCTTACATACTTATTTTTTTCCCATAAATTAATTAAAAATCTAGTTATTGAATAAATAACTCTATTTTTCACAAACCCTGCTGTGCTATTTGTTCCTGGGTTTTTTTAAAGAAGTAATAGGAAGGCAAAACTTGAGGGCATAGAATAATTGCCATCCTAGAGCATGTGAAAAATTAGCCTCAGTGTCCTACTTTAGCAAGTCAGTTAATTACTGTGTGCTCTATTTCTGCAATAAATGCGAATACACCTCCCCTATTTTATATGAGTGCCGCAGAAAGAAGTGTGGACAACTTCTCATTTTCTGTGACACTTGGGACTGAAAAATTCAGAAACCAAAGTAATTTGCATGTCCTCAAGGACAGTAGAGAACAAAATAATCATCTGTGTGAGGAGCCTCTGGAGGATGAGGGATGCTGTGCTGGAGATAATAACCTGAACCAGAGCTGCAGGGAAACAGATCGTGCTCCATATGCACCCATTAACATACAGCAGGCAAAAATTAATGTGTAAAATTTCTTCAAAGAGCAATTAGATGTGTTTAAAAAGAGCTGTATCATGGATTATATTGCTAGTTCAGGGACCAAATAAATCTGATCTATCAAAAGTGTTTGTTCATTTTTACTAGGCATAAGTGAGGATACTTGAGGATAATTGTCTAGTCTGAGTAATGTGCTATATTCCCTGAAAATTACTCTTAAATTCTAAAACTTGCCAGGCTTTTATTGGCATTTTATTTAGTATATTATTAGTGTGTATTTCCTGCCTTACTATTAAATCTAATTTTGTGTTCTTGATGATTTGTTGATGGTACACTCTTAATTTTCATTTAGAAGAGAGGACCTTTCAGGTTGAATTGCTGAAAAAGGGAGGAATGGGGGTTTATTTGTCAAACAAAGAAAAAAACTAGGCTCATGTTCACTAAATTATGTTCTGGTATGCTATTTTCCAAACATACTGACTATAATTAGTGTTTAGATAGTTGTATCATATATTTGTTTTTCTATTCACAGCCTAGTCCTATAAAAAAGGAAAGATCTCCAAGACCCCAAAGCTTTTGTCACTCCTCAAGCCTTTCTCCCCAAGACAAACTGACTCACCCTTCATTTAGCACTCCCAGAGACAAGCAAAGACTCTCCTACGGAGCCTTTACCAACCAGATCTTTGCTTCTGCAAGCACAGACTCACCCACCTCTCCAACGTCTGATGCTCCTCCTCTTCCTCCTAGAAATGCTGGCAAAGGTAAGTCTCTCTCCAAACCACACTTGCAAGCAGTGACTTTAACACTGTTGCCCTTCCTTTAACCATGGACATTGTAATGTTTCAAGATACAGCATGTTCTTATTGATGCAGTAGTGTGGTACAGTGCATGTTCTAAACTTAAAAGACCAGGGGGACACTTTGTAATAGATTCATTCATAACCCTGAACATGAATGGGTGAGGAATAAATTAATACTCTGCTAAATTAAAGTCACTTAATTTTATGAGACTTACACCTGCAGTGGATTGTGATGGTTTGACCTAGATATCTCTAATCTTCAAGTTTGGAGGATATTTTTATGGATCAAAACTTTCTGCTGTATTATAATTTGTGCAGATCTACTTTTTAGGACAAAGAAACTTTTCATTCCTTTTTACATGTTTAATTTAGAAATTGATAAATTATGTTTTTATAGTAGACTTGGTAGAGAAATCTTTAGTTGTGATGAGGGTTACAATACATTTTAGCATTTCAGCAGTTATGCTGATGCTCCCTTTTGTTAGCACTATTTCATTTCTCACCTGGTAATTGATTTTGTTTAGGAAAAATGCAGAGGTGCTCTCACCATTCTGTGAAAGAGTAAAAGAGACAGTGTTGGCATCTTGGTTCAGATGCTGTGCTTAAGCACAACTGTTCCATCAGTCTTTGTCATGTACTGGCAACTTCCAAATGGATCCCTTGGCTCTCTCTCTTTTTTTCAAACAAACAGGTTTGTTTCCCATTATGAGGCAAAGCGATTTTGCCAGGGTTTACATTTTTCACATGAGATTTTGTAATCCATGTTTCCCTGGGGACTCAGTTGTATTCCTTGTAACTTCACTGTGTCAACCTGATTGTTGGCATTATGGGATTCTACTTTTTCTTTCCACTCTCCCATCCCTTGTACATGCTGTGGATTGCTCATTGCAAACGCAATGTACTGGCTTAGTTGTTCCTTCATGACCTAGGATAACTTCCTTTTTTGTCATAAAGTTGCAAGACTTGGAAATTAATCACACATACCATTTCCTGAAGAAGGTTAATGAGGTTGTGTCTGGTATCTGTACACAGTGCTTAGTATGTTGTCAGCTTTCAACACATTTTAATGAACTTTATTTCTTTGTCAGTATATAGTGGAGCTCTCATACAGACTTACCTAGAAAATTGTCTTTTTCTCCTGGAAAGGGGATATTTATGTTTATATTTAATTCTAAATATGTATTTTGGTTTCTGAAATGTTAGGCATTTTCCTAGCTGTTCCTAAACAAGGACCAACACAACATCTCACCAAAGCTACTTGGGAAGAATTGAGGTATTGAGCTTTCATGTGTTTTCATGTCAGAGGTTCTGCAAAGAAATCCTTAATTATATCACAATGAAATAAAATTATAATATCACAAAATTACCTTCTAATATAACATTAACTGCTTCATCGGAGTGGAAAATGTCAGATTCACTGGGTAAGTCAGAGAGGTTGAATGGAACTGCTGTTATGTTAAAGTCACTGTGCTTCTCTGCTTCAAACATGCTGAAATTCTACAGTTTGTTAGTGGTGCTGGAGTGGAGTTTTGGTTGATATCCACTCAACAATACTGTGAAATTAGAAACTTCTGTGGTATACATACCTGTGTTAAAAGTTGGGGGGAAAAGTGACAAATGCATAGGACAGTTTCAGTGTGGAAACGTTGCTGTAGATGCATCATTTTGAGATGCACTTATGGTTCTTTTAAACTGTGCTGGTCCTTGTTATCCCCCCTCTTCCAGTTCTCAGATTATGTAAAAGAAATGAAGCAGAGATTCTCCACTCCCATAAGACACTATTGATACATCTGAGTTTTGATACAGTCAATTTTCTTTGTGTAGGAAAACATAAACCTGTAGAATTTTTCTCCTCTTTTGGATGAGAAGTAATAGAGTGTATTCCTTACATTGAAGTTTACACAACCTTACTTGTCAGATGTGTTTTTTGTTTAGAAAGTTCATTTTAATATCATGTGTTTAAGATTATATGAAAACAGTGTTACTTTTTTCACTAAGCTCCCTAAACAGCAAAAGTAACAAAAGCACTGAATCTGTATTTAAATTTAAGCTTATCTTCTGTCAGAAAACAATCTGATCTTTGTCCCTCTGCTGCTGTGAGGCCCTGGCAGATAGCATGGGCCCCTGCTAGGACATGGAGTCTGCAGGGAATGGATAGCAGGTGGATCTGCATTTTAGAAGGAGGCAGACAATTTTTAAGATTCATAAGTTTTCATCCTTTGGGACATGCAGATGAAACTGTCTTTCCAAAACTTGTTTTGTTTTTAAGAAAACCCCTTCATTGTAGCCCTCTCTTTCATTGCCCAGTGAAGTTCTGAGTAGCAAAGTTCTGTGTTGTTCCTGAGGGGCCACAGTGATCAGAAAGCTATCCACTGAACTTGTACTGGGAGAGAAGGGAAGTTTAAAGTGATTTATGTAAGGCACATCGCTCTTGCTCATGGTTTTCAGTGGACATGCTGGCTAAAAATAATTTTACAGGTACAGTAGTTGGAGGAGGGGATATGGGGAAGTTTTAAATTTCTCCACACGTTATTATAATTCATGTCCAGATTTTTCATTTGATAACTTTTCAAAATATTCCTAAAAATTCTGGAACCTTCATGTATTTTTCTCCACACTGTCTCCTTTGTGGATACATCTTACTTGCTGTTATCTCTGCTATGGATTTAAGTAATCCTCACAGAATGAAAAGTACTGAAGGAGTGCAGTGGCTGCCTGAGCCACTGAGCCAACCACTCTGCACCTTTTTCAATAGTTTATCTAAGCTTATTTAGGGTCAGCTTATTTCTGTTCTCAGTCAAATCTTTAGCCTAATATTCTCAAAATCATCTTTTTTATTGCTCTTTTCAACTTATGCCTGCATTATAGCTCCAGACATCTAGCAGGTCTTCTGCCTATTGTTTTACAAAAAGCTTAAAAAAAAAACCAACAACCAATATTTAAGTAATTCCATTACTTGCCTCAGTAGCTAAATAAAATTTTGCACAACATTCATTGCCAATCCAGTGTAGGAGTAATATTGCTAACTAGCTTTGAAGGAGTGTTAGGCAGTCTAATCCAGGTTTCCTTGACTTCAGCTCAAAGCTAATTGATTTTAGTGGTTCTGCCTGTTTATCCCAGATGAGCATGGAGGTCAGGGATAAATTCTGTATCATGAAGTTAATTTGGGTCTTCAGCACCTACAAGGCTGCATAGTTTGCACTGTCTCAGCTCTGACATGAGGTACCTAAAGTCAAAGGCACTTCCTTTGTGGTTCCAGTCCTCTGCTACTGCAGACACAGTCACATCATCTGCTCCTTCACTAGATCAGACTCTATTTCTAACCAAATTAGTCTGTTTGAATTTACTAGTAACTTCCAGAAGTTGTCTGACTGCCTTGTACACAAGATTAGAAATCTTGTTGGGTTCACTAAGTTACTTTGTGAGTGTACCAACATTGCCCTTTGGCTTTGGTGGTGTTTCTGTGGCTGGTGGCCATGTCAAGGTCCTGCCTGGATGGAAATCGTACAGGTCTACAAGTCTGGGGTGTTACACTAAACAAACCAAGGGTATTTTACCTTATCTGACTGAAGAATATTTTCATTCTCCTGGGGTTCACGTTATCCTTTCATCACACTAACTTTCTCTGTACCTTTGCTGTTTAAATCAGATTTCTGAAATACAACTGGCTGGAAGTGTCAGGACAGCAGTAAAATTTACTGTTTCTGCTGGAAATGCCACATCAAAGAATCCTTTGGTCCTAGGGTTTTGTTTTTTTCCTGATTGTATCATACTGTGGCATGGCAGGCATTACACAGTCCCTGCTCATTTGCAACTGAAGTTCTTAATTTATAGCACAAATGTAGTTATTCTCATTTCCATTACCTCAGCCTTTGAGGTCATCCTGTTTCTTCTGAATGCTTGCAGGATTCTATACTTCTCTTGCTTATACTTGGAGACTTTTTTTTTTTAAATATTCTTATAAATGTGTTGCACATTGTGATTAAATAATGCTACTTATTCCACTAAGACTTTGTATTTTTTAATACCATAATAGGACTAGCTAGGGACTGCTGGTTTCATGGGCTCTTCTATTTCTGAATCAACCCAAAACAAAATTCTTTAGTATAATTTTTATCTTTTCTTTTCAAACGGAACCTTTTTTTAAGCGTTAATTATTTAATTTGCTTCAAATACTAATCTTGAATCAATGTATATTCTTAGCTTTCTTATTCAGAGTGATCATGATCATTTTGTCTTTAATTATGCTCTTATTTTCAGTGCTGAAAATATATTATACTGGGTAAGACAAACTGAAAAGGCTTTTAGTAATATCTATGCAATAAGTAACTCATGAGAAATTTAAAAATAAGGATAACAACACTTGTTAATGAAAACACTGTTTTTAATATAAGCTACTTTCCTTTGCAGTGTCCATTCTACCTTTAGGAGAATTCTGTGTTTTCCCCCTATGTTGCATTAAGTGGTAAAAAAAATAGTTACACATGTGAAGTTTTTACACTGTAAACCCAGCATTTCTTGATTGAGTGGCAGCAGCTTTGCATGGTTTCACAAGTACTCAAGTGGATTGTTATTACACTAACTGCACAAACCCTAAAGGGCAAAGTACTACTAATTGCACATCTTATCCAGTTATTTACCTTAGTACAATAATTTTGAGATTATTTGATCTATTTACACATAAAAGCCTGATCTTTATAGTACGAAAAAGAGATAAAACACGACAACAGAGTACTGTAAGCATTTGCTTCCCAGGAACTGAGAAAAAGAAGCCTGACAAAAGGAAAAACTTCTGGGTCAAGTTTTTTGGGGTTTTCTTTTTGGTTTTTGGTTTTTGCTTGTGTTAGGAAAAATGTCCTTTACAAAATGTGAACTGAACTATGTGAGAAATCACAATTAAGACATCTATTGGAGAGGAAATGACTGGCTCAATTGCTGCCTGGTTAAAATCAAAAAAATAGCTTAGATCTAGTAACTGCTCTGATTATTGCTTAAAGATGCCTAGCCTTCTATAATTAAGAATATCACACAGGACTGTTTTGAGCTGCTGGTTTTACACACACATTTATGTGTGTATATACACAGACATGTGCTGTTGCTGAGGGAGCAGCCCTGCTCCTGGCACGGGAGGGATTCCTTAGCCAGGAGAACCTCAGGGCAGTGAGAAAGCTGCAGGAGCAACGGCAGTGTGACAGCACAGCAGCTGAGGGGACATGGCAGGACCAGGGCAGCAGGGCCCAGCCCAGATGTGTGTAAAGGAACCCTTAGCACCACAAACAGTGCAAGTGAGCAGGGCATGGTGTGCCAGTTTGGGTGGGAATTTGCATGGAATGACATGCAGGAAGGGGTGTAACTCTGCCAGCCTGAGCTGGGAGCAGTGGTATCTGCCACTGAGTTGTCAGAACACATTGAAAGAGCTTTAAAGTAGATTAGAAGGGGGAAAGGGACAAAACCAGGCTTGCTCAAGGTAACCCTGGGGGCAGCACCCCAGTGTTTGATGGAGTGTGTGTGCCACTGAGGGCCTTTGGGCTCATAAGACATAAGGCATGGAAATGCCTCCAAACACTCTTGTAGAAATCAGGGCTTATCCCCCAAAAGGGTGTCAGGATCAATATCCCAACTGAAGTGCATCTACACCCCTGCACACAGCACAGGCAGCAAACAGGAGGGGCTGGAAGCCATTGTGCAGCAGGAAATCTGCAGCTGCCATCCTTCTGGGATGACTGGCACACTGGAGTGCTGCAATGGATGGCTGGAAACCCTTCAGAAGGGACAGGCAAGGAGGGAGAGGCAGTGGGGCAGCCCTGTAGGCTGGGGACTGCTTTGCGTGTCTGAGCTGGATGATGGTGGCAGTAGGGTCGAGTGTTTGGTGGTAGGAACCAGAGAAAGGCCAACAGGCAGATGTCCTGGTGGGAATCTGCCAGGATGGAGAGGCCCCTTGAAGCAGCTGGGAGAAGTCTCACAATTGCTGGCCCTGTTCTCATGGGGCAGGAATGTCTAAGATGCATCTGGAGTGAGTGGAAGAGAACTTTCCTACTCAGCTGGTGAGGGAGCCAGCAAGGGAAGGCCCCTGCTGGACCTGCTGCTTGTGGAGAGAGGACTTGAGTGTGATGTAGGCTGCCTGGGGCACAGGGAATCAGGAATTCTTGGACACGTCAGAGGGGGAGATCAGCAGAGCTGCCACCTCTGACAGATTTTGGCCTGTTTAGGAGCCTGGCTGACAGGAGTCCCCTGGGAAGCAGTCTAAAAGGAATCCAGGACGTTCCTCAAGAAGGGAATCCCAAAGGCACAGGAGCAGAGATGTGGTTTAGGGGAGGACCTGGCAGTGTCCGACTCGATGATCTCAAAGGTCTTTCCCAATCTAAGTGACTCTGTGATACAGTATCTTTTATAATAATACAGACAGTTCATACATCATCAGGTTTTGTATTATTTCACCAGTTGTTTCTATAAAATGGTTTTGATTCAAGCATTTTCCCTATGTTTTCTTTATTCAAAGCACGATGTCATTTTATACCTCTTTCTATAATGATGTTTTGAAGTTTTCCTTTACTTTGTTTTTATTTGACCATAAGTTATTTTTGTATTTCAGCCATGTAATCATTATTGTATGACTTTTGTAATCATATTTATTCCTTCTGTCAGTTTAATACAGAAACAAATGCTAGGAGTCTGAAAGCATTATTTATAATATCTTAAACACCTTTCCCCTGTCACTTTTGTATGCCATGGGAACTTCTGAAAGCTGTGAAGGTATTTTTTGCAACTCCTCAGTAATGTCTGGATATGTGTAATTAATGTGAAATCTAAAACGTTCCATATAAGCTAATTTAGGGGGTTTCTTTTTAATTCTACTACAGTTTATTTTTGTAGAGAAGATTTCTTCCTCTTATTGGCAATAGCTATCATTTATTTATTATTTAAAGTTATTATTTCACTTCATGTCTGAAGTTGAATTTTTGCAATGAGCGCACAATAGCATTTCAATGCCTTTCCTCCCGTTTTCCTGGCTCTGGGCCGGTTTGGGGCAGTTTGGGCCGGTTTGGGGCAGTTTGGGCCGGTTTGGGGCAGTTTGGGCCGGTTTGGGCCGGTTTGGGGCAGTTTGGGGCGGTTTGGGCCGGTTTGGGGCAGTTTGGGGCGGTTTGGGGCAGTTCGGGCCGGTTTGGGGCAGTTTGGGCCGGTTTGGGCCGGTTTGGGGCGGTTTGTGAGCGGGCGCGGTGCGGTGCGCGCCGCCGCCGCCAGGGGGCGGTGGGAGCCGCGCTGCGGGCACCGGGACCGGGCGCGCTCCAGCGGGGACAAGGGACAGGGACAGGGACAAGGGACAAACAGACAGGGACAAGGGACAGGGACAAGGGACAGGGACAAGGGACAGGGACAAACACTGCTGGGACAGCCCGGCTGTGACCGCCGCTGCTTTTAGAGTTACCTTACTGTTAACAGCGGATATTGACTGTTCCTGCCCCCCTGCCATTCCTAAATACATTCGCATCACATCACGTAGCAAAACAACCTTTGATTTGTATTTCTGAAAGAAAGAATTGGCATGTTGCTGGAGTTTAAGGGATCATCAATCAAAATTTAGAATGAGAAAAGTTGGTTTTGAGTTCAGAAACCTCTCAAGGCACAGATTAAGTTATCTTGCTCAACAAAGAAATTAAATTGAGAAAGGGTGAGGATGCAAACTGGGGAACTACCATTAAATGCACTGGCGTTTGACTTGTCAATTAATGGTTTTGTGAACTTAGAAGCAAATTGAGAGGAGCAGTTGCAAAATGTATAATTTGATTTACAAAAGCAACTGATTAATTAAGCCAGGCCCAAAATCTCTGCTGAGAGATTGAGAGATTGGGTTGAGAGATTGTCCTGCACAGCAGAAGGCGCTCCAGGATTGAATCTGGAAGAGAATAGATTGAATTGACTCATTAGGGACAGTTCTATTATTTTTTTCTTTTCTGTTTATAAGAAAGAGAGCAGTCACCTGCTGAAAATATCTGACAAACAGATTCATGCTTATAGAATCATTGAAGCTACTTTTGTCAGTGTTAAATGTTTCACCTAAGGAATTTTAACAAATATTATTTCTCAGTATTTCTGTAATATATAATAATTTGGTAATGAGTGCAGATATTGATCATTTCCAGGCTACCTATAGAAAATATTCATAAATATTTTTGAAGAAGGCAGCTCTAGTTTTGTGTGCTGCATGGTAAGATACATGTCAAGTAACTAAATTAAGGTTTTGTCTCAAATTCTATTCAAATAAGATAGCTTTTCAACAATAGGCAAATCAGTTCTACAGTGCTAAAAAATAGACTGACAATAGACTTGAAATTTCAGGTATAAATACACTTTGCTTTTAAAGTTTTATGTCAATTTTCTGCATTTATCTGGACTTATGGCAAAGCTGTCAAGCTGTTTGATGTGCAGACTCACTGCAAGTGAAGACTGCAGTGAAGTCTGAGTTGTTGGTTAGATTAAAACAAGACAAAACCAACAAACCCACAAACTAACAAAAAGCACCCCAACAACAAACCCCCTGGAGCTGCTCTGGCCTGATGCAGAGCTGCTGCAGGAGGTGTCCCAAGGCGTTCCTGAGGGCACTGGTGGCAGCTGACTCCAGCCGATGTCCCCTCGCTGCCGCCTGCGCCCGCGCTGCTTCCCCTGGCTTCTGGGCAGGGACCTTTGTGAAGGGCAATGCTGAAGCTGATTAGGAGCAACTCTTGTCTTCCCACTGAGTTATTTTGTCTTTCAAGCTGTATCTGTTCCCATATTGTGTAAAACATGCATTGTGTTGAATAATACTTGTGCCAGCATTAAATCAGAGGGAAATAAAAGTATTTAAGGGTAGGGTTGACTGCATAGGCTCTTATAAGCAATGCTACCATGAAATATCTAATCTCAGTCCCAGAAAGGACTTCTCTGATGTTTATTTTATTCATGCCATGTACAACAATTTGCATTGCTTTTGGAATGCATAGTTTGATGTATTTGATCTACAGAAAAAATAGAAAAGAATTAAAGAAAATCTTAAGCTAAAAATCCAATTTTGAAGGTGAAAGGAAAATTTGTAGACATATTTTTATTTCTTTCCTCCTGCCTTCCAGTTTATTAACAAAATTTTTATGGGATGGTCTGGAGGGCTAAAAACCTTCCCAGATATTAAAGCATATAGAATGTGCTTTCATTCTGGTATAAATTAACAGCAATTTTAATCCCATATGCTAAATATTACTTACTTTTAATATTTCATGATGCTTTTTTTTTTGAACAATGCCTAAAATTAGAAATCTTGGCACGATTAATCCTGTATTTTTTAAACATAAGTACACATGTCATTCTATTGTCAAGTTGCTTGTATTCCCACAGCTGAGATGGTTAAAAATGTGGTGGATGTGTCGTTTAATCTAAACAGTGTTTTTGGCATGGCTTGTCTTTTTATTTTAGTCTTTTGCTGCACTTCACTGTGGGTCTGACTGTGAATTTTTCAGTGCTGCTTTGACGTTTATGCACATGTATTTGTAAGAAGGTTGTTTGTTATTTTGCAGGCCCACCTTCAACCCTCCCTCTAAGCACTCAAACCTCTAGTGGCAGCTCCACTCTTTCCAAGAAGAGACCACCTCCCCCACCCCCAGGACACAAAAGAACCCTCTCTGACCCACCAAGCCCACTACCTCATGGACCCCAGAATAAGGGCCCAATTCCTTGGGGTGAGTTTTGAAATGCAAATCAAAAGGGCAGGGGAAAAACCTTTATGATGGCTGATATATGATCTCTGGTTTCTTTTTACCTGGTGCTTGCTTTCCAATGATTGCAGCTTGATGTAACGTCAGCTCAGATAAAGCAGCAGTTCCATCTCCTGTCACTGCCTCCCGGGCTGCCGCAGCCGAGTCTCACTTGAGAGAGCTGAAACTCCTCCACGCTGCCCTGGGGCCCATGCAGTCCCTCCCTGTCTCTGCCCTAGCTGCCCAGGCTCTGCCCTCACCCCAGCCCCTCAGCCACTGCTCTCCTCTGCCTCTGCCTCTGTCCCTGCTGCTGCTGTGCCCAGCTCAGGGACCAGGGATGCAGCCTTGGGCCACCCAGAGCCACCGTGTCTGTGCAGGGTCACAGCTGCCACAGGAGTTCTGTCCTTGGGCTCTGGGCCACGCCTCTCCTCTAAAGTGTTCACACCTCGCTGGTGGGATTGTGTTGTCTTAATATGTATTTGGCTTTTGTGGTGTTGTCTGTACATACACAAAGACTGATAGATTTGCATCCTGCTACCAGCAGAAGTTACACAGAAACAGTGCATTTGAATTTTTATTTTTACCAGGATACCTTTCTGACATATGCTTTTTAGAACAATTTTCCAGGCTACTCAGATTCTTCCTCTTTTGAATAAACATTGCTCTATGCAGTCAAATTCTCTTGGTAGCTATAAATCTCAGGCCCATGTAATTTTCCTTGATTTTAGTTTTGGTGGCAGGATTTCCATGAATCTGCAAATTTTTAAACTGGAATCCAGCGATTACATAGGTGCATCATGCATACATTACTCGTATTTTAAGAGAATCCTCTCTCTATTCTAGTACAAACACACAATTACTAGCCTAAAATAAAAAAAAAATTGCTAGACTAAATGCACCATTTTTTCAGCAAATTGAGTTAAATTTAGTAAATCATGGAGTACTCATGTGTGATTTAATCTAGGATTCAACATGAAGAAAAGTATAGAGTCCAATGAAAAACAAAGACTTTTTCTCAAGGAATAAAAATAAAGGAATATTTTCCATTCTCTATTTCTCAGAGGTCTGGGATATGGAAAAAATGTTTCCTGTGTTGTGGAGTCCAACAGTTCTGTACTTTTTCAGAGGTAGTTCAGACATTTTGAAGAGCTTGGACTTTAAATATGTAAAAAATGTTAAATATTTAAGTCCAAAACAGCACCTAAAGTACCATATACGAGAATACTGTATAATGTAGCACTGTTAGGATGAAAGGTGTGGATAGGATTAGATGCTGAGCAGGTGTCAACTTTTCCTTAAACACATTAGGCAACAGATGAAGGAAGAAAAAAATATGGGAAAGGTGCAGGTGTGCAGTGGGAGATGAAGAAGCCTGTTAGAGCAGGGCCAAAGAAGAATATTGCTTTTCCTGTCTCTTCACTGCTTTTCAGGGCAAGTTAAACTTCAGTGGATTGAAGAGAGGCCTGTTCTCTCTATTTTTCTTAGCTGAAATCTGTACAAAAGCTTATTTCAAAGTCCATTTGTATTTTTAAGCAAGTATGAAATTTTGTGTTTATAAAAGAGGGAATTTCTTCTGTCTGCCTTTGTGTTTTTTTGCTTAAGGGTATTGTCAGATGTTCACTGCTTTTCCTTTCAGAAGCTTTCTTCTGTGTTGTTATATTTCTTGCTATGTGGAATTTCAGCATTTGTCTTCTAATCTGTGCATTAATTGAAGTTTCAAGCAGAGCAGTCCTTAGCTTATGTCTAAGCAAATTGAGTTACTATTCAAAGATGTTCTAAAAATGTCATTTAGATTATTTTGTATTTCCATAGCAACCATGAGATATTTTTCCCTCCTTTATCCATAGGATCTGCATGTTTGCTGTTTTACCTTAGTTCCTTTTTTGCACCACTTTTAAACACAAACATATTTTTAGCAAGGCACAGCATGAGCCTTTTCTGCTGTTTCATTTAGACATCAATGTGCCAAGAATGGTATTTAGAAAAATGTGTCATTCTTTTGAATGAGAAGTATTTTGTGTTCTTGGATCATTAAATGTCACTTTGCATCTATTTCAATGACAAAATTTACTAATGGTTGTTGAAGCTGGTTCTGAGATTGACGTGCTGTAAAAGGAGAGGCAAAGGGGATGAAAAGGCACTAAACCAAAGGAGTTGGTGTCATTATACCTTGAAAATGGTGACTGCTAATGAAGAGAAGCTTTCTGCTGAAGGAGTCCAGAGCACTTGGGTTTGGATTTTGCTGCCTTTTGACAGAATTCTGTATACCCAGGATCTTTTCTTTACCAATGGCAGATTATGAGAACATACAAACTTAGTCACTAAATCAGTAAAGGCTGTTCTTTGCATAAGATAAAATACCAATCCTTAGAAATTTAATGTTTTGTGAATAAAATCATATTCATGGTGGTTTTAAAAAGATTTTTTGCCTCGAAGTGCAAAATGTAAACATCAGTGAATAATGTATCTGATACTGGCCTGCTGTATCTCCTTCTATTCAGAGAAAATTGAAACACTATTTCAAAACAAATGCCCTACAGCAATGTCATTCAATCTTCCCTTGCCAGGAGATGAGAGCTACCAGTGAGTTGTTTTAAAATGTGTTATATGAAAGGTCATCTTGGATTATTTTGGTCCCTCCTGCTTTCTCAGCTACAAAATTATTAATAAAGAATAAATTTATAAATCATATTTTAGATATGTTATATAGAAGATGCATAGAGGAATACACGTTTTGTTTTAAATTGCACCCTCTGTTGATTATATTTCAGTTATCCTAATGATTTTTTTTTTTTGTTTTTAATTGTCCTTTTTTCACCTCAGGTAATGATTTGGGCCCACCTTCAACTAAGGCTGCAAACAAGTTTGAGGGCATGTCTCAGCAGTCAAGGTAAAATCTGCATTATATGAAGGCAAAGATGAAAATTTAAATAAAGACAACGAATTTGTAAATTAGAAAAGAAAAGCCTTTCATAGGAAATAAAATCCTAGCTATGTTTCTTATTAGTTTTCTGCATGCCCTACATGCATACAAATCCTTTGGCTGCACTGAGCCTCCTACGCTGTGCTCCTCGCTGTCCTGCACAATCCTTCCTTTGAGCGGGATGGACAGAACGCCTTGTGCCCGAGTCTCTCTGCTGCTCCTACAGAAGTGGAGCGGGATGGACAGAACGCCTTGTGCCCGTTTCTCTCCCAGCTGGGGAATGCTGCCTCAGACCACGGTCCAGGAGGACAAAAGTTTTATTTTCATGTCTCCTGGAATTTCATTCTATCTGCTTCAGTGTGAGGTGTCCTGCCTGGAGCAGCAGTGTCACTCTGGGTACAGGCTGGCATCGAAGATGGCTCTGTAAGAGAGAGAGTTCATCTCAGTCTTCCAGTTTAGCTGTTTTCCACTTTGTCAGGCTCCTGTGCTGCCACACAGTCTGCAGTAACACAAACTGCTTTTAGCTCATAGTTCATCAACTCTGTCCATTACAAGTGTCTTTTTCAATAGCTGGAGCAGTAAGGACAGCCATACATTGCTGTCACTTAGGGTTTGCTACTTCTCTAGCTGTGCTGTGATTCCAAAGTCCTGAGGTTCAGAGCATGGTGATTCCAACAAGCACCTGCCTCAGGCACACAGCCTTGCATGACCACCAGTGAGTGGGATGGGCTGTGGCTGTGGATGGATGTGTAACCTCAGACAGGGCACAGCAGAAGATGTGTAGGAAGAGTTTCTGGACACCCCCAGACTGTGATCTGGCTTGTCAGGACAGGGAGACACAGCTGCCTTCCCATGTTTGCTGAATCCATCCAGCTGGCATGGGCATTCAGGGGAAAAATGGTAGTGTTCTACAGCACAGAGAGCTGAGCCCATCCTAAGTTCTTGCCAGACAAGGGTAAAAGTGTGCTCCTTGTACTCCATGGCATTAGAGAAAGACTGAGGTAGGAGCTGGGCTTTGATGATCTTTGTGGGCCCCTTCCAATTCAGGATATTCTGTTTCTGTGATGTATTGAATCAAGATTGAGCTTGGCTGTTCTTTCAATTTCATGTCGTGATGTATTTTTGCTATTTAAAAAACAGCTAGAAATTAAAATGGTTTTATCATGCTCATTTTGAAATGTTGGCTGCAGAGACAAGCAATACCAGAATTAAGGCAGATGATGCAGAAGAGTCTCTGCTCTGTTGAACATACATTGGCAGCTTTCTCACTCATTTTTCTTTTTTTCTTGTTTTTGAATCATTATTTTGAGCTGATACTGATTTTTATGTATTGATTTTTATGCCTTAAATCAATTTGATTTATTCTCTTCTTCCACATTCCTTTTCTATAAAAGTGACTTAGGTGTGGTTTTAAAAGAAAAACTTTGGTGGGAATAGCTAACATATGTGCAGTACAGGTTGACAGAGTAAAGCATGTTGTTTTCCCACAATCATCAGTATTTCCTGGGAGTAGCAGAGACTTTGTCTCTTCCTGCAGCAGAGTGTGTGTGATGCAATACCATACATGTGCAGGAGGCTGCAAGGTGTAGGCTCAGTCCTGGAAAGCTTCACTGACATAAAGCACAGATTGTTTTGTATGTTTCAGTATAATTATAAATATTATAATTATAAATATTATAATTATATTTGTTCTTTTGAAGAACAAATTTTTCTTAAGGTTCAGGATCTGCCCACAGAGTTGGTCTTTCAGCTTCACCTGTTTTCAAAGTACATTTTGCATGTACCATCATTCATAGAATATATCTGCCCCATAGTATTGAAGTTGTGTAGGATTTGTATGTCTTTTTCTCTGAAAAAGCCCCAGTTAATTCTTAACAATGCTTTGAGTTTTGGGATTTATCCACGGACAAAGTGATTTTACAAAAGGAGCAAAATAAATTTGGGGGTTTTTTGGGATTTTTTATTTATGGATGTGTAAATGGGGGAAATGAAAAATAAGTTATAAGAAATTTTATAACAGTTGTAAGCACTGTTAATAATAATTCACATTTGTTGATTTAGCACTGGGACTGCAAAGACTGCACTTGGCCCTAGAGTTCTTCCCAAACTACCTCAGAAAGGTAAGAAATATCTTTGTGGCTATTCTCATAATGGCATCTTTCAAATGTGGGTGAAAGTAGATATTTGTTTTAAATATATGGATCTTTTCAGCAGAAATTTCATTTCTAAAATGCCACAAACCATGAAAGCATCACAAAACTGAAAGGATTTTAGAAGATGGGGGAGGCTTTTATTAAACTGAAAAAAATACACCTAGGGAGGAAAAATATAAAACATGAACTTATTGAAGCTGGAAGAGACCTCAGGAGGTCTTGTGGTCCAGTCCAGCACTCAGAGCAGAGCCAGCTTTCTGCCATGAGAGCAGGTTGCTCAAGGCCAGTCACATTTTGAGTGTCTCCATGGATGACTTCTCTGGGCTTCTGTTTCCATCCTAGACCACTCTCGTTGGTAGTTTTGGGTTTTTTCCTATTGTCTCCAAGTCCCATTTCTTGACAGCTTGGAGCAAACTGTACCTGTGCCACGTTCTGGCAATCGGGGTTATGGTCAGTGCAACTCCTTGGGAAAGAATCAGGTGCTGTTACATGCTGATTTATTTATCAGTGACAAGCTTGCTGAGACCATCATCCCAGGGAACCTTTCTTTTAGAAATGCTCTTTCCTAAGCTCTTTAAACTCACACTGCAGGTTTGTTTGTTTTGGTTTGGTTTTTTTCTTGAGTTGACTATAAAGTAGAAAGTAGACCTACTTCAGACTATTCTGTCTGAGTACAATAGCCATCAAAAATACATTATATCTGTATGAGTGGATGATCACAATAGAGCCTGAAGATCAGGAAATGCTGCTCGTCCAAAATTCTGAAGCCACATGTCTGAAACTGAGAGTGCAAATAATTTTTTTAACAGAAAAAGCAAATGTTAATTTTTAACTTTGTTAAATTACAATTGTTCTGACATCTTCTCTTTTGAAAGAGACACCAGTGATGCACTGGGGTGGCACTGTGAAGGAAGTCAACACTTCCTGGATTTAAAATTATTTAGGTGAAAATTTAATCAGGTCCAAATCAAAGCACTTTGATAAGGGCTGCTATCAGAGTTTTTCATGTCATCTACTCACATCTGAAACCCATGTGGATGATCAGTGTGTGTGCATTTGATGTGAGGTGAGCCAAGGGCACAGAAATATACAGGGATTAACAGACATCTTTTTAAATGAGACATCTGATAGTAATTATACAATTTCTTTCATGGAAACTATGCAAATGGGTTTGGTTTGGGGTGTTTTGTTGGTAAGGGTTTTTTTGGGGGGGAGGGTTTGGTTGGTGGGGTTTTTTTATTGAGGTTTTTTTTTTTTGTTTTTGGGGGGGGGTTTTGTTTTGCTGTGGTTTGGTTTGTTTTTTTGGTATAAGTAACAATAAATATATAATGAAAGTGTTACTGAAGTGGGTGATTATCCAAAGGGAGTGAGGCCACTTTTTTGGCTGGTAGAATATGATACTAAAGCAGTGCTGAATGCATTAGGAAGATGTTCCTTCTAGTTAAAATGTGTTGCTTTCATCACAGGTTGTAAATTTTTTCTCTCTTCCCCCTTCATCTGTTTTAACATTAGGGCTGTTTGAGTGAGGAGGTTGTGGGTTGGGGATTTTTAGTGTGTACCAATGGTTTTGTTTTTTGAGGTAGCTTTCAGTTGAGTTTTCTTAGGGAGCTTAGCAGTGAAATCAAGAGATGACACTAGGAAAAAGAACTGTTTGAAAATCTAGTTTCATTTTCCTTCCATGGAATCTGCAAAATACACATTTTAAAACTTCAGTCTTAACTAATTTACTGAATTGTAAATATATACAATAATTCATTTTTTCTTAGTGTGAATGTCTACAGTACAGTATGTTCTATACACTGCATAGACAGATATATGTGCTCACTCTCTTCTGAGAGATTTTACAGGTACTAATCCTGAGAGTCAGGTGGTTTTTGTATGGAATTGAACTGTATATGTGAGTAATTGTCATTAAAAATAAATTTTGTTACAGTCATGTCAATTGGTCTATAGATGGTTTTGCAAAGTCTTTTATTATATTACATAGTTTTTGGTTTAGATCCAAAAAGTGATTCACTTTATTTCATTTGAAGTAAATAGTCTATGAATTGACATCTCATAGCTGTTGGAATAAGCACTCCTGGCCTCCAGGAGGAGCAATTAAATGAGACCTCAGTGAATGAGGGTCATGTGAAGTTGTATTATCCTGCTTTTGTCATAGACTAAGAACACTTATGGGCAGTTATGGGGCTCAGTGACCACGTAGTCATTGACACAACTGCAGTTTTGATATATGCCTAACTCCCTAATATTAAAATATTAAGATTGTGAAAAACATTGTTTTGCTTTTCTGTTTTAGTGGCACTAAGAAAAATAGAAACCAGTCATCATCTTTCAATAGATAAATCCCATCAGCACATGGAAATGTTTCAGAAGCCCTCACTGTCCATCGATATACCACAGAAACCACAGCCTGGAGACCTGCCCCCAAAGCCTCTGCCTCTGGAATTAACTCAGAAACCTCAAGTGGGAGATTTACCCCCAAAGCCTGGAGAACTACCCCCAAAGCCTCAGCTAGGAGACTTGCCACCAAAACCACAGCTTGGAGACTTACCTCCAAAGCCACAAGTGAAGGACCTTCCTCCAAAACCTCAGCTAGGAGAGCTGTTGGCTAAAACTCAAGGTGGAGAAGCAGCACCCAAGGCTCAGCCCTCAGAGGCAAATCAAAAATCTCACTCCATAGATCTTTCTCCAAACGTACAATCCAGAGATACCGTCCAAAGGCAAGCATCTGAAGAGTCTAATGACATAACACACACCCTGCCAGAAACCCCTGTGCCACTTCCCAGGAAAATAAATATGGTAGGTATTACTCCAGCTCCTTGGGAGTATCTAGGGAAGGCTTTGAAGTTACTGTAGGACTTTCTGTGCACCCTTGAGCTGTGCACTCAAGGCAACTTAAAGCTATGGGCTGGGGTGGGAAATGAGGGGCTCTTTTTGTGCCCCAAAGCAGCTTCAGCAAGTGTTGGGGGTTTTCAAGGCCTCCTGCATGCTCAAACAAATACTTGCAATATAAAACAATAACCGTGGGAGCATGACAATGTATTTAGATTTGTTGGGATTAATGTATTTATATTTATGCCAATCACAACTCTGAATGAATTGATGGTTTTCTCTGTTGCCTTTGCTCATGGGTCTGTGTGCCTTAGGTTGGTAGAATATTTCTATATTTGACTTCGTAAGCCTTAAGAAGGGATGTTAGCATCTGTTGTCAGTAGGTGCAAAATTTAAAGTAAAGTCAACTGTGACAAAATAGTAAATGTCCCTATTGTGAGTATTTAATGTTTATAATGGTTGAGGTGTAGGTTCAGATGTATTGATGAAGTGGCAAGTTGCTGCATGGTGTGTAGTTGTAGATCTGGAACTCCAACTTGATTCCAATTCCCAAAATATCTTGCCGTTCATCTTTCTAACCAGGACAATTTTCAGCGGAGGATTTTTAATGCCTATGTAGGTTGAGATAACTGAAACTCCAGAGCTCTCTTAAGATTTTCGTCATGAAGAATACATCAAAAGGGAGATGGCTTTGTTTGTCAAACTGGCTATGCAAAGCACTTATGTATAAAGGAAATAAGACTTCATCCTAGTGGAATAGTGAAAGCAGAGGGTGTTTCTGCCTTGTGCTTTTGTGAGGAAGAGCCCCATGGAGCCATAATTCTGCTTGGCTTTCTGACATGGACTTGCCTGTAAGCTCCTGTCTGAACTGAGGACAGAGTTGTTGCTTGGGCTTCCTGAGTATTCTGGAATTTAAATATTACAGGGATCAGATCAAAAAATGTTTGTTTATTTATGTACTTTTAAATATAAGCAGCCAAATGATGCTGGTCATTCTCAGCTACTTGTCACTTTATTAAAGAAGAAAAGAAAGCAAATAATGGATTACCTTTTTAGTTTGGTTACTTTTGGCTTTTTTAAAATTGTTACCCTACTGTATACAGAAAAATTCTGAGGAAAGGTTCTTTGTTCTCTAAACTCAGCCATTTTCATAGGTGCAGTAAATTAAATAATTCCACTGTTGTGCAGTGATAGAAGCTATTCTATATCTTCCTTATGTGTGTGTATATATATATATATATGTATGTATCACCACATTTTTGCACATATTTGCATGCACACTTGTGTCTCTTCATGTTCAGTGCAAACTTTTTTGCTGGAGTGATAATGTGCAAGGATTCCTCTGAAATGTATCTTGCCTCCATTTTCATCCTTTGGCTGGTGAAGTGCTTCATCCCAGTGAGACCCACGCCAGCAGCCACAGAACTCATGGGCACCTCTGTCTTGGGCTTGACTATTTAGCCACTAAACAGAGAAGCATAGGTTTTTTTATTGGTGTTTTAAAAAAACTTAATTGTTCAGAAATGTAATTTAAAAATTCCAATACTGATAATTTATAAAGGCTTGAAAGGATATTTTTAGAGAAACAAAACTTGCACTGAGTACTCCTGAAATCACACTGAGCACTTGAGCATTCTTTTGTGTGTATGAGGTGGCTTCTATAAAGGAGACAAAATACTCATTTTTAAAGAAAAAAAAAAAGTGTTGAATGTAAATAAGAGCATGGTTGGATTATTAATAATCACAGCATCTCACTACTGTTCAGTTTTAAGCATAAAATCTCTGGTAATAAGCACTTGTTGGGTACAGAGAATCAGTTGGTGGTGGGTATTTGTTTTTAACTTGCAGATTACATTTCCTGGAATTGTTTCCATTTCTTTACACAACAATGCCATCAACTGTTCTGGAACATGAACAAAATATGTTCTGGAACATATGTGCTCTCTACATAGCCATCCTTTTTTATACCTTCCCATGATTAAATAGACCTTGAACTTGAATGCTGCTTTTTTGCTGTTCTCCGTGAAAGGAATAAAATGTTAAAATCTGATGGAACCAGAGTAATTACCATCATTTCTTATGTGCTTTTACAAGCTGAGTTCCATACAGTTTTGTAAGTTTAGAGGAATGTGAATTTCTTTATTCTTTTTATTGAACAAGACAGTTTTTAACTTGCAGAAGTAGTTGCTTCCCTTCATCACTGGAAGATTGATTGGGAGGGAACACTCTTGGCTTGTAAAGGTTCTCTGGAGTTGAAAGCTGGGCCTGTCCCTAAGCACCCATTCCTATTGAATTCCAGTCCCTAGGGCTAGATGAGATTTTGTTTAAATTATATCAATATATTTTTAAGAAAGGAGGAAGCATTCTTTGAAGTGACTTCTCACTGCAGCAAACCTTTGCTGTAGAAAAAAATCCTTGATCTCATATGATCTTCAGGTATTTATCTTAATTTTTTTTGGGTATGTTGGTTTTTTTTTTAGTTTTATGTTGTGTTAACTGCTTTCTCCCTTAAATCTCCCTTTTTAATTATTATTTTTCTGTGCCTTGAGTTTAGTGTGAGTGCTTTTTTCATTGGGTCTATTCTGCTGTTGAGCTGCAGGGATTTTTTTTTTGCCAAAACATGGAGGAATTTCAAGTGGGTAGGTAACAGCAAAGAGAAGACTCCCTAGGAAATTTCCTCTGTGAAGTTAGTTTTGGCTCATATTCCTCTAAACCTGCTGACTTCCCTTCATACCCTTCTGTTTCTCATCTCCTTCTGCTCTTCTTGGGTTTTTGCATTCTTGTTAACTGATTACTTCTGTTAAAAGAATTAACTGTAGGTTTTGAAGAGGTGTGGATATGAAAATAGAGAAATATAAAGTAGCCAAGAGTGTTTTGCTGTGAATATTGCTTACTTACTCTATTTGGAAATAATTTAAGTCATCTTCCCTACCATAAGAAACATATGTTTGGGGAGGAGTCCATGGCTGAGGCTTTTTTCATATGAATTAGCAGTATGCAGCAAAGTATGACCTAGAAAATACTTGGACTCAGAATGGTAGAGCTGTGAGAATATCTAGTGTGAATTATCATCAGAAAATAGTACTGCCATCTGACATTAAGGTAATTTTAGTAAGTAATTGCTAACATTTGGATGGAAAAATCTCTAAAAAAAATAATTTCCAGTCCTGTAAGCAGATTTGAAATCAAAGAATCCTGTATTTTTGCACTAGATCCAAAACCAAAACTGTAAGGAATACTGGGATTCCAATGCAGCATTTTCCTCAGTCCTTACCTCTCTTGGAACATTTAGAGGAGACTGGATTTAAATTTCTGTTCATGGTAGGTTTGTTGAGGAAGTATATATTAAAGGAGAAAGAGGGTGTTTGCAGACTAGAACAATGTAAAGACATTATTTAAACTTTCTTCACCAGAGGAAACAGAGGTTACTTAATCCCTCTTAAGGGTCACATGTTAAGCGCAATAAATTACATTCTGCTGGGAATTCAAAATCTAAAGGAAAAAAAAACCACTACACCTGTGTAGGTAATTTTTTTTTTTTTTTTTAATCCTTGTTGAAGCAGAGTTTTTGTATTTCTATATTCCTAGTTGCAGGGAAAGTAATTTATAGTCTTCACTTTCTTGTAAAAACACAACTAAAAGGCAAAAATCATATCATATATATTTTTCTCTGTTTCTCATGTCCTTCATTTCAAACTTCATTCTATTTTTAGGGGAAAAACAAAGTTAGGCGAGTGAAGACCATTTATGACTGTCAGGCAGATAATGATGATGAACTCACATTTGTTGAAGGAGAAGTAATTATTGTAACTGGTGAAGAGGACCAAGAGTGGTGGGTATGTATCTTTCCCTTTTACAGTTCCACATAATTTCTTTATGACTTTTATAGGAAAGCCTATTTTTCCAAATGTGGAGGATTTATTTTTTTATTTTTGCTTGTAGGTGATGGGTTTTGTTTTAGTTTTGCTTTTATTTTTGTTCGGTGTCTTTTTGCCTGAGTTAATAGCCAGCCCTCAAACTTCCATTAGAGAAAACCCCTTTTATCTGGGAGGGAGAATCTGTTAGAACCAGCCCCACTAGGTTTAACTTCATTGCTGGCTCATACAGCACATATTTACCCATGTCCCTCCCTGTAATGCACATAGCCTGTCATTAAGGGAAGAAGTGGTGATTCTTCCTCCATGTAACAAATTTATACCCTCCATGAAAAGGAGATGTGTAACTATCTTCAGTTCACCCAAAATGTTTAGTTATACCTACAGGGGTTGCTGGAAATCTAAAGAATAGTTTGCAATTGATGCTATAAGCTGGTAGTTTTCTTCTTAGATGAGAGGCAGATAACATTTTCTTTCCCTTCTTCCCTCTTATGCTCCTTTTTCATACAGTACTCCCCCTATTATGGACTGCATATTGTTCAAGTGCTAATACCAGGTTTTTGTCAACCCCACGTGAAGGCTCCTGCCTTTCAATCCAGCTCATGTCCCTAAAGCCCTGCTACATCATATTTCACTGCCAAAGAATTATTACTGTGGATAACGAGACAGATTTCATTTGACTAAAACAAATCCTAATTGTAATGCTGCCTGTGATATCCTAATCTAAGTGCAGCACAACCTTTGCTGTTTTGTTTCCAGCTACATTTTCCTCTCACTCATCATTTAAGTGTGGAAGATTCTCAACTGCAAAGCTGATACCAAAAGAGCAGTGCCCAGTGAAAAGTGTGTCTGTGTTGCCCATATCTCCTAGTCCCTGATTACTGCTGCATTCCCTGCTGGATCTGTTTTGTGAAGTGGCTTTTTAAGCCCCTTGGGGACATGTCCAGCAAGTTCCACGAAGCGCCCCAGTCTGAGTGTTTCTGAGAAGGGAAACAAGGGCTGTTGACTCATATGCTTCAAAACTTTGGCTCTCCAAGAGGAAATGGCCAGCCCTATATGTTTCCCCTTCCTATTTTGTAAGCTTGTGGAAGAGGAAGGAAGGTACACCATTATTCTGAAAGTAGTGAGCAGCATTGAGCAGGGTGAGAAGAGGGTTATGTAGTCAGTCAAGGCTGCTGCTCCAGTGCTATTCAACAGTTGTTTATAATTATGTATTTTAAACAAGGAAATTTCATATAAAATATTCCGTTATTTTTAATGTCTTGAATAAGTTTATTAGCTATTTCTTTATAAATAATCATTATGCAAAAGATGTAGGTACTTGTAGCTTAATCAGACAACACTGTGATTTGTTATAAACACTAGTATGCACCTAAATCATTAGGTGCATACTAGTGTTTATAATTCAATGAGAAAACAGCTGGGCTTTGATCACCTTACGTGAAACATGCAGATTATCATAAGTAACTTCACAAATATAGCAGACAATTCCCTTCAGTGAGATGTTCAGGATTTATTCACTTAACTGAGATAAGTGGTTTGTAGAGATGTTAGTGAAAATCTGTCTATTAGACAGAAGAAACTCAGGCTTCTTGTTTCAATGAAGTTCTTGAAATTCAGTGATGTATGTTAAGTTTACTAAAAAAATAGTTTTGTTCTCTTTAGATTTAATTGGCTTAATTTGTCTTATTTATAATATGCTTGTGCAATTTCATTTTGTTCCTTTACATAAATTCAAATGTTAACTAATGTCTGCTTCAGACTGTGCAAGAGGTTCTAGAGGCTCTGTGAGCAGTTGAATGAATGCAGTCTGTGAAGTCTGTGTGTACAAAGCACTTCTATATGTATATGTATATATGTACCTTCTTCTCCTGTGTTGCAGATTGGCCACATCGAAGGACAGCCAGAGAGGAAAGGGGTGTTTCCAGTGTCCTTTGTGCACATTCTGTCAGACTAGTCAAACAAACAAATCCTAAACTTGAGCATTGCACATTCTTCATGCAAGACGGGCTTTTTAGCAAAAGCGAACGCTGCTGCCTCCCTGTAATCCTGTGCACAATTGTATATATAGCTGCTGTTACAAATTAAGAATTCATTTAAGTTTCACCTCATGAGGTTGAATTATATGTATTGTAAATATACTGTGTTATTCTGCCTTTGCCAGTATTATGGTAGCCTTGGAACCTGGCACGCCTTATTGGGTTTGTTGAAGCCATCCTGGGCATTTAGCACTTCCATCTCTGTCCGTGCTGTCCCACACGTGTGGACTGCCAGCTTTCCAACATAGGTGGTCTCTGTCACCCACGTAACTGTACAGAAATAACTGTTCCTAATAACCTGGTATTCTCAATATACAATTAGCAGAAAGTTAGAACGAGTGAATGGTTTTGGACAATTTAAAGATCAGTCTGCAGTTCATAAGTGTATGCAGTTTACAGCTATGAAACCCACTTCGATATTTATTTAATATAGTGCTCAGTTAAGTGTAATTATGAAGACAAATATTCACTGACTTTACAGATAACAGTAATGTTTTACAGTGTGCATACAGCATTTCATGTTTATATTATGTGGACCTATGCCAAACTGTGATTGCAGTTCCCCTGTGATATTACCTCACTATAAAAAGTTACAAATTTATTTCATTTGAAAACTTACTTTAATGAAAATTAGTCATATTGTTCTTTAGTAGATATGTGTGAAATTTGCTGGTTTCTTTCACTGAATTCTTAATAACCAAGGACTTCTAGCAAATGTTTAACTGTTGACATTGTGCATGCATTTAGATGCTTACTTGAAACCTGCCTTTGTACAAAAGTAGTACTGTAGTCATATAGCTACATTTGAGGAAAAGAACATTTTAACTTAATTGCTATTCAGGTTAATGTGAGCTTGCAGCAGTATTTGTTTATAGCTAAATTGGCTCTTTGAAAAATGATTTTGTGGATTTTTTTCCTCTGTCTTCAACCTTGCTAAAAGTTAGCTACCTAAAATAATTTTTTTAAGTGGTGATATAAGGATAAATTTAAATTATTTTTAATGCTCTAAAAAGTGGAAGCTAAGATGACCTCTCGTGCATTTGATCAAGCTGGTAATGAAAGATCTCAGATCACAAGGATAAGGCTGGTTTTCATGGAGTTCACCAAGCTGTAAGATGTAATGGTTGTAACCCAAAGCACGAAGTAACAGACATATGGTCACAAAAATCTTTGGAAGGCTGCATTTGACCTGAGGTTTCTTGAAAGTTGGTATAAAGTTGCATTGCCAGAAAACACTTCAATGTATTACTGGAAACTTTAATTTCCCGTGTCACTTCCAACATAATTTTTCATCTTTTGAAACATCATGCGGTTGTGTTTTTCCCATGGTTTGTCTGTAGCAGGTTCCATGATTTTCATATGTAGTTTTGTATTACTTGCTTTAAATGTTATTTTGGCTTCAGTACCTAGTGCTGCTATTTCAAAGCAGATTGTCTTGGCTGCATGGAAAGATTTTCATTTCATAAAGGCATATCTCAGACTTTCTGAGGACTTTCATTTCTAATACAGTTTTACAAGACTGTAGTCAGTGAATATTTAATTCTGTTTGTGGTTAATTTAGAAACAAATATCTGTCTAAGTCCCACATGAAAAAAAAATGCAAAACATTTATCAACTATTAATGGTTTTATCATTTATTTTTTAAAAAATTAAAAAAAAATATGCAATGAGTGAGAGAGCCTGCTGGCATCTAATCTTCAGTATTACCAGCTCCAGTATTTCAGACTTTATTCTGTTTTTATGGAAAGGAAGTCAGGTTTAGCATTTATTTAGCATTCCATTTTATCCATTACTACAATGTTTTAAGTTGCATTAAAGAACAAAACCTATTCACTTTTGTGGTCAATTGTATTTTTAAGTGATCTTGAAATAAACTGATAAATGCAAATCATATAAAGAAAACCTAGGCATGTAAAATTATGTAGAGTCAAATGTCTATTCTTTTCTACGCTCTTTAAAATAGTATACATATGCATTTTATAAAATTAAATTAGTTCCATAAGGAACAATAGTTCTGTTTATTCTGGCTTATTGTGGGTCATAAGAAATCTGAAAATGTATGATATTGATTGAGTTTAAGTACAGTATTATATTTGAACTCAATGAGCCACTGTCTGCAATTTTGTATATGACATAGTATTTGGAAAGTCTAAATCTTTATGGAAAATTAGCTGATAAAGGGTTGGGGGGAGGGGCAGGGGAAGGTGCCCCCAGAGGGGGAAGTTTGCTCTGCAGATGATGTCTTATTTACTGTTGAACAACAGTTGCTATTTATTTTTTTATTACATAGTACATCAACGTGTACAGAAATCAGATCTGGTCATGCCACTAGTTAAAATCTTGACTTCTCATTGAATGTTAAGGTAAAACATCAGTACACATGTCTATTCACATGTATTTAATGTGACAGTTTTTGAGTACTGTATGTGTTAATTTCTACTTTTTTAATATTTAAAATTGCTTTTAAATAAATGTATTCAGTTGATCCCAGATATCTGAACAAGGCCCTTTTTGTCAACTGGAATATCTTCTAGGGAGAAAGTCTGGATTCCAAACAGGTAGAATTAAGACACTTCAAATGTTTTCTCTTGAATATAAAGCACTCCTCATATAATGCAATTAAATGTGTATCTCTTTAACAGCTGTTAAATATGGATGCAACTGCCTTTATCTGGAAAACTTTACTTACTAAAGTTAGCATCAAACCACTTGTTTTGTCCATGAGTTTCGATTGCTTTCTCTCTGGCCTCAGCAGGCTCTGTGGGCTCCCAGCCCCCTCTGTGTTGTTTCCACAGCAGCCCGTGGGGCTGAAGGAGCCATTCACAAACCCTGTCTGTGGGCAGGATCTCCCAGCCCAACAGCAGCTCTCACACCAACTAGAGCAGTACTAATCTTTCCTGGATGGAGTGACTTCATTGCTGAGAATTTCAGGCCTGACCCAGCTTGCAGAGGTTATTTTTCCCCCATCCCTGACTCAGTTCTTGGATGTTTCTCATTTAAGACCCATTCCTGTCAAAGCTACTCCAAAATGAACAAGTCACTTGAAATTGCTAGAAAGCAACGAGAACATCCTTTAGCCAGAGGAAAAGCTGGAGTGTGGAGCTATCAGATCTGGTTTGTATCAAGAACAGTAGCTGCCACAGCACAGGGCTCAGGAGACTGCTGTGGTGAGAGCTTCTTCAGGCTGGGTTGTGGCACTGGTGTGATGTCCCACCGTCACAGAACATCCTGCTTGCTTTGTTTGGAGCTTTCAAATCTACGTAGGCTCAACATGGGGGGGTTGGAGTGGGGAAATATGGATATGGGGCAGGAGAATCAGTCTGGTTAAATGTGCTCTTTCTCAATTTCTACTGTGTCACAGTATTTCAGACAACAGCACTCAGAGAGACATTGATTCCAACAGCCTCTGTTCTCTATCCTACTTGTATTACGTGTTCTTCAGTGACATGTATTGATTTCTTTTCCTAAGTCAAAATTGAGGTGGATATCTCATATACTGTTTGGAGCAGCAGAGAACAAGACAAATATATGCCCAGAGAACTCCTTGTTGTTCAAAGTTTCCTTACCCTTCTCCTGGCAAACCTAAAGCTCACAGTTAATCAGAAAATTGGCAGTCTATACTAGTGACAGTGGTGCAAATATTAAATACTAAAGAATGAAACTCAAAATAGCTTCCCACTGCACAACAAAAACCAAACAGTTCAGCTATATAAATCTGATTTATTTTCAGGTGCTTCCCCTCCCCAGAACTCTCTGGTTCTGTGTGATAGTTCACCTGAGTATGCATAGAAAACAACTTTATTTTCCCATGCTCCACACTGTTACATACTTTCATGCCACTCACACCCTGGACTGGAAACCTTCCTGTGCCATGAAACCAGAACTAGACAGAGGAGCAAATGTCTATAAGTAAATAAAGTTCAGCTTCAGGCCTTACATTCTTCAGAGAGCTTCTCACCTTAAGATTTAAGGCTCTTGGGGATGCTTTTATTAAACCCTTTAGCCCTTCTGAAATAGCTGGAGGCTTTTCAGGTGGATGCAAAATGCACACACAACTGTAAGATGTTTTCCTCTGCATAGCTGCAAGACAACATTTTTCTTATCTAATACAAACTAACTATTCTAAGTTGTCTTAATGATACTTTTAGGGCTGCACATAACAAGATTTACAGCTCTGTCATCTGCTGAGGGGTATGCTCGGGTTTCTTCTTGAGATAAGCTAAGTGCTGTTTGTCAACTCGTGCTTAAGCTGACCCCCCCGAGCTGCAGCAGGCACAAAACCTGCACGTCTTGGCTGGTTCTGGTCAGCTGCTGCTCGGGAACAGTAAAAACGATAGTGTGTCATGGTACAGGCTCTGCCTTGTTCCTCTGTAAATTACAGAACAGATCCTCCCGGCAGCAGCAAGGCGGATGTCTGCTCCACTCCTTTTGTAATGGTGGGGGCAGGGAGGAAAGTTTGTGACAGCTGTCACATCTGCTAAGCTGTCAGAGCAGAGGGGAAGCTGATGGGTCATTTTCTGCACCACCTAAAGGATGTTTTCCAGCCTACCTGGAACTTTAAATCCAGTGTTGACTCTATTAATGCTGTTCCTACCAGTTTGACCTTGCTTCTTGTAGTGTCTGATCAGAAAAATCCCTTCCCCTTGTGCTTTTTGCTCTTCTCTGAAATGCTGTGTGGGACTAGGTCCATTTCCACGTGGGATTTTTTTTTCCCCCCAAGGCTTGAAAATAATTTTGTGCCTAGCTACCACCAGAAATTATGAATCTGATTTCTCTCTTGCAGTCCCATTGAGTAGATAAATCAACCCTGGGCAGTCAAACACAACTAGAATGGCTGTATTAGAGGTTGTTTCTTGTATTTAACTTTGTTCACTTCAAAACAGTAGCATTAGGCTTTGTTTTTTGATAACTAATTAATTTCCCCAGTCTTTTCCTCAGGGAATGCTCCAGGAATAACTTAGTACCTCTGCCTGCAAATTTACAAGCTTAAGTTGCTCTTAAACCTATTTTAGTAATGTTTTTCATCTCTCCCTGCTCTCACATCCCTGCTACAGTAGGTGTCAACAGTCCCTCTGAGGTGGGGTTCTTAGTCTGTAAATAAAATTTAAAACCTTAGGTATCAGAAAGGACTGAAATGTGCTCCTGAACTTCAGACTGAAGGAAAGACAAGGCACCTTGAGCTGAATGTGCACCAAAGAGGTCAGCAGCTGTTTGGTGATTAAGCAGGGGTTTATTGTGGTTTTCTGTTGGAGCCTGCAGATTTCCTTAATGACCTGACACCAGCGGCCACTTGCTGCTTTAGACACCTCAAAGACAAAGCAGACGTTTTTTTCCAGATAAGTAAAGGTTCTACTGTCTGTAATAATTTGTCTATTTGGCATCTTTTCCCATCTGTGGCTCCAGATCTGCATATCCAAATGCCTTCCCTTTATTCCCTGTAGGGTCTCAATTCAGAGCTCTAGCCCCACTTTAACAACTGTAGGCAGGAAAGCCAGAGCCCCAGGCAGCTGACCAGTAAGTGAGCTGCAGCCAGCCACATGCTCTCACTTAGCTGAGACTTTTTTATTGTGTGGAAACCAACCCAGGAGCTGGGAAAAAAAGCCTTGTGGAGCAATTTCAGGATCTCTTCAGTAGTTTTGACCTCTGGATAGAAGTGTAGAGATGAAGGCCAGATTGGTGATCCAGGATGCTCTTCACTCTGTTCTCCCTACAGGAACTGGACCAGGCTCTGGAGAAAGAAACAGGAGAACAAATGCTAAACTTGCCTTGATAGGGTGCACAGAGCTGCTTAAAAGGAACATTTGGCAGTGTGGACATCTGGAGAGCAGGAAACCTCTTCACCTGAAGTGAACTGACACCAAGTGATGCTGGAAGATAAGGAGTTCTAAGACTTGGCAGAGTATAGAAACAGATCTGAGCTCTACAAGGTAGTGATGTGAGAAGAGCAGGGGATAGAGGCTATCACAAACCACAGCTTGGACACCTGTGAAAGAATATAAATGACTCCATTGTTGATGGGAAGATTAATCACAAGGAATCAGCAGCTCTCCTGTGAGCACTGCCTCTAGGCTGGCCATATACTCACCTGAGAGATCAAGGAAATGCAAACTTCTGTGAAGTGAAAGTTCCTTGTCCAGGAGAAGCAGCAAGATCTTCGCAAACAACACTTGGGGTGGGAGGGCAGCAGGACAGAGAGACCACCTGGTCAGCATTGAAGTAGCTGCTGTAATTGCTGGGCCCTGAGAAGGAGCAGCAGGGCCCGTTCCTCCACATTTGGCTGTAAGCAAGGAGGTGCTGCTGCCCTGCCAGAGCAATCTCTGGCTGCAGCCTCACAGAGGAGCCAGAGCCACCCTTAGATGTGGTTCTGGCACCCCCACTTCCTCCTTGAAGCAGATCTGGAACAGTCACCTTGCTTAGGGACAGACCATCCTTTAACTTGGCACTTATGTTTCCAGAGAGGTCTGTCTGGATGAGATGCTGGTGGGTCCAGCAGAAAAGCTCCTGTTCCCCCTTCCCTGCCATGATGTAAAGACATTGAAGAGGGGAAAAAAAAAAAAAAAAACCAAGAAATTTGGAGGTGGAAAACCCCTCTCTTAAAACCCTTGAGAGCAGAATTTGTTCCTCTCATTTGCCCATGGCAGTGTTCCACCTAAATGTTTTTCATGCAAAATGTAACCCCTGGTAATGTTTATTTAGATGGGGGCTGCCAGGGGTCACCACTTCCCTCTGTCTGTAGAGCAGGAGCCTGCTCTGTCCATGATCCCCAGCTTTAGCTGCTTGCCTGGTGGAATGTAAACAAAGGCACCGAATGAAGTACTTCTGCATAGGGGTCCCAATACCTATGGGACTTCTCTGCACCCCAGCCTCACTGCTGCCCACGTCTCCATCTCCTCTGGGCAAAAGACAGGACTTGTAGCCACTGTGGTAAGACCTAGGCCTTGGGGGCTGCAGAGTGAACCGAAGCATCACAGCCCCCCACCAGCAACTGAGGGTAAAGCTGGGAAGCAAAATGCCATTTAGAGAAATTACCTTAAGACATGTTAACAACACCTAATCCCTGTCCCTTCCTGAAAGGGATTGATGGTGCAGGAGAACAACAGCATCTGTTGCTGGAGGGAGAGCTTCCTGAGGAGCAGATGGAGAGGCCGTGTCCTGGGGGGACCCTCACTCCTCCTGCAACCAAGATGTCATCAATTGTCAACAGGATGGAGAAGATGAAGAAGAGACAGAACAAGGTGCCTCAGAGATGTCACAACTGTTCTGGACTCAGGGTGTAGCTCTAGAGATGGAAGGAGCTCTTGGGGTTTGAAGAAGAAATTAGGCCTTGATGAGTTTTTTCTTTGATCCTCCAAAGCTAGTCTTACAGACAATGTCTCACTGAAGTGGTTGGGCCGCCAGGCTGGATAACCAGGCCTTGACCACAGCAGGGTCCAACGCCTGCATGTGGGTTTGCCAGCAGCCCCGTCCCGGGATGTCACCCCTGGGCACAAGCTCTCAGCCCCAGGTGGGTCCACCGCCTGCATGTGGGTTTGCCAGCAGCCCCGTCCCGGGATGTCACTCCTTCCCTGGGCACAAGCCCTCAGCCCCAGGCGCTGCTCGGGCCAGGGCAGCTCCAGCAAAGCCTGCAGCCAGGAGACTGGTGGAGATGGCTGGTTTTGTCACACACATTTGAAGCCTGCAAGGTGCTCCCTTCCCATGGCCGCAGAGCCTTGCCCGTGCTCCGCTGTGCTGTGTGCGCAGCCCGTGAGGGCAGGGCCATATCTGGCTCCTCACGAAGGGTCTCTCCTGGCCCCCCGGGCAGGATGTGGGGGCTGATGCGAAGGCTCTGACTGCCCCCCATCCTTCACCCCCGCCCGGCGGGGTGAGCACCCCGCGAGTGCCGCCGGCCCGCGGGGGCTGCCCGGGGAGCCGCGGCCGCTGTCCCGGGGGCGGCGGGGAGGGAGCTTGTGAGGGGCCCGGGGATCGGGGCCGGGCGCGGCGAAGGTGCCGGGGCCGCCTCTCCCTCCCCCCGCGCCGCTTCCTTTTATATCGATGCGGCACCGCCGCCCGCAGCCACAACCTGCGGCCGTGACGCCGCCGGCAGCCGGAGGGACGAGGCTGCGCCCGTGCCCAGGTAAGGGCTGCCCGCGCCCCCCGGGCGGGCGGAGCGGGGCGCGGAGGCAGCGGCGAGGGGCGGCCCAGCGGGAGCGAGAGGGAGATGGGGATCGCCTGAGGAGCCGGAGCGGAGCTGTGGGGTGGGCGCCCGTGGGGAGCCGCGGGGCGGAGAGGAGCCGGGAAGGAGCCGGGGCAGCCCCCGCCCCGCTGTCCCCCATCCCCGGGCGGGAAGGCGCAGCCCCGCAGAGATGCTCAGCACCGCCCGGGCAGCCCCGCACCTTCCCGGCCGCCTCCCGCGGCGCCGGGGGGTCTGTGGGGCCGCGGAGGGAGCAGCGGGGCGGCCGGAGGCAGCTCTGGCCGAGCTCTGCTTCCCTCAGGGCACGGGGACTGCGAGGCCGCCCGGGCCGGGCGGGTCTGCTCCGGCTGCGAGGGGTGACAGGCCGGGCACGGGGGGTCCTGTGTGCCCTGGGTCCAGGCACGGACGTGGCGGAACCAGCGAGCGGTGACAGCCCTCACACCAAGGCACACCATCTCCGGTCACTGCCGGGGCGAAGCCGAGCAGCAGCACGCCGGGCTGGCCGGCCTCGGGAGGAAGCCATGGCTTGGTCCTGTGTGCCATGAGGCTGTGTGTGGCTGTCCTGGGCTGGGAGCAGCACTGACCGTGTTAGATGGAGGCTTTTTGTACAGATGCTGGGTGCCAGGCCCAAGACTTATTATTCGTCCTCGTTCATGCAAATCTTGCGCCTAAAAGTTCAGCCCAGCAGGCAGAAATGTGCTGGACTGGCTGGCGAGAGGGTGAGCACTTCTGCTTTGGGGGATCTGGTACTTCCTCATTGGGCAGGAACGGTGGTGTGGTTGTGATCATGACTCTGTGTGAAAACTACCCTTCTCTTGAGCAAGCTGTAGAGTTTCAAAATGGTTAGTGCTGAAACAGACTAGCACAGAACAGCCTCTAAACAGTGAAGATTACCTGGCTGTATGGTTTGGAGCAGAGTTACCCTTTTGCCATTTAAAAATGAACTCTTATTCCTAATAACCATTTTTAATATATGTAAAAATGTGTACATTCTTTAATTTAAGACCCAAAAAGCCATAAGGATGATGCTTATCCAGTGTTTTGTTAGGTATGTAATTAAAACAGTAGAAAGGCTTTTTTTTTTTTAATTCAAACAAAGAAAACCCTGCATCTGCACCCCAAACTGAGAAGTGTTTTGAAGAGATGTGGGATTTTGGTGGAACTTTAGTGTCCTCTTTGTTTCAGAGCTCGGACTCAGAAAACAAGGTTGGCAATGGCTGCTGCCTGCCTCTTTGAAGTTGAGGAGGAGAGAACGGATGCTGTGGGGAGTTGGGGAGTGTTCGTGGTGCCTACATGTGCTCTGAAGGGTTCTCTCAGGTGCACACAGACACCCCGAGTCATTTCAGTGCTTGGCTCTGCTCAGGGTCATCTTGCCTTAGACAGAGGCAGCATTTGGCTGCATGGCTCCTGCTGGGTTCCCTGCTCAGCAGGGATCAGGAGCCTGTGCCTGTCCAGGCAGCAGGATGCTCTCCAGCTGCTGCTGCAGACAGCAGTCCCTACCTGCTGCTGGCTTTTGCTCTCTGGGAGCGCTGCTCAGGCCAGGGGCCTCACCAGTGCATCTCTGGCAGCTGTCACTGCTTGCTTTCCCAGGGTCAGTGGTGTGGTTTCCTCCATGGCTCAGCAGGAGCCCCTGGCATGAAGGAGCTTTAGAGCAGCTCTGAGGCACTGCTCTGCAGGGAGACTAGGAAGCACTCAGCATCCAGTAGAACAGTTGTACCAACAGGACTTTTAAAGACAATTCCAATAAAGTCCAGAGCATCTTTTTCTCTAACTGAGATCAATAGTTCAGACTGCTCAGCAAAGAGTGTGTGTGATGGATTTTCAATAATCAGCACAGCTCAGGCTTGAGGAAAAAATTGTTAGGCCTCATTCTGTGCCTCTAAATGTGAGTGTGCCCAGCAAGAGCACTGGGAGAGGCTGATGCACTGGGGGGAGTTTAAAAACATTAATACTGCCTCTGAGCATGGCAGGGCACAGCCAGTCTCAACTCCTATTTATTTCTTTGTACTCAAAGGTATCAGAGGATACGCGGTGGCTCACAAAAATAAAGACTGGTATTTGAGATACTTCCTGTGCTTGTTGGAGAGAACAAGGCCCAGAGTATTTTGAAAGTAAAAGCATATTTCCTGTGAAAAACTGCTGAAGTGACGTGCGAGGTTGTTTCGGAGCTGGAGGCACAGGCGATGATTCAGGCCAGCAGTGTTGGCAGCTGGGCTGGTGTGGGGCCGAGGGGAGGGTGCTGAGCACCAGCCTGTCTAAACCTGCAGATAGGGCACAGGCACAGCCTCGTGTGCTCCTCTTGCTGCCCTGGAACAGGAAGACAGGCTGTGTCCTCTGGCTGCAGACAGCCTCAGGGGCTTGATTAGGGACCAGGTACAAGCAGACCTGCTCTGGTTGAGTAGGTACCTGCTCCACAGAGAGCCAGTGTGGGTCTCTGGGCTACCCAAGCACAAAGGTGATTCCATTGTGGTGTCAGGACTGCTTCTGCAAGCTGAAGGTCATTCCTGCATTGCTCTCTCTACCCTGACTTAGAAAGACTTGTCTCTGAGGTTAGTTCAGTCCAAGACCTGTCCTCCTGATCGTCTGCTTTAGGTTTTCATTTAGTGCTTATCATGGCTGCAAGCCTGCTTATCAGCTGAATCACTGCCCCCATGCAGACCTGCATGGCTCCACAGAGAGCTGAATCCAGCTCACTGGCTCCCAGGAGCCTTCTCTCCCCTGCAGCAGCTCAGCTTTGAGGGAGGAGGTGGCTGGGAGCAGAACACAGCCCTGACAGTCTGCTGGAACACAGTTGCTGGAGCTGGTTTTCAAATCTGCAGCAGGGCTGTATCTCACAGTGGGTAGGAAGCACTTTGCACAGTGTCTGCAGTTACTCAGCTGTTGGAAACCTTTGTTCTGTGCTGCTCTGTGTGGAGCTTGATATAGCTTGGAATTTCTTTTTTTCTTTTTTTGGTACTTTTTTTGGTATTACTGTCCTTGCTGGGTGTATTTTAAAACAAATACTACACACATGAATTTATTCCCTTGAGGTCTTTCTGCACTAGAGATGCTCAAACTGAGTGTATGTGTGACCTTGTGGTAATAGGTGGGATAAGTCTAATAGGTAGCTTTGGTTTTCATTCCCAGCAGTTTTTCAGGTGACGCAAGCTGCTTTTCTATCATAAAAATTAATTTCTCCTAAAATTTCTTTCTAGAGCTGGGTTTCCTATCTCTTTTGCAACGATGCTCTATGATTGATCTACCCCAGGGTATCCAGTGGACAAACTCATTTCTCAAAGGCTTGCTGGATAGAAAGGGGGGAAAAAAAAAAAAAAAGTCTTCTGCCTACAGCAGAAAACAAGGCATTTTATTTGAGTTTTGCTAAGACAGTCTTTGTCTCAGCTGAGAAATAGAACCCCCCCAATCCCAAGTATCTGCCTTGTTCCCAATCTCGAGGTCAAACCTCCTGGCCACAACTCTCTCTATTTAAGAAAAAGATGTAGACACAAGTTGTAATCTGTGCTACGAAAATCTAATCTGTGACCTAATTTGTTGTGATACCATGAAGAAGCTGTCAGCAGCAATCATCGTAACCCGTGGCACGGATGCAGTGCCGCTCTCCACGAGCGCCCGCTCGCGCAGCCCCAGAGGAGCCGTGTCACGCCGAGCCAGTGCATTTGGGCTCCTCCACTGACAAGTCTGGGAATAATACAACTCTCAGGTCACTCTTGTTATTCTTTTAAATATGGAAGGGGTATAAGCAGTCTTACTACGTGTGAAGGGAACCTCTTCTGAGGATCCCTGTGGAGCAGGCTGGTTTGAAACATGTGGGAAGGAATGAGATGCAACTAAAACAGGACAGTTTTCTGTGCATGCCATAATAGCTGTTTACCTGTCTGTTGTTCATTCTCCATGACCATGGCAGCAGCTTGGATGAAACCAACTCACTGGGTGAGTGGTTAGAGGAGGGACTTGTCTGAATAACTTCTCACCAGTGGGAGCTGTGGTTGCGTGGGCTGATTCTCACAGGGCAAAACTGGCTGGCTTCTGGTACAGCCCCTTTGGGCCAAGGTTGTCCTGTAAGGAGAAAAAACAAGACCTTTTTTGGTGTACTGCTGAAAACAGCACTGTCAATCTTGCTCTGCAAGACTAGAGAAGGAAGGAAAGGTTTACAGGTCAGGAATACACATGTAATAGGCTGAAAAACTAGGAACTGTACTCCTAGGTCCCTGCACTGCTACATCTGTCAGGGAAAAATCATGCCTAAGAGACTACTGCTGTATGAGAAGCAACAGAGCTGGGCTTCCATTTTGATTGTTCTAGAAATAGCTGTTTGATTTTTTTTTATATTATCCTTCAAATGCTTTATTTGAATCTACTAAATTAAAATTTACAGGGGCACGCAGTGTGTGGACAACTGCTAAAATCCATGTCTGGTTAGTGAGACCATCAATCCATTTGGACTTTGAGATCCAGTAACATGCATGTGCATGATCTGCGGCCTCCCTTTCTCACCCTCACTGGAGCTACCTGTGCTGCTGTTAAGGCATTAGATCTTAAGACATCTTCATTTTGAGCCTCCTCTTTATTTTCAGTGCTTTGTTCCCTAGCATGCATTAGGTGTATGTTAGCATAGAATACTTGCATTCTGGTAGTAATTTGTGTGTTCTTTTTTTTTTTTTTTATTTCAGTGTGCTTTTACCCACCCTGAGCACTCAGAGCTCAAGTTTCAATGTGTTATTTGTTGATTTTTGTTCACTCCAGACTTTTCCCTCCACCCACTCACTTCCTCTCACAAATGTTTCCTCATTTCACCACTTTTTCATACCCATCTAGCACAGGGTTACCTCCCACTGCGGGCAGGCTCAGCACTTCATCTACCTCAGCACTTCATCTACCGTTCACCTCTGCGGGAGATGGGTGACAGATCCTGCTGTGAGGGGAGGAGCAGAGGAAGGACAAGGTGCTTGCCCATGTCAGGGAAAGGTGCAGTGGCAGGGAGAGGAGGTCTGGGTGCAGGTGTATTTTTGGGCAGCAGGACCAAAGGCATGTAAGCAGGATGGGTGTATGGGTGGAGGGAGTGAAGGTAGAGAGTGCAGATGGTTTTATTGTGTGCTCATGATGGGGCACAGCACAACCTCTGCGTGTGCACAGCTGGCAGACAGCTGGGCATGCTGGGCTGGGAACTCTGAGGTTTGAGGAAGGTGCATCTCCACACCACTGTGCAGCCTGGCCAGAGGCTCTCAGCAAAGCACAGGCAGCTGAGGTGGCACTTGTGATAGCTCTAAGTTTTAATGTGTAATTTTGTTCTGTCTGCTTTTTATTTTTAACAAAAGGTTTCTCACCTCTCCTTGGACAGTGCCAATTTCTTAACCACAAGGAGTGCATCTGGCAGCTTACAACCTGTTAAAAAGAGGAAAAAATACCATGCTGAAAATAACGTCTGTAGTTTTAAATTAGGTAAGGGCTAAAATTAGTAGGAACAGGCCTGTCTGTGTCTGTGCAAACCAGCAGAGAATTAACATTCATCTGATGCTGAGCAAGGCAAGCAGAGGTTTGCAGCTCACACTTCCTTCGCCTTGTCCCACTCCTGTCCTTGCAGCTTCGCCTCCCCGCAGGGCTCAGTCACCAGTTAGCAGAAAGCTGTGCAGATACCACTAACCTTGTGCCAATACTGAGTGCTACCTTCAGCACTGTGAAGTGTTAGCAACAGCCAGAGCATTTTTACCACACTTATTTCTTTTCTCAACTGCTGTGAGTGCAGCTTTGGATGCATCATGCCAAGGTCACTTGTTTGCAGAGCCCTGGATGTGGCCTGAGTCCCATGCTGGGGCCCGGATCCACCCACCATTTCCTCGGTGAGATAGGAGCCCCCGAGACACTTGTTTTCTCTTTCCAGCTGTGGTTTACTTTCCTCTTCTGTAATTGTGTTTCTGTTAACAGGGCTGCAGTAAAAACCAGTTGCTGAATTATTTACCTCACAAGAATAACTCTCGGGTGGTTTAGTTCTTTGCAGACTATTTTTCATCTCACACCCTGGTGTTGTTTTCATTCACAGCATGACCCATGCTGCAGGTTTATTGGTGCAAGGTAAAGTGTGCAGCAGACTGGTGGGGTGATGTGTTTGAGGGAGGGAGAACAGCAAGAGCCTTCACCTCTCCCCCCACTTCACTGGGAACTGCTGTGCTAGGCCCTGTGCCTACTGCCTAAGTCAAGCTCCTGGGAGTGAATGTTCTTCCCCTCCTTGCATATCCAGAGAAATCAGAGGTCACTTGGAAATCAAAATTAAACAATGCCTTAGTGCAGCTTTGAAAAGTTTACTCAAAGGGCTGGCGTTGCTCCAGTGCGGTGAAACTGGGGACCTCCCTCCTGTAACAGCACCAGAGAGGCTCTGGTGTGGCTCTTAGTGACCAAGGGTGGCTGCTGAGCTTCACCCTGGGTGGCAGGGCTGGATTCACACTCCTTGCACCTTGCTCCCAACCAGAGCATGCACAGTGCAAAACCAGGGAGGGTGGACTGCATCAGGCTCGCTGCTGCCCAGAAACCTCTGGCAGGGATTGTAGTGGAGGCTTGTGAAGTGCCCAGACTGCTTCAGGCAAGGGACAGGGACCATCCCCAAATGGGAAAAGCCACAGAAGACCTGGACTGACTTGTTTCCCTGGGTTATACCTCCTCTGAACTACCCCATGGAGAAACAACTGGAAGCTGTCTCTGCAGGCCTCATCCAGCAGCATGCTCCTGGCAGTGGACAGCTATGTGATGCATGATTTATGTTCCACCAACTCCGTGTCTTGACAGAGACACGGGGACAGAGTGTGATGGGGAGTATCTCTGTGGTCTGCAAGCTCTAGGGATGATTTGGGCTTCCATGGTGGTTTGTCTGGATCAGTCAACAAAATTCATAGATAAAAACTAGGAGCCCGATTCCCAGGACTCTTCTGACAATCCCAGAACTGAGGAGAGCAGGTGCTCCTGCTTGTGAATTCTAACTCTCACTGAAGGGCTTGCTGATGACCAAATACCATCTTCTGTGCTTTAGTGGGTATGTCAAGCATCTTGCTTACATTGAAACATTAAGAAATATTTACTGTACATGTTAGTGTCCTCCTGTCAGTGCACTCTGAGGATCACAGATATCACTGGCAATGGCCTCCTGGAATCCCTCAAATGTGAATGAAGAAGCCACTCCCATCTCTATTTGAGGACTGGGACCATGTTTCTTTTCCAGGATTACTGCCTTGAAAGGAGAGGGTTTTAGGAGTGCCTCCAAGTTGCAAATCTTATACCAGGACTTCTTGTGCTGAGGATCCACAGCTGATATAGCCTGGTTACTGGTGTTACTATAATTGCATTTATGAGCAAAACCTGCTTTAGGTCCACTTGCACCCATTCTAGGTCTACTGTTACCTGTTTGCCTGGACATAACATGAATCACAACACCTCTAAAATGCATTTTTGCATTGAGGTACAAATGCACCTAGGACTTGTAGATGCTGTTCATACCAGAAGAAAAGGTCTTTTAAACTTGTTGAGGTTCTGTTTGGTCTGTCATCTTTTTTTTTGTTGTTGTTTTAAACTAAAGTACCTGATGTGAGAAACACTTGGTGGATGTACTCAGAACTCTTGTTCTGTGGAAAGGTCACCTGTCTGGGGACTGTGTCACCCCACGTGCTTTTGCACAGGGCTCCCAGGAGATCACATAGCTGGCACAGGAGCAGTAAATTCTTCCTCCTGCAGATGCCAGTCAGTTTGAGGAAGCAAGAAAGGAGAGCAGGGGCCCAGAAGGACAACACTATGTTCAAGTGAGCATATAGAGCACTGATCCTGATAACCTTGAGTGCCCACTGAGCCTGCTGGCAGGCTGGAGCACTTATCCAGAGCCCTTGGAGATGACCATCTGATCCAAGGCCACCAAACAGATCATGCCCTATCAGCACATTGCCCAGTGCTGCATGGGTTTGGAGCTGTTCCTGGGAAGTTTTCATAGACCTGAATATAGTTATTTGCATGTTGCACAGTGTCTGGGCTTTTCCTCTTCCTCTTGCTCTGTTGGGCACTGCTGTACAAGTGTCTGCAAGGGAAGTTGTGTTCTCAGTCAGTGCCCAAATTGGTGTAACTTCCCCTGGACAGTGGCTCCCAGAACTGCAACCCCGTCTGCACCAGCCCTGCAGGGGAAGGGGAAGAGCAGAGGCTGCTCTGCAGGGGGACTTTGGTGAGGAACTTCCCCTGTGTTTGTTCTCCTCCCCTAGTTCCTCATGCATGAGATGATCCGAGTCCTCGTGTTCCCCGTCAGGTGACATTCACCAGCTGGGGTTTCTGCAACAGGGGATGCTCATGTCCACTTGAGAGGAGCCATGGGCTTCCTGTGAAATCCCCTGCGGAATAATAGCACACACCCCATCCACATTTCTTCCCATGTGTCCTGCATGCCTCAGCCTCTCATCAGCCCTGCTACTGGGAGAGCTCTGGGGGGTTAGAGGTGTCCTTGCTTCTGGGGGAAACCAGAGCCAGCCTGCTGGGGTTCAGCACAGGGAGCAGATCCCCTTTCACTCCCCTCTGATGGGAGCCATCTCACCTGCTCAAGTCCAGGGAGACAGGAGGGAGTGAGCCATGTTTCTGCCCCCAGTGCCCTGCCTGCAGCCACGGCAGTGCCCCCCAAGCCTTGGTTCGAGGGCAGGAGGTGATAGTTCACACCCAACTCCGACCCACCAACTTGCCAAGCTGGTCTTCCTCCAAAGTTGCCCCATATCTGCTTAACCCTCTTCTGCAGGATGGAGCTGAAACCAACATTCAGGCTTTGCTGTGTTCCCTCAAGGTCTGACCTGCTCACTCCCTGTCAGCCAGTTGTGGGTGTGTTCTAAATATTTGTTTAGATCATCCTTCTCATAATTGCTGAATAGTTTCTGAGCTGGAAGAGCAGGCAGAGCATTGGCCTGGGAACAAACTTAGCTACCTCCTCTTAGTATGTTTTTACTTTGTTTTGTTTTCTTTCCTGCACTATTTTGTTGGGCTCCAATCCTGCAAATTTCACTGACATCAATAAAACACTGACAATTTCCCCAGTGGATCTCAGCAGGATCAGAACTCTTTGGAGATGAAAGCACATCAGATTGTGTGAAAGACATATTTTCAGAGGTCACTGAAATTCAGTGCCTTGTTCCAGAGCCTCCTTTTGCCCTAGACACTAATATTGCAAGTGCAGTAGGTGAATTTAGGTTCCAGCCCCATGAGAAGATACACTAGTTAATACAGAGAACTTTAGAAATTGTCCTTACTCTCTCTGATGTAATTTTTATCCCTTGAGTGAACAGAGATTAAAAGATAGTTGATGAGCATACTAAACATTCATTGCACATTTCTCTTCCAGTATCCAGCTGACCTCAAATCTAGAATGAAATGAATTTGCATTTGTTTCTAAAAGTATCTTATTTTGTGAATCAAAATGTCAACACATTTGAAAATGGTCCCACATGAGACATTTGTATCTCTTGGAGTTTAAATTGCTGGATCAATGTCCCATTAATACTAAGGGTGTTTAAAGGACAAATTCTCTGCCTACTGCAGTGAAAATTTACCCCGAGGTATGACATTTCACCTGCCACTGAGCATAAGACTGTTGAATATAATGGACCGGAATAGCAAGATTTGCACATGCTGGTAACAAAAACGGGTGAGCAGCAGATCCCATTACAGAAACCTTCCTCTTTTTTTTTCCTCCTCCTTTTTCAGACATTTAAACTTGCATGCTCTTTGCAGCCTAAATTACTACACTATTCAGAAGCCTGTGCCTGAATTTGGGTACAGTTTAGTCATGTAACATATGAGTGCATAAAGAGACCCCCGAAAATCTTCCACACAAAAGGGTACAAGGAAATGAGAGCACCAGGGTACATCCAAGGTCTTGTGGCACAAAGCCTGGCTCCAGCTGGACCACAGAGCTATGAGCCCCATCACATGCTCTCCTGGTGGCAGCTCTGCTGATGGACAGGGCTTTGCCACAGCTCATCTCTGCCCTCACCATGGCTCTGTTCTGAGGAGCAGGAGGACAGTTGGCAGGTCTCAACCCCCTCCTCCTCAAATGAAATACGGAGACAACTGGACAGAGCTATCAGCAAACTAAAGCACTGCAATCATCTGAACCCAGGGGCCCAGTGAGCTGAGCCTCAGGCGAGGCATGTTTACCCAAGGACATGCCAACATAGCCCAGGAGAACATACCATAAAATTGCACCATACTGTCCCTCCCTTGTGCTGTCACGGAAACCAGATGCCAGGATGGAAAAGCACCAGGAGATGAATAAAAAAGCTTCAAGTGCCAGAGAGCCCTGCTCAGCCCTACCTTCTGCTGCAGGCCATCTATGCTTCCCAGCATTCCCTGGTCTCCTGCCAATTCCCATCAACAGCTGTGGTTTGTGGTTGTAATGCTCAGCATTTGTCTCCTCTTTCTCCTAACAGACCTGCCCAAAAGCTGGATGTGCAGCATGTAGCAGTTCAAGAGTCCCAGGACTCCCAGAACTGGCCTCTAACTATGAAAACAAATCTTTCTTTACTCCTTTATCTTCTCCAAGGCCCGAGACATTGCAAATGTGGGTTTGTAAGGTTTCTGGGCCCTTCTGATGGCATTTGTGAGGAAAGGTTACATAACACAGTGCTTTATAATACATAATTTTCTTTCTTTTAAAGAACAATAACGTTCCAGCAGTAAATCTAAAGCTGGATTGCCAGCCCAGAAGCAGCCTGCTTACTGCCTTTAGCAAATGAAATGTTCTTCACTCCATCCAGTTTCTGTGTCTATGTATTGTTGTTGTGGCTGCAGCTTGGGTAGGAGCAGCTCTCAGATGTTAGCAAGTGTCTGTTAGGAATCTCACTCCCTGTTTCAGGAGGCCCCAGAAGTTCATTAGATGTTTAATAGCTTCCAGTCACTGCTGTGCTGCATGGACCTGAACTGGTGACCGAGGGGGGAAAGGTTCTCTCACACATTTACAAACCCTGAGGCATCTGCTCCCCAGACACAAATTTGTCTAATTCTCCTAAACCACTGATGATCTGCCCTGAAATGATACTCCCATTCCCTGAGGAAATCCCTTGGGTTGATATCAAGTAGATAGTTATTTTTGGATTCCTTCCCAGAGAGAGTGCACTGTATTGCTCTGAACCCTACACACTAAATAAATATATCATCCTACTGTAGTAAAGGTCCAAAAAGTTTTATTGGAGGGGAAACAGATTATTAATAATTAAGGGTAGTTCACTGTATTGGTTTTGAGCCAAGTAAAGCTAATAGAGCTTTTTTTTATAGCAGAGATAAAAGTGTAGAATAGTGAGACTGAATCGATTGCATCATTTAATGCAACATAAAGGCAATTAATGAATTTCAAGGGTTAACTCTGCATTAAAGTGAAAGATGAAGCCCACAAGCAATGTATTAAGAATTTTTAAAGATTAGCAAAAGTAAACAAACAAACAAACAAGCAAGCAAGCCCTTTTTGATCAGCAAATGTCTGTATTTTTTTCTTCCTTTTTATGAGGGAGAAACTCATATGACCAATACTTTTACTTATTTTATCCTAAAGCTCTGGGTGGTTATATGTATATGTGTGCTTCTCCCTCATCCCGTTTTAGAATAAAATAAAGCCTTTACAAGAAGGTGATCAGTGATTAATTCTAACAAAATCCTCCTATGTCTGCCTTCAATTTTCTTGTGGCAGGGATAGACAGTAGTGTAGAGGGAACAGTATTGGGCAAACACTTTTGTAAGAAAGGCTCTAAATGAGGAGAGTTCAAAACTGCTATGTGTTCGGACCACATCATGTTGTTTATTGTCTACCCAATTACAATTTCTTAATTTAAAAGTATATTTTCTATTTCTCTGCAATACCAGAAGAACATGATATGGAAAAGAGAAAACAGAATCGCTGGGTGATTAGGTATACTAATGAGGATGAGGAAGGTTTTAAAACATTCTGCACTGAACAACTTGAACGTTTATTGCAGAATAAACCTGCAGTCATTCCTTCTCACTGACAGACATTATATTGTAATGTTGTCCCTTTGCAGCCTTTCCCAAACCACCCACTTCTTCTGAAACCTTTGTCCAAGTCTCAATATGACATGAGGTCTTTTTCTGCACCATGGTCTCCCACTCTCTGCCTCATTTCTTGGTAGCCATTCAGTCTTCCAATGGGCACACGTGCCCCTCTTTGCCATCTGGCCACATTCAAGTCCTGAGTGCAGCCCCCTCTGCACTAAAGCCAAGCTTGTCCCACTCAGCTGCAAAACCTTTCACAAGCTCAGGGGCAGTCTGTCATCCGAGCAGCAGTGTGTTGTGCCTTAGGACAGAAGTGACCCCATTAAAACCATTTAGAAGCATGCACACTTATGACTGGCTCACTGCCCTTATGCCTCTCCTTGCTCTCACATGGTTCCCAGGCCCTCTCATGTCCCTGCTTAAGCTGGTCTTCTTTCAACAAATCACAGAAATGTTGTATTCTCTACATCTGCCCCTGCCAGCCTTTTAAAGTAAAATTCAACTGATAAACAATTAATATTAAAATAATAATGGCAACATAATGGGAGCATGAAGGAGCAAGTACCGTTTGTCTTTTTTTAGAAGAGAAGAAAATATAATTGAAAAATAGAGTCCTGTGAACAGTGTAACTAATGAATTGTAATTTTCCCCTGATTTGCATTCTGTGTACCCTGAATTTCCCACTGGATCTTTTTCAGTGCAAAACTTCTGGGTTCTTCCCTGTTTCCAGCTCCCCCCTTCCCTGCTATGTTCCCATTGCTTCCACTCTTACATCTTGCCAGCCAGGCAGGAGATGACCCAAGCAGGCTGACTGGGCAGCATTCACATGCTGTTGAGTGTCCAGCACTACAAACCTGATTTCCAGGGGAGTGCAGGCTGTGTGTCCTGGAACAGGAAGAATGGCTACCTGTCATAGGCTAAGGGCTCACAGGCAAGCTGGAAAACAACTCCAAGTGATCAGCCTCACTGCATAACACATAGTAGAGACACTGTGCTGCTCCAACTTTTGTGCCCAGGTTTGTTGTTTAGGACTAGTTTGGTTGTAGAAAGCCAATGTGTACAGCAGATCTCAGCGTTTGTGGTTTCCTCTCATCTACAACTTAGTCTGCAAGCTGCTAAGAGCAAGAATTGCACCAGTGGTTTTTAAGGCATTGTACAAATATTTCCAATTTAGCTTTTTGCATATGAAATTACTGAAGTTTAATAGCACCACTTTAGGCACTTAGAAGTTTGCAGAATGGGAGGTACCACTGCAGGCTTCACAGCCTTCTTGCTTAATGTCATATGAGAAGTCTGAGGTCAGAAATATGGTCTAAGCTTCAGACTTACAGCCTAGCACCTCACAAGAGAAGACTGTTTTGCTTCTCTGAGGTTTTTAGCTTGTTCACTGCTTGAGACAGGAACAATTTAGAATCAGGAGAATATGAGCATGCATTTAAAAAGTCCCACTGGTTTGTGATGCAATCCTGCAGAGGTGGTGTGGTCATGGGGAAAGCTGTCTAGTCTGATCATTAACATAATAGGTACCTAAGCTGTGACTCCAGGATCCCAGATGTCTCAGATGGGACTGGATCCAGATTGCTATAAACAGGCACAGAATGTTTCCCAGCTCATGCGTGGGGTTTATCAGCTGGACATAAAAAAATATTATCTTTTAATCAACTGGGAAAACTCCGAATAAGTTTAAGCAATTACAATGTGCAATACCAGCTTTACTCTCTTTTCTTGCTAACTGAATATTAAACAGCTGTATCTGGTGCTATATTTAGCCCTAGGTGCCATATTCCTGCTCAGGAAAAAGGAAGAGAAAGACGTCTGGTGTGCAGTGTTACAGTTCCTCAGCAGAGGAAGTGTTGAAGTGCCTGCCTAAATGCTTTGTTTCATGGAAGCGTTCATCTGCACCCAGTCTGTCTCTCACAGATTACAGCACAGGAAAGTCCTGGCTTTCCATTTCCTCTGCTAGCAAACTCTTCCTTGCAGCTAGAGGGACTTGTTCTTGTGGGACCAGTAAGGACTCTATTTCTGTCCTTCGAGCTACCCAGGCATCTTAAAATTATTGTGCTAAAAGATTCTGCTTCATAACACAAACATTCCTACCGTGAGGGTGATGGGTGACTGGGAATTTCTTATCCCATAGAAGAATGAGGTCATAGGAGAACCTACAAGAAAATATGTGTACTGATAAGGAAAGGGTTTCTTCAAAGTTCTTTACATTCAGCAATTTGGTACACTAAAATTATTTTAATGTCTGCTGCTCCTTGGAGCATATTGATGGCATTGCAAGAAGGCAGAAGTATAAAGGTATACAACAGATGACTGCATCAAAACAGTGTAATTTTAAAGAGGTAGATGTAGTTGGTGAGTTAATAACTAAATAATAGTCTATTTTTTCTCTCATTATTCAGTAGCCTTGTACTCAATATCAATTAGATCACACACAAAGAGAAATTTAGTTTATAGAATTTCAAGTGAATGCTGCAGAACCAGTTGTGGTTTTGATTTACTAAATTGAATTCTAGTTTTCAGATGGGACCAAACAGTCAGGTCCCTTCAAACTGAAATAGTGGTACAAGGGCAGAACAGAGGCAACAGTGACACTGCAGTGCTGGGAGGTGCTGAGCACCCTCAGCTCGTGGTTGTGCCTCTGGAGCTCAAGGAACACATCCCATGGGATGCAGCTGAGATGCTGTCCTTGCTCATGTCTTGGCCAGCAGTGCCTTACACTGTTGTTCCATGAAGTCCATGTTTATTCACTGAATTTTGCAGTTGTCCCCTGTGATTGATGCTCTGCAGAGCCCTTCCCTGAGGTGCTTTCATTAAGGTACCTATTTCCCCAACAGAAGATTGCAACTTCCCCTGTGACGTGAAGAGGAAACCAAGAACAGCTGTAGCAGAGGAAGCAGCTGAGGCAAAGTGAAATGGTAACACCTCCCTTGTTACCATTGTTACCTTGTTACCTCCCTTGGTAACACCTAGACACAGCCCAAAAATCACTTACGAGCCAAATGCTGTTCTGAGGGCTTCTAATAACAAATGAATTAAGCACTTTGGGGAAAAAGAAAAAAATTAAATAAACACTCACCAATAAAAAAAAAAACAACCCTGCAATGATTACATCATGACAAAGAATGTGATCAAAGTAAAATACCAGTCTCATGCTCCTGAGGTAGGCAGAAATCTCAATGAGATCAATGAATGTTTGTTTCCATCTGGGCAACACAACTGTGTTACAAACACCCAAATCAAACCAAAACAAAAATCTGGGTTCTCTTCCAGAGAGTCATGAGACAGTCTAACTCTCTGGGACATTGTCTTCCCCGTTCTCTGAAACATTGATTCTGTCCATTAACTGGAATACTATTATGCTGCTGATCTGAAAAAATCTGTGGGGAAAAAAAGAAAAAGAAAATATAATGTTTGTGAGAAAGTTCCAGATCATATATATATTTTATTTCCTGCTGTGGTCCTGGGGGTTTACTTTGTTTAATAAACTGGCTTGACTGGGGCTAATGGGAGGTCAAGTGAAACTCTGCCACTCTACATCACCTGATCTGCAGCCTCCTCTGGCCTGGTGAAGCCCTCACTTAAAGGCTTACTGACTGCTACTCAGTGTGAATAAATACAGTGGCATTTCGGAGTTTACAGTGACATTTAGGAGTTTTGCTGGAGAAAGGCACCTCTCAAATGAGTAAAAGTGATGGCCCAGCACCTGCTGAGGTGATCACAGCTTTTCCACTGCCCCAAGCACAGACACCCAGGTGCATCTGGGGCTTTTCCTCCACTGTAAGTTCAGAAGCGCAGTCTGTGGCCGTGACCTCCTAAACTTGGTGATGCTGGATGTTCTCAGTGTCTTGGCAGGCCTCCTCCCTTGCCAGAGTGCTGCCAGTGAAGGTTCACCACTGCAACTACTCAAAGACTTGTCAGTGCAATGGAGTCCATGTGGTGATCACTGAAGAAGTTCAGTATTTCACAAACTTTTATAAGCAGCTTAAAGATCTCAGAGTCTAATACTGTGTTCTGCTCTATTCTGTAGCAGGTCTACTACTCTAATTTATCTTTCTATTTTCCAGTAGAGATAAAACATGATTAAAATAGCTGCAGTTCCTCTTTCCTTCTTCCTCTATGCTTACTGGTCTGTAATCTTCTTCTAATGCAGGCTTAACACCTGACATTTTCTCTTTTTTCTTCCTTTTTCTTCCCCGTCTCTCATATAGGTGAGCTGTATTTTTAAGGTAAAGCAGCAAAATGTGAGAATGTGGAAAAAAAAGAGCTTTATTTTGTAAAATCTCCATTATTCTTGATCACAGTCCAACTGTCATGGCACTGAACCTTCCTGTGCTATTTGACTTAAAGAAGTGTTCATTAATTGAGGGCATGCTGTGTGTTTTAGCTGAGGCTCCCCACACAAAGAGGCCATGCTGATCGTTTGTAGGGAGCAACTGCATCACCAGATGAGCAAACTCTGAAATAATCTTGGACCTTGTAATGGCAGAAGAGAAGATGACTGATGCCATTAGTCACGTGAAGTGACTGGGGCATAGCATGAGGAGATGACAGGATTTCACCAGGTCTGTCAGGGTAAAAAGATTGGACTCCAGAAGCATCTCAGTTTTCCCACTTGCCACCCAAATAGCAAAATGACCTTTTTTTTTCTTTGGGGTGGCGGGGAGAAAGGCATTCTCAGATTATGAATGCCTGTCTCCATGCAAGTATAAAACATTCTAACTCTTTGGTGTGACAGTATCTGGAAGCACTTCAGGGATCCTTAGGAAGTGATTTGACCTTGGCTTTTTGTTTTGTCTGCATTTCTGGAAATTTATGTAGATCATTCACATTTTGTTACAACTGTTTATATTCTGAAGAGCGACATTCATATCAGAGGATTTGTACTATCTAAATGAGAGCCCTAGAGGACTCTGTGGTATAAATGTGACTGCCTCTGCACTCTCTTGTCTACTGCTGTGCCACTTGAGAATGTGGGAAATCTGGGCAGGGGAGGGCAAAACCTGACGTTAGTTTTATCTGAACTGAAAGGTGCTATGAGCCACAACCGTGTAACAAGGGAGCCCTGCAAAGCCTTGACATTTTCCATAAGAAATTTCATCTTTAACCATTTCTTTAAAAGTACAATCTTTAGCCATAGGATGTTTACTTTCTATTTTGATCCATGTAATGGAAGAGCTGTTGCTGTCCTCCTCCCCAGAACAAACAAGGCTGCTGTCAGTGGTCAGGGTGCTCTATTGTCCCTGCTGAGTACACATGGGTGTCCACATGGCACAGGGTGATGGTCACTTCTTTTTCCCTTTGGACATTCTCCCCTAGGCTACCATTAGGTTGAAAAGCAACCCAAATATTCCAACAGTGCATGGCACCTAAGGGCAGCTTTGCTTCTGTGGCTTTATTTATCCATCTGGCCCTCCGTATATCAAGTCATCATTTGTCACTGGTATATACACACATATATGCAATACATATACATCCAAGAGTCATTTTAGAGCTTATTAATCTCTTCTTAACGAAAATGCTCTGACCTGTTTTCTTTCCTGTCAGATATACCTGCCTGGCACCAACTAACTAATAAAATCCTCAGGTATTTAGCAGCATAGGAACAGTTATGTTGTGTTACCACTCTTTTATTCTATGATACTAACAAAAAATTACAGTCTTTAATGGTTTTATTGTTGTTGGTTTGGGGTTTGTGTTTTTGGGGAGAGTTTTGATATTTATTGCAGTGGTAGCCTGGTAAAATAATTTTGCATTCAGAAGAAGCAATTAAGAAACTAAATATGAAGGCAGAACTAACAGAAAATTGCTGGGTTTTTTAGTCATGCAGCATTTTCCACAGTGTTCAATAATTTTTTTATGCTTCAATTATTATGTGGGATGTGGATGTCTTAGTGTGCAACTGCTGTTAAAGCATCAGTGATGCTCAGCATCTGGGCATCCTCGTACTTCTGAAAGATGTGAGATCCAAATCAAAGGTATCTTACAATTCTGGAGAATACTAAAGACTATATATTATTATAAACCTGCTCATGGTTTCAGTAGGAAATTTTCTTTGTCTAACCCCACCCTGCCAAGCCCCAAGTGCTTTATAATGTTATGAGCAACAACAACTGTTCATCCCTGAGGCTGGTTCTGTGTAGCTCTAGTTCTGTGTAGAAGGACAAAGCTCTATAGCATGACAGGTGAGACCCCTGGTTTCTGTTAAGCCCAAACGGTAACGAGTCCAACATTAACTCAGAGCTCAATCCTGCTTCCCTGGAATTCAGTTCAGTGGAACCTGGATCACACAGGCTTGTAAAGCCCTGTAGACTTTAGAGAAGATGAGGATGTGGTGATAACCTGCCTCATCTCAGGAAGGAGTGTGCATTGATTCACACCTCAACATTTGTATCCACTGCAAAAAAAATCCTTTCTGTGGCAGAAGTGAAAAGCCTTGTCAAGCATTTGTTCAGCCGCTTACACAAATCGCACGCAGGCAGAACTGGAACTTCCGTCATTCTGCTGAAGGTGCTTCTGTGAAAATCTTTTTTCATATCTTCTTCAACATCTCCTCTGTTTGCTCCAGGCTGTACAAACCTCTCCGAGCCTCCAGAGCTTGTCTGAGCACTCCCTTTTCCCTGCTTAGGTGAAGGCAGTGGGCAGGTATGTGGTGCACCAGCCCTGGTCTTGCCTGACTGCTGCCCAAGGACCAAAACTCAAGTGTGGTGATTTCCTTTGAGTTCACCAAACAGGTTTTGCAGCTGAACTGTACTCACAAATGGCTTCCTTCATATCGCAGGATACTCTTTTAGTTAGAATACTTTAAAGTTATTATAGTCAATCCATATATCTTGAATCCTAATAAGTTAAAGACAAACTAAATTATCAGATTAAGTCAACATATATGTAGGTACAATAATAAAAGCAGAAATATATTGACATATAAGTAAATCTTTGAGCTATTTTCCATTTTTGTACTTTCCCAGTGGGCTTAGGGGTACCTGATATTCACTTAACAGCACTTAACTGCTGTCAGGCTTCTGAGGAGGAGCTAGTAGAAGAGGTTGGACTGTGAGGTGGTTGGTTTGTCTCTTTCAGATTGAGAATACCCTTTGATTAGAGCTGTACTGATAATGTTTTACTATTTGAGGGTGCAAGTTTTGTACTGAAAAAGTTGGGAACTGCCCTTGGTGTCAGAACAGCTCAGTGTGAAGGCCAGGGGAGACTTGATGGCAAAAGTTAGAAAAGCATCATCTAGATTCTAGGTTACTTTAAGAAAAAACAAACAAATAAACAAACAAACAAACAAACAAAAACCAACAAAAAAACTGAAACAAAGGCAAAACAAAACCAGCAGAACTTTTAATTGTTTTCTTCCTAAGCAGGTCTATGTGGAATTTTACTAAAGCAGCAAGCTCTGAAACAAGGTATTTGTGCAACCCCTCTGCTTTGGCAAATTTATCCACAGCAGGAGAAGGAGTTCAGGGTGTGCTTTGTTCCCATGTGAGGATACCAAAATCCAGGGTGTGATAGAGAAGGTGAAACCTTCATAAAATCAGAGAATCATAGAATACGCTGAGTTGGAAGAGACCCACAAGGAAGATTGAGTCCAAATCCTCGCCCTGCACAGAAAGCCTATAATTAAGTCCATGGGATGTTCTTAAAATATGTTTTTGTGTTTAGAGTCATTTAGAATCATTTATGCTGGAGAAGACCTTTCAGATCATTGAGCCCATTCATAAACCCATGGCAAAGTCACCACTAAACCACAACCCCAGGTGCCACATTTACAGGTATATTAAACTCCTCCGTGATGGTGACTCCACCACTTTCACGGGCAGCCTCTTCCAATGCTTGACAACCCTTTCTAAGAGGCTTTTTCCCCCTAATATCCAATCTAAACCTTCCCTGGTGCAACCTGAGGCCATTTCCTCTCGTCCTGTCTCTGGTCACTTGGAGAAGACACCGACCCTATCTGGCCACAGCCTCCTGTCAGGGAGCCGTAGAAAGCCATAAGGTGCCCCCCGAGGCTCCTTTTCTCCAGGGTAAACAACCCCATAACCCCATGTGGGGTTTTTTTTGTGATTTTTGAACACATTTTGGGTGTCTCTTGCGTTTTCATGGAGATGGAGGTGGAAAGCATTCCAGGATCAGCCTGAGTGCAATGGAATGGGGTTCTGGCAGTGCTCACTGAGGCATGAAACTTTCCACATTTTAAAAAATAATTACTTATTTATTTTTGCTTTGCTCAACCTGGGAAGACGTTTCCGAACAGCTTTAAGCCAGCAGCCCCGCTTTTCCCAGATAAGGAGCACCCCATCTCCCTTCCCAGCCTGGCTTTGCCAACTGCAGACACTCCAAACCCCCGGCCCAGGCCCTAAAAAAGCACCAGAACCACAGAGCAGGCTCAGGGACCGATCACTAATGCTGACTGAGCGACCCTCATGAGCTGCTCCCGGGGGCTGCGGGAGGACGGCGGCGCCTTTAAGGGGCTGCCCCACACGCCGCCTCGCCCGCCCGCCTCTCTTTCGCTCCCCCGCCCGTGCCCGAGACACTGGGAGTCGAAGCAGGTGCATGCGCAGTGCGCTGGCGGCCGGGCGCGCTTGCGCAGTCACCTGCTGCTGGCCGCCCCCCCCGGTACATCCGGGTCAGCGCACGCCCGCCCGCACGGCCGGTGCCCGCGGTGCTGTGCGGCCGCTCCCCCCTCCCCCCGCTCCCCCCTCC